>NW_012112364.1:3927045-3929498 GCF_000951035.1 Colobus angolensis palliatus | reverse complement strand
AACTACAGCCAAAATAAAAATAAGATCTTTGCATTATTCCCACTTATAAACGACAAGTAAAACTTCTAGATAGTCTCAGTATGGAAGGGCTGTCTTTACTTTGTAATTTTATAAGAATAGTATTTTTTGTGTAATTTTGCTACGTGCTTCTGACTATAAATGTTTAATGGTTGGAATAGCCCAAGCCTTCTATGCTGGACTCAAAATTATAGCCTGCAGTTGAGGGTGAAAATTTATTTGCTTAATACGAACTTTTATGGATGCCAAGATGGGCAGGCATTCATTCCAGCCTTGAGGTGCTCACCAGCTGATTAGAACAGCGTCAACCAACAATTTGGGAGCAGCGAGTGGAGACCCCTTAGGGCAATAGAATAGAAAGACACCTTGGCAAATGCAGTCCTCTTGCAGGCAGTGAGTGACACCAGCTCCTGCCACCTGACAAAGGGCACAGAGACCAAACCCTGCCCTGCCCAGAGGAGTCGGTCTCAACTCTACCCCATGGGCAGGTAAGGAAACTGGGCGCTGCAAGTCACAAACAAGCCAGTGGAGTCAAGGAGGGCAGGCCTGGCCTGGGCCACAGGTGCTGCAGATCAGACCACAGTAACCAGGGACTTGAGTTGAAATCCAGGCGGAGCTTGGAGGGAGAATGGCTAGCTCTCTGTGGAGTTGAAGGTGGTTGGAGGTTTGTTGGGTTTCCCTAAGTTTCTAAGCCTGTTCTCCTCCATCGTTTACTCAGAGAATAATATTACAGGTGTTGGGAGAGTTGGTTTTGTAGCATTAATCAGACTGGATTAAAAGGTTACTTTCTTCCGTTTTGCCCTGCAAGGATTGCTTGGCAAATCAAGGGGAGTCGCTTTTCAGACAGAAAGACTGCGCTTACTGGTTTGAAACACTGCGTGCAGCCGCATGGAGATAAGAGCAATTCCCTTTGCTACTTTAGAATGATACAACTCTAACTGCTCATTTCCCCGCTGCTCCTACTTCCCTTGTCACTGGAGGAACAGTCCCCATCTGGAGATGCAGATGCTCTTCTGACATTTTCCTTACAGCAGGGCAGGAATCCAGTGAAGCATTTCGTGAATTTCTGCAATGTGCATGGATTTCGGGTGTGCAGTTTGCAAGAGCCACCACACCATGCCCAGCATTTCTGTTGCCTATCCTGAAAGTGGAAGGTTTTCTGGATTATAGTTTAACAAGCAGTTTTACTCCTTCTCCTCAGAAAGAGAAAGGGGGAGAGAGAGAGAGCCGGTGACTAGAATTGTAATGAGCTTCCAAGCCTGATCCTAATTATCTTCCGTAACTTAGCAACAAGCGGGAGGAGAGAAGAAAGGAGCTGAACAATTCAAAAGCGTTGGTGAGATGTGGGTGGAAAGTGGGGAAAAGGGCCCCAGGTGCAGTCCAAGGAGGCGTTTGCTGGTGGGGAAAAGGGTCTCTGTGCTTGCAGTTCTGCTGCTTTTGAGAAAGGAAGGAGGAGCTGAGCCCATGCATGATGGAGACGCTGCCTACGATGCTGCCTTAAGATGGGCAGGATGCCCGGGGAAGAAATCGTGGTTCTTCGTGGTGTGTTCTGGACGTGCGAGGTACACAGGACACTTTTTTCACCCTGACTCACTTCCAGCCTTCTTAGTACCAGCTGGGTTTCCTTTCAGAATGTCAGGGAAGCTTGGCTTTCTGGTTTTTCTTTAAAAAAGCAACACTACACAGTGCTTCAGCTGGAGATGAATTTGTGGTGACTGCTCAGTTCCGTCCTGAGAGTCTCTGGTGGAGTACCACAGGGCTCACCGACCAGGGAGCACACTGTGTTCAGGGAGCACACTGTGGCCATCTGAGTAGTCAGCAGGGCCTGTCTTCCAGCGGTTTGGAATGCTGCCCAGTGCAGTGGCTCACATCTGTAATCCCAACACTGTGAGAGGCCGAGAGGCAGGAGGATCGCTTGAGCCTAGAAGTTCGAGACCAGCCTGGGCAACATAGCAAGACCCAGTCTCTACAAAAAATATATATAACTATATATATTTATAAATTTGAGTATAGATTAGAGGAAACCTGTCTTGATAGCAATTTGTGAGAAACACATCTGAGGACTGATGTTGTTGAATTACCAACTAATCATAAGATGCTAGGGGCAATAAACCCCTAACTCAGCCGCCCGTGTGTTCACAGTCGCCTGGGATCTGGGCTTGGGAGGCAGTGCCTTTGCGGTGGTGGTCACCTGGAGTGTGTAGTGTGGCATGTAGGGCCCAGGCCTAGTTCTGTGCTTTTTTTTTTTTTTTTTTGACAGATTCTCGCTCTGTCACCTAGGCTGGAGTGCAGCGGTGCAATCTCAGCTCACTGCAACCTCTGCCTCCCAGGATCAAGTGATTCTCCTGCCTCAGCCTCCCGAGTAGCTGGGACTACAGGCGCCCACCACCCCGGCCAGTTTTTTTTTTTTTTTTTAGTAGAGACGGGGTTTCACC
>NW_012112364.1:3915266-3926036 GCF_000951035.1 Colobus angolensis palliatus | reverse complement strand
AGAGAGGGAGTTAAATGGAGAATCAGGCCGAAGCAAGTGGAGGGAGGATGAAGGAAACTCTAGGTTAGAGAATGCTTATTGCCAAGGTGAGTAGCAGAGAAGTTTCACTGTGGGAGTAGCAGGAGAAGGCTGGAGAAATGGTCAGATGGCAGATAGCCATAGATGCCACCCGGTGAGTTTGACTTTCCTTATGAAGGCAAGACATAGCACCATCAGATTTGGCAAATAAAAATATAGGAGGCCCAGCTACGTTTGCCTCTCAGATACACAACAAGTATCTTTTAGTGTAAGTATGTCATTCATATTGCGTGGTACACAGTCTTGCTAAAAAAATGTATCTGAAGTTCAGCTTTCACTGGGTGTCCTATGCTTTCTCTGGCAGCCCAGGCAAGGGGAAGCCACTGAAGTGTTGTGATTGCAGAGTCCTCTTAGGAGGACCCGACTGCTCGTGTGACAGCTGTAGCTGAAGAAGACACCGGGGACGGCTGCTCATGGGGAAACGTGGACAGTCATCCTGGCGTGACCACAAGGACCTGATTGCAATAAAAATGTGAAAGAAGGGATGAATTCAAAAGACAAGTTCAAGGACTGGGTCCGTAGGCTTGGGGACCAGTGAGAAGGTGGAATAGAGGAGGCAGAGGCAACAAGGATAAGTTCAAGGGCAGGACCCATGGCTGGGAACGCCACAGAAGACACAGTTCAGAGGAAGAGTGGCTGCATGAGGAAAGAAGGCAGACTC
The DNA here is from genome assembly GCF_000951035.1 of Colobus angolensis palliatus. Classification (NCBI taxonomy): domain Eukaryota; kingdom Metazoa; phylum Chordata; class Mammalia; order Primates; family Cercopithecidae; genus Colobus; species Colobus angolensis. Next base: position 3,925,297 of record NW_012112364.1, on the reverse strand, counting down.
CTGCGTTCTCTTGAAAACCTTTTCATGGCAGACACCGAGTGGGAAGGGCCAGCCAGCAGAAGCGGGTGCAGAGCTGAATTCCAGGAGGGAGAGGGGTGGGAGCTGTTGACATGGCCCTGGGTAGTGACAGCAGCTGAAGCCAGCAATGAAGCAGCTGCCTCCCTGCAGGGTCAGAGTGGAGCAGCGAGGTCAGAGGAACAGCCCAGGAGGGAGCCGGGAAAAGGCTGCTGCTTGGCAAACAGACCCAGTCTCTAATCTGAGCTAAGAAGTGAAGCTGGTTTCCCTGTGGCCCAAAGTATTAGGAACTTAAATTTTAAGTTTTTAATAAAGCAAAACAGCAAACGTGGAGAAACAGTGGCAGTTGCTCTCATGGGATCCTTCCCGCAATCACGGTGGGCTTGGACCTCCCCTGTGCCCAGCAAGGCTCTCTGTCCAGCCTCACACTCCCGTCCCCAAAGATCACAGGGAAACCTGGCAATGCCTCCGCTCCCAGAGCCTGCCAGCCCAGGGTCTGGAGTGAAGAGGGGAAGGGGTGAAGCCCCGAGACAGGGGGCCTGGGACCCCCCCAGCCTTGCCTGAATTCCTGACCAGAGCCTGCTACCCACCCCCTGCACACTCTGCAAAGCGTTTCTGTCACAGCAAACTGTTGATCAGCCCCTTGCCCTCCCTCCCCCAGGGGCAGGACTGGACACCACAGAAGAATCAAACACTTCTGTTCTCTTTTAGTCAAAGACACCGGGAGAAAGTAGATTGTGACCCTTAGCCATGGATGGCATCCAGAGACTTAAAAGTAGCTGGATTTCACTGCAACCTTAGCAGAACCTGAAGGTTTCAGGCCCCTGTGCAGGTGAAAATCTTTGGATTTCCAGCAGAGTATCAGTGAATGATTCCATTTTAAAGTCAGTGAACAGTAGGGCAAACTGAGGCATTACAGAAGTGAAGCTGGAATTGCTGAAATCCCCCTGCCATGGCACCTTTCATCCCCCCTCCTCTACACACACACTTCTCTAGGTCACAAAAGCTATGGGGAGGCCTCTGGCACCCTGAGAAGCTGTTCGATCTACAACTCGGCAAGTCTTCCAGGGAGCCTGGTGTTCTGGGTGGCCGCAGGGCTCCTGCTTCTCCCCGGAGCTGCTGGACACAGCCTAGGTGGAGCTGCATGATAAGGACCCAAGAGGGCTGGTGACCGCACCCTGGTCCCACCCGTAGTCTTGCCCATTGCTCACTGGCTTCGGCCCCTGAGGTCAGCCAGGCCAGCTCTTCCAGCTTTGGGCCTTCCTCCAGTGTCTCCTCCAGCTGAATTTAGTAACAATTTTATAATGCCTCAACAGCTGTTTTTTACCCTCTAATTTGTGAATCAGCCAAAATGCCTAGCTGAGGTGAAAGTCCTGGGGTCACACATGTCTGGACTTGTGGTACTCACTCCATAAATGACGGTGGACTGTCGTATGAAAACTTGGGCTGAGGTATGTCCTGGCAGACAGGGCAGTGGCGTGTTAATGCTACCTAGACAGCACTGGATGCCCACAGGGTTTGAGGTAGGGATTGTTTGCATTCTACAGACGAGCACACCGAGGCTCAGAGCGGTAAGGAATTGGCCCGCAGTTACATGACCATTAAGTGTCTGAATTGGGATTAGAACCTAAACCCAGCCGACTTCAAGTTCCGAACCCTGCACTCCATGCTCCAGTGTGGAGCTGCGGTTTCCTTTCTTCCTCTTGAGATGAAGACACATGTGAACCCAAGCCCGTCACACTGGACATTGACGCCTCTCTGAGGGAAGCCCTGGGCACCACGTGTTGATCGATGGGTCCACAGCCCAAAGACTGGCAGAATCTCAGTACTGTCCTAGCAGGTGGCAACGGCACTCGTTTTTTTTTTTTTTTTTTTTGAGGCGGAGTCTTGCTCTGTCGCCCGGACTGGAGTGCAGTGGCCGGATCTCAGCTCACTGCAAGCTCCGCCTCCTGGGTTTACGCCATTCTCCTGCCTCAGCCTCCCGAGTAGCTGGGACTACAAGCGCCCGCCACCTCGCCCGGCTAGTTTTTGTATTTTTAGTAGAGACGGGGTTTCACCGTGTTAGCCAGGATGGTCTCGATCTCCTGACCTCGTGATCCGCCCATCTTGGCCTCCCAAAGTGCTGGGATTACGGGCTTGACCCACCGTGCCCGGCCGGCACTCGTTTTTAAAATGACATAATAAACACATCTCTTTAACCTCAGTTTTCTCTTCCCCAAAATGGAATAAAAAAATCAAAGTTCAGAATCACTGCCTTCCAGAAGGTGTATAATAGAAACTCAGTGTCACTCGGGCCCTGCTTCTCGCTGAGAGCTGCGTTTCCAGGGCCAGGCGCTGAGCCAGTTCTGCAAGCCAATCTGCCATCATTTAATGATTTAAGACCATAAGGCCAGAAATGTGTGACCCCAGCTTCCGTCAGTGTGGGCTGAGCAGTGTCCCGGAGGCTGGCTGCTGGGAAGTGCAAGCAGGGGCTCCTGGGCCCACCAGTTCCCATGCAGCAGGCAAAAGAGGTGGAAGGGAATGATCTGGCTCTGAAGACGGAGATGGGGTCATCACTGACTCTGGGTTTATGACCAACAGAAACCTGCACAAATGCTGATGAAGATGGGACAAGTTCACGGGTGGCTTTGAAAAGTATCTCAAGACAACTCAATTGGGAATTTCATAAGTGAGGCCACTGGTGTGTCAGGGGACACAACGTTTTCACTAAAAACAGTTCCACGGGGAATAATGGAAGCACACATAGGAGGAGTTTCTAGCAGCTGCCTGGTGTCTTGCATTTGCCTGGTGCCTCACATGATTTGGAATGCCCGTGCCAGCCAGCGTCTGCTTCACGGCGTGCTGTTCGTGGGGTCATAGCCCATGAGCGGTGCTGTGGCCATATTTGCATGGGACCTCCACACACACCACTCGGACCTCATTCTCGCAACAGCTCAGTTGCGGCAAGAAAAAAAAAAAAGGAGATATTTCCATTTTCACTGCTGTGGACTCTAAGGACCAGAAGGGCACAAGATTTGTCTATTATTGTCTTTTAGTAAGCAGAAGAGTCCAGACTCAAAGAAGGTCTCCTGGTTCTAAATCGGATGGAGTTGCTATACATTATGCGTTATTACAAAACCCCTCTGTGCTAGGGAAACCAGTGTTGTGGTTGAATTTGCATAATATAAATGTACCTTTTAATGAACCACAAATCACCAAAAAGCCAAATAATTTTTAATATCAGTGTGGCCTATGCACTGTTTGAATATAGTTACTGTCCTAAAGGAATTATTTGTCATTTATCTGAAATTCACATTTCACTGGGTGCTTTGCCCGTTTCTGCTGCCATAACAAAATCCACAGACTGGGGGTTAACTTATAAACAACTGAAATGATTCTTGGGGTTCTAGGGTTTGGAAGTCCAAGATCAGAGCACCAGCAGGTTCGGTGTTTGGTGATGGCCCAGTCTCCACTTCCAAGATGATGCCCTGCCACTCTGTCCTCTGGAGGGGACAAAGGCTGTGTCTTCACATGGCATGGACTTGTCTCCTCAAACCCTTTTATAAGGTTTCTCATCCCATTTATGAGGGCTCTGCCTTCAGGACCTAGTCACCTCCTACAGGCCCCACCCCGAATGCCATATCATGTTGGTGATTCAGTTTCAACACAAGAATTTTGGGAAACCTTCAGACTATAGCACTGGACTTCCTTTATTTTTTTTCTTCTAAATCTGGCAACTGTCATTCTGCTGACATTGGTAGGATTTCCACTCAGTTCTCTGCGTTTGGACATCCCCTTGTGGACCTTCTGCTTTCCACGGTAAACTCACATGTGGTGACTGCTCTGCCGTGCTCTGGCCAGGGTCTTACTCATGCTGCTTGCTGTGAACAGGGTTTGGTGTTAATGGAGCTTCCCCTTTCGTAGCTCCAGCCCATCCCTGTCCATCCAGCCTGTACATTTAACCACTTACCTCCATCTCCTCCTAGATGTCCCGCAAACACCTCAAACACCACCATTTAAGGTTAACTTACCTTCCCCACAAACATGAGCTCCTCCTGACCGTCCCCTCGCCGAATGGCGTCCTCACCTGAGCTTTGACCTTGCCCTCTTTTTCCCCATGCTCCCCCATCCGGTCCGCCACGTCCTACAAACTACCGAGCATGGTTCTTTCCATTCTGTTTCTCCCAGCCCACCATCCCATCCCCACTTAGAGTCACCACAGCTTCTTGACTGGACTGCCCCAACTTACTGAAATGAGACATCGTCCTTTCACTTGCTTTTAATTCTTTAGACGTGATCTCCTCCAGTGATTTGAACATATCCCTAATAGCTGACTTAAAAACCTTAAATCCAACATCTGGGCCCCTGTCTAAAGAAACTGTCTATAGAAATAGACAGTTTCTATTGACTGCTTTATTTCCTGTGTGCATGGAACTAAGCTTTCCTGTTTCTTTTCATGTCTCACATCTTCTGTTGAAAACTGGATGTTTCAAATATGAAATATCCAGATTCCCTCCTCTCTAGGATTTGTGGTGTTGATGATGCTGTTTGCCTGTTTAGTGACTCCTGGTCTCATTCTATAAGGTCTGCCTTCTTTGTCATTTGTAGCTCCTGAGGCCTCTGCTCAGTTAGCTTAATGGTTAGCTAATGATGGGAGAGAGACTTCCTTACATGCATGGAACTGGTCAGTTTTCAGCCTTTGCTGAGGGGCTCTGTGTGTGTTGGGGACGACCTTCAGTACTCCAGCAGACAGTTCACATCTCTGCCTTAGCCTCAACTCTCTGCTGGCACCGGGCCTCAAGGTCAGCAAGAGGTGAGAGACTAAACCCTTCTAAGATCTTGCCTGGGCATACACACAGCCCTGCACATGGGTGTGGCCTTCCTGGTTCTCAATAATGTGTCATCGCTTTACAAACCCCCTATGGACATCTCATTCCCCAGTATTTCCTTTTAAGCTTTTTGGTCAGCCTCTTGTTAGCCTCATCTGGTATCACCACTTCAAAACGCTGCTGTGCTAAACAATTGCAGCTAATAGTGTTTGACAAATGCCTTTGAGATACGGCCTTTAGAACAGAGTATTCTCTGAGTAAGGTTCAAACGAAGACAAGCTCTAAGAATTGAGCTTTTCAGGCTGGATGCAATGGCTCATGCCTGTAATCCCAACCCTTTGGGAGGCCAAGGCTGGTGGATCACTTAAGGTCAGGAGTTTGAGACCAGTCTGGCCAACATGGTGAAACCTTATCTCTACTAAAATACACAAAGTAGCCGGGCGTGATGGTGCGCACCTGTAATCCCAGGTACTCAGGAGGCTGAGGCAGGAGAATCACTTGAACCTGGGAGGTGGAGGCTGCAGTGAGTGGAGATCGTGCCCTTAGGTGAGAGAGGGAGACTCCATCTCAAAAAAAGAATTGCGTTTTTTGGGGAACAGCCAGGCAAGTTAAATAAGGGCAGTTTTCTGGGGATGGTTTTAGGGGAGTTCTACGCTTATTCTGCCCCCTCATGGCTGCTAAGGCTGCTGTTCTCACACTTTCACAGGTCTAAGGCTACCGTGGAGCTGGAGAGAGGGAAGATGGGAGCAGGGCAGGTTGAAATGCCACAGAATCACCGTCCTTACTGAGAGTCAGCCATAGTCTTTGAATAAACACTATACTCCTCGGATTGTTGCAAGCCTGCGGGGAATTTGCAGTATTTTGAAAAACTTATTTTGGCCATTTTTGCCAGTTTTCTCATTGCTTTTATGGAAGAACAGGTTTTGGGAGGCACTTATTCTTTTATTCTAGAAATACTTCTCCAATGTTGACCTTTTAAAAGTGCTTTTGAGATTGTCTTTTAACCCAAGTTGGGAAACCATGACCATAGGACGTTTTCTAGACATCCCGGCAGCTCTAAGGGAGACAGTTTTAGGAAGGGTGTGATCAGATAAAACACTAGACATTTATTTTACGTATTTCTCATACCCCATAGTAGGCCTTTATTACTGTCTTGCTTTTTGCATAGTGAATGACTGCAATTGGTATAACTGGAATAAGAAGAGAGAGAATGGTTTATGTTTTAGAAGCAGAAGAGTTAATAGGAGCCAGGAGTTTTAAGACAATTGTGATAATGAAGTCACATGGAAACCAATTAAGAGTAAGCGTTTGTAAGAAAAACAGATGAAACCTAAGAGTACTCAAAGGCAATCAGAAAGCTCATTTTCGGGTCTGTTAGAGATGGACTATGTAGAAACTCTGCACAAGAGAATGTTTTCTGCTGGCCTTTGCCTCTAAAAACATATTGTACTATTGATGTACTGTTTATCCCCTTTCTTACTGCCACATTGGGCATCTTGCTATTTCTACATGTTTTAAAGTTGTAGCTTATAAAAAAGGCAGATTTCTTAGCAGTCCTATTTGGGCATCTGTATGTGGAGCTTTTATACTCCATAGCCTCCACTGTGTGGACTTACTGAAAAGGCTGGTAACAACTAGAAGATTGCCTGAGTAAGCCTGAAACACCGACATTGAGTTGAACGTTTCAGTGTTTGGCGTCTTCTCACTGACAATACAGCTGACTGTTTTCTAACACACAGAATCTGAGAGTGCCATCAAAGGCCAGGGTGATTAATCTTGTTTTCCAGAGCCTCCTGGTAAAACAACGGGCATGATCACATTTTGTTAGTAAGGTCACATTTTCCTTGAGTTATTTTCCAAAGCCAATAAACGGTCCATCCATTTTCCACCTGACCCTAATAAACGGGCCCTATATTTCCTAAGGTTAAAAGGTCAGGCTCCTGCGAGACATCAGTGGGAATGTGCTGTGTCTCTTTGTGCCTGATTTCAAGCACGTTTTATAAAGGGTGAAAACAAACGTCTTTGGGTTCACTCAAGCCGTTCATCCTTCCTGAAGAGAATACAAGGTAGGAAATGCTGAAATTCCTTTTCCAGGCACCAGCATCCCACTGTTCTGTACCATTAAGCTTGCAGACACTCTATCACCCTTTGCCATTTTTAAAAGAGAGGCCGTATGGTTACTGATCTAGGTTTTCCGAAGGTAAAATGACTTCCTGAAAATTGAGAGGGGCCTTAGGTAGAAATGGCTTTACTAAATGGTCCCAATAGAGATGCAAAGCTCAGGCACGTTTCAGGTATACCCCAAAAACAGCTGGAAACATCAGGCCCAAAATGCTCCACTGAAATCTGATGGGTTTGTTTCTTTTCTGCTAAATGGAGCAATTGTGGGGACAGGCAAAGTCACATAAAGGAAATAGAAGCTTGGCTTGGTGGCTGTGAGGAAACTGCTAGATAGGTTTATTTTAAATATTTTCTATTTAGTTTGATGTTACAGTTTTATGAAAAGCTTGGTCGCTTTAAGAACCGAAAGGGGAAAAGATCTACGCTGCGGCCATAATACTTAGAGGACTGTGTCTCAAAGCCTGGGTCTCGGAACTGTGAGAATCATCTTGGATGTGCTTGTTGAAAATGTGGCTTCTGGGTGGGGGCACCTGATGCAGCCTTAACTATAATCAGATTCTAAAGCTCAGGCCTCTCCCCATCCCGGAGGTTAGATGTCATGGTGCAGTAATGAGGGTCTAGGCCATGCCTGGAAGAATGGATGTAAACAGTAGATGTCAGCGTGAATGAGTCTCTGGTGCCTGCCTTCTATACCAGAATGTCCTGAACAGCTCTGGAGCAGACCTGGGCTCTAAGATTTGGGAGAAGAGCATGAACAGGTTTGTGGGGGGCACATTTTGGGTGTAAAGCCGTTATTTCAACGTGTCCCAAAGCACTATTTGATGCAGCTTGGCAGCACAAAAATGCCTGTGCACCTGTAGGGAGTGTGATCCTCAGGACTTCAGTGAGAACATCGTGGCCTCACAAATGGAAACTCAGGGTTAACACAGAAAAACCAGGTTTTGACTGCAGCTTCCCACTGGTCCATTTAGTGATTCTGAATAAGGATTTCTGCTTGCTCAGGGTTGTGAAAACACATCAACATTATAGGGAAGAATTAGATAACTTGAAAACTCCCCCATTGCAAGACATCTCAGAATGCCAGCACACAGCAGGGCAAGGAAGGCAGAACGGCATCTGCCAAATACTGTGACGGGACAAAGCTAGGCGGTGGGTGCACAGGTGTTTGCTCTATAGGCCTTATTCTTTCTGGATGCTTAAAATATTTTTTAAAATGTTTTAAAATTTTAAAAGCCTACTTTTTTTTAAACCTAAATGTTTTATTTATTTATTTATTTATTTTGAAACCCAGACAGTAGGCAAAATTTTACATGTAAGTGCAGTTTTCTATAGAGGTAATTAATACATTTCATCAGTTTTTTAAAGGGGTATGTGACCATAAAAATTAAGAACCACTGAACTAAAGGTAAGCAAAAATTAAGTCAGCCAGTTTAAAAATGAAACCAAGTTAGAAAACAGAAAACATTCGCTGTACTGTACCCATTAATGAACAGATTGTCATGGAAATGAACAGATTTACATGACATGTGAGGCCACGATGTTCTCACTCAAGTCCTGAGGATCACACTCCCTACAGGTGCACAGGCGTTTTTGTGCTGCCAAGCTGCATCAAATAGTGCTTTGGGACATGTTGAAATAATGGCTTTACACCCAACCACATTTTACACTCGTAGAATATACAATATAATTACATTTTTTCATTATATTATCATTCTGGAGTATTTACTATGTGCTAAGCCCTTTACTTACTTAGGTAATATTTAATTCTCATGACAATGCTATGAGGCAGGTATTAGTACCTCTGTTTCACAGATGAGGAACCTGAGACTAAGGAGGTTAGGTAGCTTATGCAAATGTACAGAGTTCAAACTTAGGTCAAAGTTTGTTTCTAACCATTAACCAATGGTTCTTGAATTTTATGGTGTGCACACGAATTACATCTATGGCATAGCTTCAGTGAATGGCATTGGAATTTCCACTACCAGAATGCTTTCTTTTTCCATTCATAATTATTTTCCCTGTCCTTCCTTGCTTCTTGTATTCTCTCCACTCACCTAAGTAAAAGCCTAATTTAAGTTAGCTGTGTGTGGTGGTGCACACCTGTAGTTTCAGCTGTTGGGGAGGCTGAAGCAGGAAGATTGCCTGAGCCCAGGAGTTTGAGGTTACAGTAAACTATGACCATACCCTGCAAATAGCCACTGCACTCCAGCCTGGGCAATATAGGAAGACCCCGTCTCTAAAAACTAATACATAAAATATTTCAGAGTAAATACATGAAATCTACATTTGTGACAGCCTTTTCAAGCTCACTAAGTGAAAACCACCTTACCACCTGATGCCCATTAGGACGGCTACTAAAAGAAAAGAAAATACTAAGTGTTGGTGAGGATGTGGGAAATCAGAACCCTTGTGTCCTATTGGTGGGAATTTGTAAAATGATGTAGCCATTATGTAAAACGTGGAGATTACTCAGAAAATTAAAAATAGTATCGCCATATGGTCCAGCAATCCCATTTCTGGGTCTGTATGCAAAAGAATGAAAAGCAGAGTCTCAAAGAGGTGTGTGCACAGCCGTGTTCACAGCAGCATTATTCCCAACAGCCAAGAGGCGAAACAACCCAAGTGTCCGTCAGTGGATAAATGAATAAACAAAATGTGGTACACACAGGCAATGAAATCTTATCTATTGCATAATGTCACAAAAAGAAGAAAAACCTGTTATATGCTATAACACAGATGAATGTGAAGGACATTATACTAAGTGAAATAAGCCAGTCACAAAAAGACACTGTATGATTCCACTTATATGAGGTACTTAAGAGTAGTCAAAATCAGAGAGATAGGAAATAGAAGAGTGGTTGCCCGGGGCAGGGGTAGGGGGTGCAGAATAGGGGAGTTACATTTAAGGGGTACAGAGTTTTACTTTGGGAAGGTGAAAAGGTACTAGAAGTGGATAGAAATGCTGGTTACATGAAAGTGGGAATGCACCTGATGCTACGGAACTATACGTTTAGAAATGGTTATGATGGTAAATATGTGTATTTTGCCACAACGAAAAATAAGTTTTTTTGTTTTGTTTTTTTTTTT
>NW_012112364.1:3909566-3914579 GCF_000951035.1 Colobus angolensis palliatus | reverse complement strand
AAAGAAAAACCACCTTAGGTAACAGTAAAATGAACTGGGTATTGAATGAATCTACAGACTTCTCTTCTATGTGATGCAAAATTCAAAACAGTGGACTTGAAATCTACCCTCATTTCCCCACAAATCTGGTTCCCTGAGTTAACTTTCCCAACCATCCTGTGCCAGATAAGTGTTCCCATAGCAGAGAAGTTCTTTGGATTGGTTCAGCTGTAAAAACTGTCATTTCTAGCTATGAAATGGGTCTTGCTTCTGGTGCCATTCCAATAACGGTGCATCTCTCAGACTTCCTTTATCACTGCCAGGTTCCTTCAGGCAAGAACCTAGATGTTGGTGCTAAATCCAGAGCCCTTTATTCCAGAAGAAATACAGCAAGGTATTTACGCCTGCCTCTGAGAGGCTGCCTGGGTCACTTTCCAGCCAAGCCTGGTGGCGTCCCTTATCTCCATCTCCCAGAGCCCTCACTGTCTGCTGCCTCCATGAATCAGGCCATGCCTGGTTGTGATGCTTTTTTCAGTGACTTTTTATTGGGATCCGACCACCTGCCTGGTGCCTGACTTGTTCTGGAGCTAAATCAAAGAACAAAACAGACACAGCCCCTGCTCACATGGATCTTATAGTCTTGGGAGGATATAAACATTAAATAAATATAGAGTTTAAAGTAATGGTTAGTGCTATAAAGAAAAAAAGAGTGTTATAATAGAAAATAACAAGGGCACGCCTGTAATCCTGGCACTTTGAGAGGCAGATGCAGGTGGATCACCTGAGGTCAGGGGTTCAAGACCAGCCTGGCCAACATAGCAAAACCCTGTCTTTATTAAAAATGAAAAAAAAAATTGTTGAGCATGGTGGCAGGTGCCTGTAATCCCAGTTACTCGAGAGGCTACATACATACAAAATAGCCAAAGGTATGCACTGGAAAGCATGGTGCAATTTGAGAACAGCATCTGGAGATGATACTGTACAATCTAAACGCAGGCGAGGGCCCCACACACAGGAGAAACCGCAGAGAGCAGAATCAAATTAAGTATGAAAGGGACAGACACCCATGGGAGATGACAGAGTCAGGAAGTTTCAGAATAAGCCACCATGGTTTTGAATACTACGTGAAAACAGGAGGAGCTCCATGAGGTTCAAACGACCTTGACTGCAATCCTCCTCACAGTGCAGGAAAGTAATTTCACATGAAAATGGCACTAGAAGGCTATTAAACACCAGGCCCCGGAGAAAAACAAACGAAAGTTATATTCACTAAACAGATCAAAAAGGGAGTTTTTATCTCAATCTTTAAAAAATTAAGACTGATAAAAGACATGAAAGAATAAAACTCATTGGAAAAAAGAAGTGAAGTAGCAAAACACAGAAAATAAACAAAATAAAAAGTAATTTCAGAAATGAACAGGCCAGGCACAGTGGCTGACACCTGTAATCCCAACACTTTGGGAGACTGAGGCAGGAGAATCTCTTGAACCCAGGGATTCAAAGTCAGCCCAGGCAGTCTAGCAAGCCCCTTCTATTAAAAAAAAAAAATTAAGACTTAAACATGGCAAAACCCTATCTCCACAAAAAATACAAAAGAAAGTTAGCCAGGCATGGTGGTGCAAGCCTGTAGTCCCAGCTACTTGGGAGGCTAAGGTGGGAGGATCACCTGAGCCTGGAAGTTTGAGGCTGCACTGAGCTGTGATCACACCACTGCACTCCTGCCCAGGAGATAGAGTGAGACTGTCTCAAAAAAAAAAAAAAAAGAAAAGAAAGAAAAAAGAATTAGCCAAGCATAATGACATGTGCCTATAATCCCAGCTTCTCAGGAGGCTTGAGTGTAGGAGTTTGAGGCTGCCGTGAGCTGTGATCATACCACTTCACTCCTATCTAGGTGACAGAGTGCTTCCCTGTCTCTAAGAAATTTAAAAATAAAAAGAATCTTTAAAAACTAAATGGTCATCCTCAGAGGGTGATGGGGAAACCAATCCATTTTCTTGAAAATCTGTGAATAGTGGAGAAAAGCATGGATTTATCCTGCTGTATGTCTACAGGTGATACCAACTGGTACAACAAATGATGAGCGTCTCTTTATAATATCATTCTATCTAATAAATGGGCAAAAAAGATGGAATTAAAAGATCACCATTTTGCAAGTCCCAATGAAATTCAAGTATCCTGTCCTGTCCAACAAGTTAGTTACTGACCACCTAAAGTTTACGTAAAATTAAATAAAAATGTTAGTTCCTCAGTCTCAGTGGCCACACACGCTAGTGGCCGCCCTGTTGGGCAGTGCAGACATGGGGCATTTTCTTGACCACGGAAAGTTCTATTAGAGGGCGTGCTTCAGACCTCTGCATCCACATGCACTGGCGTCACAGCGGGGGAAACAGGTGTCCCAGGGAGGGCCCACAGCCCCCCCGGTGGTGTTGCCGGAGACCCACCACGAGGCAGACCAGGCTCCTGGATGCAGCTGTCATCTTAGAGGAAGCACAGAGGCCACGCGATCAGTGTCACCAATATGCAGTTCGGAAACTCCAGATTCAGGGAATCTGCCGATCACATCACCTCGGTTGTTTTAAACAGATAAACCATAAGAAAAAGAAAGGGATAGGGAGGACGCAGCTTCATAGAGGATTAGAAATTTTAAACTGTCAAGACTAAACTATCATGTCTGTGCGTGGACCCTTGGGTGAAAAGCTACACAGAAATGCAAAGACGCCATTTCTCTAAAAGCAGGACAATGGTTTTTAGCGGAGAAAGGACCGTGACTGGCGCAGGGTCCGCGGAGGGGCTTCCGGTGTGGCCGGCACAGTTATCTTTACTGACCTGGGTGCTGGTGACAACAGTATTCACCTTATAATAACTCATTAAGCTGTATTCTTCTTCTTGGTGGCTTTCTCTATCCATGATTTATTTTATAATTTTTAAAAAGTTTTTTTTTTTTTTAAAACCAAACCGAAGAGTACATCCCTGGGGCAAGCCCCTGACAAGTTAATTTGTATGATTTATGGTCTGTCAATGTGTTTACTGAACCTTTCTACCCAAGTGATGTCTATACTGCTGCACTGCATGGAAGACGCTCATGCCCTGCTGGCTCAGAGGTACCGCCTGGCTCACTAGAGGAGAAGGAAATACTTGCCACTTTCTCCTGCTGTCAGCTTATGCATTTAGTTTGCAGATGAGTTTACTTCTCAACAGCTGCAATAAATGTGTTTATTGAGGCTTGTCCTTCTGCCTCCCTCCCTGTCTGTCCCTCTCGCTCTCACTCCCTCTCTCCCTCTCCTCTTCTTCCAGCTATTTCCAGGAGCACATGTGGCCTTTTTCCTCCATCTTAGAGGGATGGAATGTTCTGACACAGGAAGATGATTGATCTGATTTGAGTCTCTCCCCTTTAATATTCCCTTATGAGAGCTGAAGCCCATAGAAGGAGGAAGCCATTTTCCAAACGTCACAAAACTAATTTGAGCAAAGTTGGGGCTAGAATTTTGATCTTCTACTCACCAGTTCTGTTTCTCTTCAAAAGCCCGTGTGGAGACTCCAGCAGACTTTGCTCTTACCTGAGCTCCTCACTCCTGTGCTGCCTGTAACTCTCACTCCTGTTGCAAGATGCATTTCACTGCACATCTTCATCCAAGCTTCCCACCCTCCTTCCAGTGAACTCTTGCCTTGAGTAAGTATTTGGAAAATAATTGCAATAATGCATTCGTGCGTTTTCTTGATATAAATCTTCACTGGGTTTTAGGGCATTGAGAAGGGAAAGAAAAACCTCTATTTCCTGTGACTGACAGTAGCAGAGCATTATTCCTGCGAATTATGACCATCCTCAGAGTGCATGAGTAATAAACAACAGCAAGCTGGTGGACGCTCTCAAGGGGACATTTGCATACACTTGGGTATGCAGAGGAAGCCGTGCTGTAGGTTAAGTGACTTTCAATGCCTCCACTCCTCCTGGTGGCCCTGGCCCCTGTTCCTCCTCTACTGTTCTCATCTATTTGCTTATCCTCTCTTCCCTTTCTTGCCACTCAAACACATACACTTTTCAAAACTTTTCTTAAAGTCCATATACCCTTTCATCATACACACGAACATTCCCTCTGTTGGATAAACAGTTTATCCTCAGTTCAACAGCACTATGACCACTGTTGTACTTGACTTTTTTCATGTTTTCATGCTAACCCATGGTTTGCTTATTTGTCATCCAGCTTGGACACTTTTTTCTTGTAACCCTGTTTAATACTGCTATGTATTCAGTTTAACTATTTTTTTAATTGTGATAAAAAAAAAAACCCCTTAAAACTTACCCCCTTAACCATTTCTAAGTATACAGTACAGTAGTGTTAACCATATGCACGTTCTCATGCAAAAGTTTCCCCAGAGTGTTTTATGTTGGAAAACCGTAGCTCTATATTCACTGAAGAACTCATTTCCCCCTCCCCTCAGCTCCCGGTAACATAACAGTTTCCGTCTCTATGAATTCATAGAAGTGGAATCACGCACTTATATAAGTGGAATTGTTCAGTATTTATCTCTTGCAACTGACTTATTTCATCTAGCTTAATGTCCTCAAATGCCATCTGTGCTGTGGTATATGACAGAGTTGTCTTCTTTCTCGGGCTGAATCATGTTCTGTTGCGTGTGTACCGCATGTTCTTGGCCCATCGATCCATTGATGGACACTCAGGTTGCTTCCGTCTTTTGGCTATTGTTTATAATGCTGCAACGAACATGGGTGGGCGAATGTCTGCTCAAGACCTTGCTTTTAGTTCTTTTGGAGATATACCCAGAAGTAGGATTGTTGGATCATATGGTGATTTTATTTTTAATTTTTTGAGAAATTTCTATCCTTTTTTCATAGTGGCTGCACCATTTTCCATTCCCACCAACAGCGCATAGGGTTCCAGTTTCTTCACATCCTTAGCAGCAGTTGTTATTTTCTGTTTTTCTTGATTGTAGCCATTCTAACGTTTTGCTAATTTATAATGACGTTGAACATCTTTCCATGTGCTTCTTGGCTATTTGCATATCTTCTTTAGA
>NW_012112364.1:3899161-3908151 GCF_000951035.1 Colobus angolensis palliatus | reverse complement strand
AGCCTGGGCAACAGAGCAAGACCCTGTCTCAAAAAAAAAAAGAAAGAAAAAAAGAAAAAGAAAAAAGAAAGAAAGTAAAAAGAAAAGAAAAAGAAAATGCATATGGTAAAAAATGCCTGCCAGAGCACCAAAATGTTATTTAAACATATAACTTGTGTAACTGTCTATATATAATTACACACATATAGGTGCACTGGATGTATCTGTATGTCTATATATTGTAACAACAAAATTGGCAGAAGGTGCTATTTTCCAGTGGCAGGGAAAGAAGGGAGGAAGGATAAGAGGGTAGTAAGATAAGGTTTCCCTGTAGAGAAGCCCACGCTCAAGCATTTACATCCCTTTACAGAGAATTTTCATCTCTTTCAGAGTTACAGGGCGGTGTCCAGAGCTGCTGTGCCATTATTCCCAAGGGAGAGAATCTTAAAGGGGGTGTCCTCACACCAGCGCTGTTGAGACATGTCACTTTCTCTGTGATTAGCTGATGAGGGGTGACTCTAAGTAGAATGGATTCCAGCACTTTGAATACTTACTGTTTTCCTGCAGTCTTTCCATTGGTGGGGACATAGGAACGTTGTGGTTTTAATGATTTTATAAATGAAATTACTTACGTAAAACTGTCAGCTGTAGATGACGGGTTTGAGAATGTCCGTGGCAGGCTGCTCACTACATGTGTATGTGCTAAGAAAATCCCAGTGAAGAAAGGTCACAGTGGGGTGAACAGTTTGTTGGATTTGTTGAACAATGTAAAGCTAGAATGGGGTTTTTTGTTTTTGTTTTTTTCTTTGCAAGAATGTTCGGTGTTTTGACAAAATGGATTTTACTTCATCTTAATTTAAAGGGATCCTGATTCCATCAGCCTGTAAAATGAAAAAGCAATTTAGGCCACTCAATGTTTAGAGAGGTTTGATTTTACAATTCTCAAGGCAGGCGTTAAGTCCGCTAGTCCTTAAAACACTTTCCCTTAACCATATATTTAAATATGCCGTTAAAGGAAAGTGTTTTGTATATACCCACATACGCAGGTATCTTCATCTGCGTGGACAGACACAAGGCATCCCTTAGAGACAAGATCTCCTTGGAAAGAAGCCGATTCCTTTTCATTCACTCCTTCGCTCACAGTGCCAATGGAGAGGGGCACGTGGAATGCAAATAAAGTATTAGGGGTAGGTCCCATCTTTGATGAGCTACGAGTCTAATTAATAAGGCACAATTAACTGAGGATCTATCTAAATAATCTAAAAACAGTGCTTTGCACATAGCAAGTGCCATAGATTTTGATATAATAACTTGTTAGTTAATGTTTTAAACTCTGGATAAAGTCCTAATTTTCTTAGTCTGGCTGCAGCTTCCTCTCCAGTTTCATTCATGCTCACTCCCCCAGCTCCTCGCCAGAGGCCATGCCAAACCCTTTCACACACCTGTGCTCTGTGATTTTTTATTCCTCTTTTCTAGCATGGTGTCATCTCCATTTTCTCTGCCTGACAGTCTCATGTCCATCCTTTTAGGAGCTACTTGTCATCTTCTCTTCTCAGACCTGCCTGCTTCCAGGCAGAAGGAGTCACTAGGTCTTCTGAACTCCACAAATTTTATTCTTACCTCCACTATGGAACCTCTTGGCTTCTTACAGTTGTTTTGTTTTGTTTTGTTTTCTGTGAGACAGAGTTTCACTCTGTTGCCCAGGCTGGAGTGCAGTGGCATGATCATAGCTCACCACAGCCTTGAGCTCCTGGACTCTAGCACCCCTCCTGCCCAGCCTCCCAAGTAGCGTGGACACCAGGTGTGCACCATTATGCCTGGCTGACTTTTTACCATTTTGTACAGACAGGGCTTCTCTATGCCTTCTCAGGCTGGTTTCATACTCCTGGCCTCAGTGATCTTCCTACCTTGGCCTCCCAAAGCATTGAGATTACAGTTGTGAGCCACCATACCTGGCCCAAGATTTCTAAGTAAAAGAAATCTTCCCCATCTTTTATCTCTCCTCTGTTAGAAACCAAAAGTTATTTTTCTCCACACTCAACTTTTCCTTGTATGTGAAAACGCACACCATTCCACCATTGACACCATTCCACCGTTGACACCATTCCACCATTGACATGGGTGGGAATCCTGGCAGGGTTTTTGGTTTCCTGTCCCTCACTTCAGTTGAGCAGTTGTGCAGCAGTGACCAAGCCTGTCGGTGCATTGCTCAGCAGTGGGTCACCAGCCCCATGTCCAGAACAGCACCCGCTTTGTGTCTCACTGGGTCTAAGTACTTACAATTCGGTGATTGTTTGTTTCCAATGTGGAATCCCCTGGTGCTGGGGCCGACAGAGCTGGCTCTCGTTCCAGGGCAAACTTAACAAACAAGTTCAAGGTGAGGGCCCTGTGCACTTTACAGAGGTCCCACATGACAGCTATAAAACCAAGAACCTGCCAAAAGACATGGGAATAATAGGTAGTCCTATAGAGAAAGAGACAACAACAGAAAAATCTTGTTCCTAAATTCACTGAAGATTCCAGATAAACCAGATCGAGTGAGTTTCAGCAAATATGGGGTCACGGATTCAAAAGGCAGCCATGTAGTAAAGTCTGTGCACTCTTGCGAACACTCGGAGAACTGACTGATAGGATTCTAGTGCATTTCCTCTCTGAAAACTATATTTCTGGGAACCTTCAGATTATGCACAAACATGAAAAGATGATAAGGACGGGGAAGAAAAAGGAAGAAATGTCTGCTTGCCAGAATAGCGGCGGGAATAAATAGAGCTTTTACAGCTCTATCAGGGGAAGGAAATACTAGAAATTAAAGCAGATATGAAGTCTAGGAGGAAAGTGAAATGCAAGACGATCACACAGTGGCTTGGGTACTCTAGTGCCCTTTTGAATAAGAGGAAAAAAATTAAAAAGCTCAAGGCTGGTTCTCCACTCAGTCACGGTTATGTGGCCATGGCGGTGAAAATGCTGTCCGTACACAGGCACAGTGAAGACTGTCCCCGGAGAAACGAGCACTCTTCATCACAATCTCTAAACTGTGTTGTCCCAAGGAGCCTGAAAAATGGTTGCCAAATGTTAAAAAGAAATACTTATGGCCCTAGAAAGGAATAAAAGCAAACATACTTGCTTTTGACTTCAGCTGTTTTTCTCAGAAAATATGAAAAGGAAATAGTGTCGACTCTGAGTTTATGGACTTTCATAGAGAAAAATCACCTCCTCACCAAAGGCACTTCCATGCCCGCTCTTAACACTCTTGTATTTATATGTCTGTGAATTCCACATAGGAAATACAAAAGCCCAGTGACAGTGTCTACATCAGCTTTTCTTCCCTGCATTTTCAGTTTTTATTGAAACTTGGTAAGAAAAAAAATGGGAGTAGAGAGGGGTTCCCGGACCCCAGAGCAGCCTCTTCCCATCTTTCTGTTGTAGACTGTGGTGGTAACTCTCACAGAACTCGAATAAGATGTGCCCTGCTCTATTGGTATGTTAAATCTAGGTGGTATTTTTTGAGTCCTGGTGTGGAAGATGTTCACTTGCACTATTCTGGTGCTCCTCACAGTTTTAATTATTATGCTTAGTTCTTATCTTAGTCCATTTGTGCTGCTATAGTAAAATACCACAAACTGGGTTATTTATAAAGAACAGAAATTGATTTCTCAGTTCTGGATTCTGGGAATCCAAGATCAGGGTGCTGGCAGGCTCGGTGTCTGGGGAGGGCCTGATCCTGGCTTCCAAGAGCGGACTTGCTGCTGTGCCCTCTGGAGGGGTAAATGCTATGTCGTCACCTGGCTGCAGGGGGAAGGGAGGATACACTCCTCAAGCCCTTTTATAAGGTTGCTAGTCCATGAGGGTTTGATTTCATCACCTCCTAAAGGCTCCAGCTCTTAACACCAACACATTGTTGATTACATGTCAACACGTGAATTCGGGAGACACATTCAGACCACAGCAGTTCTTCCTCTGATTCCTTTTGCACCTTTGTACCTAGGCTTAAACCTCAGTTTCTTGTTCTCTCAGCGTTGGACTTAACCCCAAGTGGGACGTGTGCCTGTTTGTATTTTATAATAAAGGCCTCTGTGACTCACTGTGGGTGCGTGGGCTTTGAGGAGTGCAGCCCTGGGATGGGAGCCTGCCCGGGACTCTGTGAAGCGGGACCTGCTTACTGAAGGAAACTGCTTTAGGGAGGGCTTTTGCCAACACACTCACCCTTGCAGCCAGGATTCTTCCGAGGCAGTTTACTTAATTTCTTTTTGGAAGAACCCTCCAGTTTGGAGCCTGGGAGTAAATGCTAGCTGCTTTTCATGGCAGAGGGGCGGGAGAGCCTGATGCTGGGACTCCTAGGCAGCATCCAGTGAGCTCCTGCAGCTCCGCACCTTTCCTCGTCTCACCTTTCAAGCCTAGAGGCCCCAAGCCCAGAGTTCCTTGGGATTTTTCAGAAAGATTGGCGCCCACGTTCCCACCCCTTCTAAGGTGACTAGTCTGGGCTGCAGTTTACTCTCCTGGGTTTCACCTAGCAGCACACTTGCATTTGCTGTGTCTTCCAGAAACGTTTAAAAATCTCTCTTCCCTGCTTGTAGCCTGCACTCCAGCTCTCTTTTTTTTTTTTTTAAATTTTTTAATTTTTTTTTTAAATTATACTTTAAGTTCTAGGGTACATGTGCACAACATGCAGGTTTGTTACATATGTATACATGTGCCATCTTGGTTTGCTGCAGCCATTATCTTGTCATTTACATTAGGTATTTCTCCTAATGCTATCCCTCCTCCCTCCCCGCACCCCACAACAGGCTCCAGTGTGTGATGTTCCCCTTCCTGTGTCCTAGTGTTCTCATTGTTCAATTCCCACCTAAGAGTGAGAACATGTGGTGGTTGGTTTTCTGTCCTTGAAATAGTTTGCTCAGAATGATGGTTTCTAGCTTCATCCATGTCCCTACAAAGGACATGAACTCATCATTTTTTATGGATACATATCATTCCATG
Source organism: Colobus angolensis palliatus (assembly GCF_000951035.1). Classification (NCBI taxonomy): domain Eukaryota; kingdom Metazoa; phylum Chordata; class Mammalia; order Primates; family Cercopithecidae; genus Colobus; species Colobus angolensis. Next base: position 3,903,195 of record NW_012112364.1, on the reverse strand, counting down.
GTGTATATGTGCCACATTTTCTTAATCCAGTCTGTCACTGATGGACATTTGGATTGGTTCCAAGTCTTTGCTATTGTGAATAGTGCCACAAGAAACATAACGTGTGCGTGTGTCTTTATAGCAGCATGATTTATAATTCTTTGGGTATATACCCAGTAATGGGATTGCTCCCATACTCCAGCTCTCTTTATTGTTGGCCATTAATTCTCTTCTGTTTTCCCTTCCTGTCATTTGGAGGTCTTAGAAGGGTGACAAGATAGAGATAGAGGCAGAGGTAGAGGTAGATAGAGACACTTGAGTTTTTTTCTTGTCCTGAATCAGCCATATTCAATCGGAACTAGAAACTATGGAAACTTTTAAAAATGACCTGATACTAACCCTATCCTTTTGGAACCTTCAACCCCCCCCCCCCCCCCGCCCCCGCTCCAATTACATGGATAGACTGTAATTCCCTTAACCAGCACCCCTATGAGGTTGTTTGTACATTTTACTCTAGTAAATACACCTGCAATGAATGTAACTGCATGAATAGTATCACCTGTGCCCATCACCAGCTGTTTCCTTGGGATACATTTCTAGAAGTGAACTTGGTGAATCAAAGGTGGCACCTTTTTAAGGCTTTCCATACACATTGCCAAATTGCCTTACAGAAAGTTTGTATCAAGTTTTCTCTCCCATTCCATGCGAGAACTAATTTTCTTTCAATCTCAGATGCTGTTATGCTTTTAGAATTGCAGATTTGGCAGGGGGACATGGCATTTGTTTCCATTTTTGGCTGACTTTATTGTTAACTACATCACTCCAGCTATAGGGTGAATAATGGCACTTTGTTTCTCTACCTTCTCTGGCTTTCCGGAGGAAGTGGGAGCAGTAAAAACTGGAGTATGCAGAATCAATGCAGCTGTGTTCTGCTGGCTGAGCCGGCTCTCCCAGAACCAGCTCAGCTCTGCCAGCCTCAAGAGCATTGGTCAAGGAGTGAGGAGGGGAGGGGAGGATGGCTCTACCTCAGACCTCATTCTCCCTTGTGCAATGAATTCTACAGGGAATAAGGGGAAAGTGAGAAACCTTGGGAGGGGACTGCATTTTAGGACTAGGATTGATGGAAACAGATCCGCACTCACTTAATATTGAAATATGTCCATGAGTCGACTCCAAACCCCTTGACTCTGCTGGCTGCTGTCGAGATGAATTGCTCCACCTAAATCTGCATCAGCCCCCAATCTAAGCCTAATCTTTACTGCCTCCTAAGGTGGTGCAGAAGCAGGGGTTGTGGGTAAATAACCATTTATTATTCATTCATCAAACCTTTATTGAACACTTGCCGTGGGCCAGACACTGTGCTAGATCCTGGGGACACAGAAAGGAAACAATCATGCCCCTGCTGATGAGGTTCTTACAAACTATTTGGGGAATACATATGTAACCTAGGATGACTGAGCAATAATTGTAGAAACTGGAAAGCAGATTACACTATAGGAAAGGGCAGATCTTTCCACCCAATAACCAACCTGAGATAAGGAAGTGAAGAATAAACACCAAAGTTTTTGGATCCCTGCTAAAGACTGAAATATGTTTGCACCATCTTTGCACATAGCATATTCTTGATTATCTCCTTTTTTTTTTTTGAGGTGGGGTCTTGCTCTGTTGCCCAAGCTGAACTTCAGTGATGCAGTCGTAGCCTTGAACTCCTGAGCTCCAGTGATCCTCCTACCTCAGTCTCCCGAGTAGCTGGGACTAAAGATACTTGACACCATGAATGGCCAATTTTTTTGTATTCTTCTAGAAATGGGGTCTTGCTGTGTTGCCCAGGCTGGTCTTGAACCCCTGGTTTCAAGTGATCCTCCCACCTTGACCTCCCAAAGAGGCCAGATACATGCATGAGCCACCACACACAGCCAACTCCCTCTTTTTACATAAAAATAATAGAAGAGGCTAGTGAAAAAAACATTTCTGACAAACTGTAATATCTTCCATCCTCTCCATCTCTATTGCCAGTATCTTAATTCAGATACTCATTATTTTATCTCTCTTAACATGAATCTTGCCTCCTGGAATCTATCCTTCCAGGGGTACTTTGATTGCATCATCTCCGTCCTGCCCCCCACCCCCAACCCCAGAAACAGAGTCTTGCTCTGTCACCGAGGCTGAAGTGCAGTGATGCAGTCATGGCTCACTGCAGCCTCAACCTTCCCAGCTCAAGTAATCCTCCCACCTCAGCCTCCTGAGTAGTTGGGACCACAGGCACATACTACCACACCTGGCTAACTTGTATTTTTTGTAGAGATGGGGTTCCACTGTGTTGCCCAGGCTGGTCTCAAACTCCAGGACTCAAGTGATCCGCCTGCCTTGGCCTCCCAAAGTGCTGGAATTATAGACGTGAGCCACCACGCCCAGCCTGCTTCCATATTTTAATGTCATCAAATTGATCATTTTTTCCTTTGTTTTCGATTGTGAAACCATCCTTGCATATCCTACTTGGTCATGATAGCTATTCTAAAATAGATTTTTAGAATTTGTTTGCTAATGTCTTATTTCACTATTTTGCCTCCGTGCTTATAATGCAGACTAACTCATAATCTCCCCATTTGTGCTGTCCTTGTTTGATGTTGGTATTGAGGTTATACCACATCTATCCAATCAGTCGAAGCACTTCCTCATTTTTACATTCTCTAGATCGTTTTGAATTACATGAAGACTCTTGTCCTTGACAGTTGGTAAATGGTAGTTCTTTGGCCTCACCTTCTAAAAGTAGCGTTTTTATACAGTTGATGCATCTTCTCTAGTTGGCCCGCAGGACACTCGCTAGGCTGTCCTTCAGTCTCACAGTGGAAATGTCCTTTCCTTTCTGCGCTTCTGCCCCCCATTCCTTCTTGCAGAGCTGAGTTATTGGCCAGACACCAATTCAGACGGATTGTTCTCTCCTCTGGCATTGCAGCAAAGCTCTATGGTTTGACCTAAACATTTTCCATTTACCATAAAAGTCTACCCTTAACTCACTGGGTCAGTTTGCTGCTGTGCTCTTGTTGCCCCCACAGCACCGTCTGTGCCCCTCTGCAGTGCTCCCCACATTGTAGGACAATCAATCCTACACATGTTTTATCTCCAACCAGAACTTGAGCTCCATATACACTGTGCTTTGTTCATCCTGGCACTTCCCATGCCGAGGAATTGAATTCTCATGCTCAGCCACAAAAGTAGCAAGGATGCAATCCATTTTTGCATCCCATTTCTTGTGCCAGGTATACACACAAAAAAAACCCCAGTAAATGTTTGTGGAATAAATGAACAAAATGTTCTGTTCTGATCAGCTAAACACAAACAGCCCATTACAGCTGTTTGTTTGTTATATTATCACTGTGTGACAGGAGGTGCTGATATCTGAGTCCTCGTCTCTGTTTTCTCAGTCTTGTTCCACAGTTCTCTGTTCTCTGCCTTCATGGGCTGGGCACTCAGCCTTCTTCTGCAAGACCCTCCATGTCTAGTGGTTGTATGATTTGGTCTTTGCTGTGGTTGCTTCAGATTCTTACCCGTGCATTTACTCTCTTGTTCTGTTTCCACTGCTCTGTTGCTAAGGCTTCCTTTCTATGGTTCAGATTTCCTTGAGAGCTTTCTAGAATTCTACTGATTTATAATTCATTCTGGCAGACTCAACGGGGTGGGAGTCCTTACTGTAATGAGTCACAACCAAGGAAGTCTGGCTTCCTGGAAGCCTGGGTTCCCAGGCATAGCCTCCTCCAGAAACTAGAACAAATGCTGTCACTAAGGAACTTCTCGGCTCTCTTTCCTAAAGTTTCCTGAAATGCTACTTAAAAGGCTAACTGCACAGTGTCCACTTTAAGTTTTAGTTTTGTAAATCACTATGTGCAAACCACTGTATCTGCGTGGCCCAAAGGAAAACATATTTTTACATCAGTTATTTAATATCCTAGTCAAAATTGGTTCAAATCATCCTTAGTAGTGACACCAATTTTCTTGAATTGGATATTTTCTAAAGCTACTTCTGGGACCGGGTGCAGTGGCTCACGCCTGTAATC
>NW_012112364.1:3893707-3897620 GCF_000951035.1 Colobus angolensis palliatus | reverse complement strand
GCCTCAGCCTCCCAAAGTGCTGGGATTACAGGCATGAGCCATTGCATCCGGCCCCTTGGTATTGTTTTGCATCCGGCCCAGGTTGAGTCCTGGAGACTCTGACAGGATGAATTTCTAGAAACATTCTTTCAGGGGAGAGGATAAGGTATCTTGTTTGCTGTATATGCTCCTGCATAGAAGAGATAGAAGAGAAAGTGACCGCGGAGGCCATCTGGCTCTGTGTTTTGACATGGCAAAATTAATGCATTCAGAGGACCTTTGAGCACGAAAGGACCCTGGAACAACACAATTTTGACTGCAAGTATTAGTTGGGTCTACCAGGTGCCTGTCACAGCAGCAGTCATGGCAGCAGTGACTCTAGTTATGTCCATGACCAACTGCTGCATAACAAATAGCCCCAAGACTCAGCAGCTGACAACAGGGTCCCCAGCCCACAGATTGGCACTGGTCCATGGCCTGTTAGGAACCTGGCTGCACAGCAGAAGGTGAGTCAGTCTTACCGCCTGAGCCCTGCCTCCTGTCAGATCATCATGGGCATTAGATTCTCACAGGAGCATGAACCCTACTGCGAACTGTGCATGTGAGGGATGTACGTTGCGTGCTCCTTATGAGAATCTAACTAATGCCTGATGATCTGAGGTGGAACAGTTTCATCCCCAGACCATCTGTCTCCCTTCGTGTCCGTGGAAAAACTGTCTTCCACAAAACCAGTCCCTGGTGCCAGAAAGGTTGGAGACTGCTGGTTTACAACAGCAGTGAACATTCATCATCCCACGCAGTGTCAGAACGGTTGGGAACATGGGTGCCCTGCCTGTGTGCTTCTGGTTCCAGGTTTCTCAGGGGGTTGTGGTCAAGGCGTCAGCGGAGGCCATATTCATCTGAAGGCTTGACCAGGAATAAAAGAGCCACTTCACAGGTGGCTCACTCAGATGCTGGCAGGTCAGTGCTGGTGGCTGGCAGGCAGCCTCAGCTCGTCACCTCATGGATCTCTCCTGAGCACAGTTTTCCTGTCTTTACAACCTGGCAGCTGGCCTCCTCCAGAGCAGGTGACTCAGGAGAGGACAGGGCGAGAGCCACGGAGCGGGTGACTCAGGAGAGGACAGGGCGAGAGCCACGGAGCGGGTGACTCAGGAGAGGACAGGGCGAGAGCCACGGAGCGGGTGACTCAGGAGAGGACAGGGCGAGAGGCACGGAGTGGGTGACTCGGGAGAGGACAGGGCGAGAGCCACAGCACCTTATGATCTAGTCTCCGAAGTCACACGCCATCATTTCTGCAGTGTCCTGTTGGGGTCCCAGATCAGCTCTGTCACTGTGGGAGGCGAGTATATAGATGTCATAGACCATTCAGGCTGCTATGACAGAACACTGTGAACTGAGTGGCTCACGAACAACAGAAATTTCCCACAGTTTTGTGTGCTGGGAAATCTAAGATGAAGGTGGCAGCAGGTTCAGCGTCTGGCGAGCTCCTGGTTTTCCTGGGTGGCATCTTCTCACTGTGTCCTCGCGTGGTGGACAGAGCAAATGAGCTCTCAGGCGCTAGTCCCATCATGAGGACTCTGCTTTCATGACTCATCACCCCCTAAAGGCCCACCTCCATCAGAAGACGGCTGCTGACTGCAGCTGCCATCCTCCAAGACCGGGGACACAGAACTGGGAGACACACACATTGAGACCCGAAAGGCCTGGACAGCAGCAAGCGGGGATCATGGGGCATCTTGGAGGGTGGCTGCCGCAGTAGCATTTCCTGGGGCTGTGTTTTCTGCCTTGCACTTATCTCCTGCGCTTGGTCTTCATCACCTCGGGCAGTCCCCACAACAACTCTATCTAGGAGTGGATTTTACCCTCATTTTACAGCCGAAATGTCTCGAGAGGGTGATGCACGTACCCAATGTCTCACAAATGCAAAGTCGCTGAGGTGGGATTTCAACCTAGTTCCAACGGTCTCTGAAGCATGAGGGGTTCACCATTGCCATAGACTTAACTGTGTCCCCCAAAATTTGCATGTTGAATTCCTACCCCACCATGTGCTGATGTTTGGAGAAAGGGCCTTTGGGAGGTAATTAGGCTTAGATGAGGTCACGAGGATGGGGTTCTCATAGTGGCATTAATGCCATCAGGTGGAGAGATTCCAGAAAGCTTGTGTCCTCTCTCTCTGCCATCTGAGGACACAGTGAGAAGGCAGCTGTCTGCAAGCTGGGAGGAGAGTCCTCACCAGGAACTTAGAGGGCATCTTGATCTTGGACTTCCCAGCCTCCAGAACTCTGAACAAAGTTCATGTCTGTTATTTAAGCCACCCATTCTATGGAATTTTGTTGGAGTCAGCCCAAGCTTACTAAGATAATCAGTATGCTGCACTTTTATAAATGTAGTTTTTACATTTATAAAAACAAAAGAGATTTGCTGCTCTATAATAACTGTACCTACATTGTAGATGGAATAACAAATCTACATACAGGTTTAGTAATCTAGATGTAAATATAGAACATAGTGTATCGAATAGAGACAGTGTCTGTGGTCTGGTGTTAATTTTAGGAATTAGCCATCATTGACTGGGCCTTGTCCAGGTTTTCCTCTCTCTTGTCCTGGCTCTGTAACCTAGTTATCCTTGTCTTTGCTAACCCGTGACCAAATACTGTATCGGGACTATTATGCCGCTACAGATGATGCAGTTTGGGTTTACAGTTTCTCGCCATTTAGACAATACTTCATCAAATATATTTCTGTATGCCTTTAGTGATGTCAGTTTTTGATTCATTCCTGCATAGATCTGGGCAAATGGTAGACCTTAGGAGGTGTGTTCACCATCCGGTTCTCTAGAACTGCTTACGACATTTTTCTCTGAGTTTTGTTGTCCCAAAAGGAGGCTTCCTAAAATAGCCTTTAAGTGCCTTTAAAAAGAGAAAGAGGGAAAAAAAAAACACCCCAAACTCATTCCTTTACTGTGATGTGACAGTCCTCCCAAGACACTGCAGCGGCCTGAGTTTTGCTGTTAATTTCATTCACTTATGTTTGGGCTATGTAAATCCTGCCTCGAGCTGGAATGTCATTATGTAAAGAAATATTTTTTGTTTATATTCTTTAATAGTACCAGTAATGTATATCTTATTCAGCTTCGACAATATAATTGGGTAAACCTCACATCATCAAACTCATGTTGTAAAAATTATTTCACTTTTCAGAAAAATGGCATTAAAAAACTTGAATGATGTTAGTTATCTTAAAGAAGTATGTAATATATTTTTCTGGCTATCAGCTCCATTTGTTACAACCAATTACAGATTATAAATTGGTTGATCAAAACTCTAAAAGAGAAAACCACAAGCCCCAGCATAGGAGGAAATCTGGAACAGCACATAACTCCAAACCTGAGCGTAGACCACCACCACAGAAGCCAGGTGCTAGGAAAAAGCACTCTGTGTTCCACGACCTGACATTGTTCTATGCCTGAGAGCACTCACTCCCCATCACTGTCTCTTTACCGACAGGGGTCTGATCCCTAATTTACGGATAAGTTGTTTCTAATTTACAACAGAAAAATGCCATGTGTGCGAAATTGCTTATGCATTTCTGAGAATTACAAAACTACTCTTACTAGTTACCGCTGGCACATGTGGATTATTTTTACATGATCTATTCAGGAACCAAGGAGTTCCTAAGCACAGGAAGCTCAATTCACTGAAATGTAGAATCATCACAAAGCTCATGTCAGATGTGGCTTATTCATTCCAAGCTTGCAGCCTGCATTCGTCTCCTAGGTGGTTTCTTAAAACACAGACGACTAAGCCCCACCCCCAGAGTTTCTGACCCAGTGGGTCTGGGGTAGGGCCTGAGAATCTGCATTTTCACCAAGTTCCTGGTGATGCTGGTGCGGTAGCTTCAGGAACTACACCCCAAGCAGGACTGCATGATTCTG
>NW_012112364.1:3844026-3893247 GCF_000951035.1 Colobus angolensis palliatus | reverse complement strand
TTTGAGTTGGAGTCTTGTTCTGTTGCCCAGGCTGTAGTACAGTGGTGTGATCTCGGCTCACTGCAACCTCCGCCTCCTGGTTTCAAGTGATTCTCTTGCCTCAGACTCCTGAATAGTTGGTTCTACAGGCACCTGCCACCGTGCCCAGCTAATTTTTTGTGTTTTTAGTAGAGAGAAGGTTTCATTATGTTAGCCAGGATGGTCTCGATCTCCTGACCTCGTGATCTGCCCACCTTGGCCTCCCAAAGTACTGGGATTACAGGCATGAGCCACCACACCCAGCTGACACTAACTTACATTCCCATTTTATAGAGGGGAAAAATGGAACCTTAGGGAGGTTAAGCAACTGGCCCAAAGTCACATGGTCAGTTTGTGGTGGGCCCCTAGAAAAAAAAAAAAGGGTTCTTGAGCAATGTTCCCAGGAATATTAAAAAAAAAAATTGTGTGCAAATTCAACAGAAAAGTTTTCAAATTGATATTGAGGGAGAAAAAAACATTGACCAAACTTGACTTTGCAAACCATACTTTTTCTCAGAAGCTGCTAGACGTTTTCCAGTGAGCCCAGACATGTAGGATCCCACCTTCATGGGCATCTCTCAGAGCTGCTTCTGGAGAATGCTTTTGCTCCAGCTGAGGTAAACATCTGCGAGAACCTCTGCATGCTGTCCGCAGCTCTCTCTAAAGGGTCGTCAAAGGCAGCCCATGACTTGCTTAACACAGCAGAGCCCCTTTGCAAGCTTTGTCTCATCTGTTTCTTCTAATTTAGCAAAAGAATCTGAACTCCTTGCGGTGACGGTCTTATCTCCTGGCTTCACTGTAAACAATTCAGGATTCCTGCTGTGGCTGCCAAGGAAGGAAACCTGGGAGAGCTTCCCAAGGCCCAAGACCGGCCAGCTCCTGTGCATGGCAGGCAGAGCTAATTCTCCGTCAGTCTGCGCATGCCAGGAGAATGCTTTGGGACTATGTCCTGATAGTAAACACCGTGCCGTTCAGACAGAATTCCCATTAGCTTTTCCATGAGGGAGCAAATGCGGAAGTTTTCTTCAGATAGCTTGCAGTTTCCCAGCCATCCCCAGCCCTGCCCCCACAGAGTGAGAAGAAACAATCACCAAATGGCTGTTGCTCCATCGATCTGTTTATTTCTCTGTCTTGGGGGTGAATGGATCAGGTGCAGGCCTGCTGTGGTGTGTATCAGGCGCTTAGGCAATCCTCAGCCCTGTCTCCCTCTGTGCCTTCCTTCCTCCCCGGAAACTCCTGGGATTCTATTTCCGCCTCTGAAAAAAAATCAGGGTTCTACTACTACTGTTTAATTTCCTAGTAAGTGGTTATTGAGAAATTGGAGTGTGACTCCAGGGAAACACTGCAGACCGTGAAAAGACTCACGCCTTTGCCAAGCAGACGCTCTGGGCGAGTCGCCTGGGTCACTAATTTTGGCACTTTGGCTGTGTTGCTTTTCTTTGGGGAAGATTTATGGCTAATTTGTCTTTACTTGCCTGTGTCCTTATCAGGCACAGCAGCAGTAGGAACCACAAGTAAAAGGAGTTAAATTTCTCCACGTTTTGCTCATCAGGAGCGTGGTCTTCAGGGTCAGACTGCCTAGATTCAGATCTGGCTACGCCACTCACTAGCTGCCTGACCTCGCGTGAGCCCCTGCACCACCCTCTGCCTCTGTTTTCTCATGTGAAAAGCGGGGACAATAGTATTATCCAGTTCCTGGGTTCCGTGAAGGTGAAATATTAATGCTTATGAATTGGCACAAAGTGATGCTCCATAATGGCTTCTTGTTATTACAAAAGCTGAAAATCAAAATTAAGGTATCCTCTTAAAAAAGTCCTTGCACGTGTTGAGAAGCTGGCGAGGCTGCCAGCTGTTTTCATTGCCTACCAGGCACTTACAGTTTACAAGAAGAAATGGGGCCAAACATGGATGGAGAGAAAAGTACCCTGAGTTCTACTTCTGAGGGTGAAATCAGGTACAGCACTGTCACGAAAGAGCGGATGGTACTGACTGTGGGAAGCTTCCTGGGGTCTGGGTCTGAGGAAGAAAACTGCAAGATAACAAACGATAAGGAGGAAGTAGGAGTGCTTGCTTACTTTTTTTTTTTTTCCGAATTCAGTTCTTTTAATAGATTGCATATATAGATGTTTAGCCATACTCTTAGATGAACTCTTTAAGAGCAGAACTTTAGATCCAATTGACATGCTGTAGATACCACCTTTCTTATTTTTTTACAGTAAGGTCTGGTATTCAGAGACCCACTTGTACACTGACAGCTTTAAGAAAAGCAGGACACAGAGGGAATTGTCACTTTTAGCAGCAGTGAAATACCACTAACCCCTTTTTACAATACCAAATTCAAGTCACTGTCAGAGGCTAGCACACCACAGAGTCACCAGGTACAAAACTGCTAGTTCATTTTTAAATTAATAACTTGAAATTACCCTTACCCCCCACCCCATTACATCTTTTTATAAACAGCAAACATTTTGGTATTTTATACATAGGCTAGCAGGCTTGTTTCAATAGGAAAGTGCTAATTCATTTACAGATTTTTATAATAAATGTCCAATAATCTACACAGGAGCAATGATGAATGAAAATGATGAGGATTGAATAAGGCTATCATTATCTTATATTATTTACATATAAAGAATAGACACCCAATGGTGAGGAAGAGACAGAAATTGGACAAATACTCATAGGTGTAAAAACTACGTCTACCTTTGAGTTCATACTGTAAATGAGACTTTTTAAGCAGTCCTGTAGCCCGTGCCTATTTTTTCCTTAGAAAAGGAAAAGCTGCCTTCATGACATCCCCTCTTGTTTCAGATTTCCACAGCTTCCACTTTGAAGCTTCAGAGTCAGGATCTTACTTTCTTCAAAAACTAAAGAAAATATGCCCCCCAAGTTACCTCCCACCCCCACCCCCCGACCAAAATCCTGCTGGTTTCTCTTCCAGTGCCAGGTTGCGTGATCAGGTCCCATCTCTGGGGTTGTTGTTTCTTTTTCCATCTATTGATCATTAGTTTAGAATAGATAAAATGAACCAGTTCTGGAACCACGACTAGGAGGAACACAAGCTGTTCACTCCAATCACACATCAGGAAAGAAAGGGATAACTCAATTCATCCCTGGTGCTGGGCCTCCGAAGTTGAAAGAACTTGGCACAACTGGAGCACTGATTTGTATCCTCCATGCTTCTCAATCATTTTGGATTCATGGGCTGCTCTTCTTTGATCAGTCAGTTGCTATATACTGTAACTGTTTTCTTTGTTCTTCATTAAGACGATGAGGCAGAGCCTGATACCACACAGGATTACGATTTTGAATAGTTTGAAAGATAACTTTAAGTATCTGATACTCATCAACAGGGTCATCATCAATGACTGTCATCATCAATGACTGTGGAACAGCCTTCTTGAGAAGTCTCTTCCACGTCATCATCTCAGTCTTCTTCATCTCCATCATCACCAACCTGCTTGGCCAGAATCTCCAAATATTCTTGCCCATCTTCATCAATATCATCTTCATCACTCCCCAGTTCCTCTAGTCAATGCCTCGCCCTTTGCACTGCAAAATGATGACCTCAAACAATTTTGCTGCATGACACTCTGCATCTTCTCCTGCAACTCCTGTAAAAACCTTTTTGCACAGACTGTATATCATTTCAAGATAATGGGTGTCAGACAGAAGTGTGTCTGTATCAACTGTTACACAATTATGAAGGAAGGGCATCATATCTGTAAAATAATTAAAGCCATCTTGCTCAAAGACTTCAAATACAAGGGGTAGTAGCTGCCACATCTGTGGAGACGCTTGTTCACATGTCAAATTGTGCGCTAGAGAGAAGATCTCAGAGAATTCTAAGACATGTTGTTGTAAAACAGTACCAATGACCTGTAAGCAGATTCCCTCGAGCTGTTGGGTTATCTCTTTATGATCTTCAGCTACCCTCAGTGTGTGAATTGTATTAAGAATTCCCATAGCAAATATTTGAGAGAATGCCTTTTAGTTTAATGCATAGTTAAATTCATCCTGTAGAGTTCCTGGAGGAGCTAGAGCCTGGTTGTAGGTTACTACTCATCAATTAACTTCTACAGTGTTGACTACTTCTGGGACTGGAATAGAAAAAAGAATCAAAGGTTTTGATTGTGAGTTGCAATAAAGGGAAAGACCATGCTCATAGCAGTGCCAATATCTGAAGTGTGGAGCCTTACCCATTTCATCACCTACAACGGAAGTAGTTAACTGGAAGAGATTACCAAGAAAAGAAAAAGAGACTCATTCATGGGGGGGGGCAAAAAAAGAAGAATTCCCATAGCAGTAACTGCTTTGTCATCACTACCTTCGTCATCTGGCCCTGTCCTGATTACTTGGTTAAATGTCATTGCCAAATGTTGTGTCATTTCTACTGCAATAGGAGCAATTTCTTCACTATCTTCATGGATCATTTTCTGAATTACACTGGTAAGGTCATCGTTTTCTGTTTCTCTTATAATACGAAAAAGAGCCTGCATGACAGGTCTGATGAATGGCGTGATACATTCTTTAGGTTTTTCTTGACTGCTGATCAATACTTGAAGGACAATGGCAGCTTCCACTTTCACAAGCATTTCTCTATCATCAATCAGACATCTTGTTAGCTCTAAGGCTATTTGAAAGTTCTGATCACTTTTGAACTTCACTTCACAAAAAATAGTAAAGTACCCAGCAAGCCCTTGCTTTCATGTAGCCTAGTTCACTGCCAAAGAGAGGGAGTACGTGAATCTGCAACATGCATTCTGTCTGATCTTTATAGATCTTTTTCTTCAGAAGAATTTCAGCTAAAGAGCCAATCATATGCAGGGCTCCATCATTTTTCCGAGGGTCAGCATTTGGTTCTATAAGAATCTGGTAACAAAATCGCTGTCTTTTGCAGTACCTCTTTCCTCTTACTACAGGCTGTAAACAGAAGTGTCTGGGCAGCAGTGGTAGGAGAAAGGAAATCTTCAAACACATCATACTTTGGGCGTATATATTCGTAAGGGTCTTCTTGCCAAAGTTCCTCATCGGCATCTGTGCACATCAGTGGAAAAATAACATCTTGGATAACGTCTTGTATATGGGGCTTCAGATTCTTCCAGGTGAGAGCATGAGAAACTCCTTGATTAATAAAAATTACAAAGGCAGTGAAGGCCCATTGGGGACTATACAGGAATGTTTAAAGCAGAAAATAAGTCATTGAAAGCTCCTCCACCCAGAGATCATTGTTAATTCCCTAACACGTTTCCTGTTTTCAGGCTTTTGAGATAACCTGGGCAGACTCCGGCCATGGGAAAGGAAGGCTCAGGAGCCATGTGAGATGCTGGTGCCGTCCAGCATGGCCCCAGCTAGGAAAGGATGGGCCTGGGGTTCTGGGCACACGCAAAGCAATGGGATTTGTCAGAATCATCACCAACCTCCTCTGAGCTAGGGCAGCAGAGTGTTCTAAGCACCCAGAAACATGTAAGTTCACCAAAGAAAGCAATTAGAGTTCATACAGAGAAAGCAACTGATGATAAACTGACTTTTGGTTTTTAAAGATTTGGTGTATTCAAATGTGTTTTTGTTGTCTTTAGTAGTCTACTGACACCACCTTAGAATCTCTCTCATTCATTTTCCATCTATAAGATGAGGAAGGTAACAGCCACACTTCTTTCTCTTAAGTTACAGACTCCCAGGGAGCAGGTTGCTGAAAGCTCTTTGAGGACACAGTCTAGGTGTAGAGCCCCCTCAGTGTCTAACATAACAGAAGGACAAGGTGCCTTTCCAGGGCAGCTGCAGAGTATCAGACCTTCTCGAAGGAAGGCGGAAGCCCTGATGGGAAGCAATGCTCTCATCTGGATTGTGGTGAGAATGGCAGTCCTAGAGGTGAATTTAGTCGTGGTCCATCAAACAAGCCTAACTGGACATGGCATTCCACCTCTTCAAAAGCTAAACAGCCCACTTGACAGAAGTTTTCAAGTTTGGTTTAGCAATTCTAGATTGTATAGATACTGCTTTTTGTCTGCTGTAATAAACAAGGAGTTATAATTACTCCAAGCTTTGTTGTTTTTTTAATGTGTACGCTACTTCTACATAATCAATGGTTGGTCCATTTTGTTAGTTTCTTACATTCCTCATAGACTGGTCTGAATGTTTGCAGTGGGATCGGACGTTACTAGCATATTGTCAGATTTTTTGGTCTTATTTTTTTCTGTCACAGCCAGCCTGCCTGCCTAGATCTGTAGAACTAAGTCTCATTCAGGTCAAGGATCATGTGCTTGAAAGGAACTGAAACTCATTCCCAGGGTGAGAGCGGGTCGTGGCAGACAGGAAACATTAGAGAATGTCAGGCAAGGCAGGGGCTCTCCCCGGTATTTCTCCCAGTGGCCCCATTGTCTCTCCTCTCTGCCGTTTGTTTCCTTTATCCCCCACCCCCGGACCTATACTCTCCGTGAGGCTGTTAGTTTCTGCTCCCGCATCACATCAGCTTGCATGGAGAGGCAGCCACACTGGCTCTGGAATTGGTGCTTAATGGCTCAGGGCTCACCTCTTCTGCTTTCTTCAGCAGAGCAGCCTGCAGGCTCCACGTTAGGGAGTTGCATCTCCTAATAGAGAGGGAGAGGGAGGAGCCCCTTGACTTAGAGTAGAGAAACTTCCTGTCATTCCTAATGAGAGTCACCTCATTGTCTTGGGAAAAGAAACTTAGGACATTTCAAGCCTCAGAGTGCAGGGAAGAGGCAAAGGGAAGGCAGGAACGAGGGGGCCTGGGGGGTGTGTACAGCAGATTTCTCCTTTTCCACGCCTCCTTCAGCATACAGAATACAAATGATCTCTTGAGGAGTGGTACGGAGCAACCTAAACCACCCCCAGCACAATTGCTAAAATTCACCAATCAGATCCAAGTGGTGTAAGGAGCAAGGGAGGATAAGCAGAGTCTGCTTCACCTAGTGAGAATTCTAGCCAGGGAGTTCTTCCTTGACTTAGGTGAGATTGTCAAGGTTCAGGGGATGGATGTTTTTGTTGCTCAGGAGCAGGAAGGAGGCAAGAGTTCATTTTGGAGGTGAGGAATAAGGAGGGCAGCCCAGGGAAAGGTGCACTTGGAAGGAGTGAAAAGGAATCAGAAGGCAGGACACAGGAAGTCTAGTGCTGTTGTTGATAATAGGTGCTCAGTAAACTTTTGGTCAATTAACTGGAAGAGTAAGGAAAAGATGGATGGAAGGCAAAAGGGGGCCCACTCTGGGATGTGGATTTCAAATGATCCCTATTCCCTATGCCTTTCCTTGCAGCTGAGAGCAACTGCCTTTGGCTCTGCTCCTGGCTTGGGCCCTGTGGTTCTTGGGGAGGTAGGAATAGAGCAGGGGAGCCAGCAGCCCCCTATCAAACAGGCAGGAGTCCCATCCTGGCTAACACGGTGAAACCCCGTCTCTACTAAAAAAAAATACAAAAAACTAGCTGGGCGAGGTGGCGGGCGCCTGTAGTCCCAGCTACTCGGGAGGCTGAGGCAAGAGAATGGCGTAAACCCGGGAGGCGGAGCTTGCAGTGAGCTGAGATCCGGCCACTGCACTCCAGCCTGGGCGGCAGAGCAAGACTCTGTCTCAAAAAAAAAAAAAAAAAAAAAAAAAAAAAAAACAGGCAGGAGTCTTGCATCTTCCCTTCTGATGCATTCTAGAAGTGATGAGAGAGCATCTTCCTCCACTCCCAGTCTGTTGCAAGAGCCTGCTGGAATTCCGCTCCCTTCTCTGCCCTCACTTGCTACAGGGACTGCCTCTCCAGGATGAAGTCATGGGGGCAGGAGCCATGGGGAGCCTTTGTGGCTGTGACCCATGATTGAGTCTGTGGGAGGGGTACCTGGAGGTGGGGTACAGCCTACGGCCAATGAAACAGTTTTTCACAGCATTAACT
Organism: Colobus angolensis palliatus; assembly: GCF_000951035.1. Taxonomy (NCBI): domain Eukaryota; kingdom Metazoa; phylum Chordata; class Mammalia; order Primates; family Cercopithecidae; genus Colobus; species Colobus angolensis. The sequence goes on along the minus strand of NW_012112364.1, from coordinate 3,885,342 downwards.
TAATGGGAAATGGAGGGACTCAAAAGCAGATCTCGGTCTTGTGACTGCCACACTCTGCTCTGACCTGTGGGGCTGACAGATTGCTCTTCAGTAAATGTTGGACTTGAGTAATTTTCTCCTTCATGTCCCTTAAAACCCATGACAATTGTGTTTATTCTGGAGTTTCCCTGACAAGAGAAAGCGAGCAAAAAATAATATTTATGTATATATATTTGTGTGTGTGTGAGAGAGACAGATTCTGTCACTCAGGCTGGAGTGCAGTGATATGAATATGGCTCACTGCAGCCTAGACCTCCTGGGCTCAAGGGATCATCCCACCTTCGCCTACTGAGTAGCTGGGACTACAGGCGTGCACCACCATGCCCAGCTAATTTTATATTTTTTGTAGAGATGCAGTCTCACTATGTTGCCCAGGCTGGTCTCAAACTCCTGGGCTCAAGCGATCCACCTGCCTTGGCCTGTCAGTTTGGAGATTTGATTACAGGCATGAGCCACTGCACTCAGTCCATTATTTTTATTATTAGCAGCTCTGGGAATCTTTACCATAAAAGTTTTCTCTCTGTGTAGATAATAATGGAAAGATTGGAGATTGTGAAATCAAACAAAAATGGGTTTAAATTCTTTCATGTTCATTATCTAATGTGTGGTCTTATCTCATCTCTCTGAGACCAGTTCCAAGGTTTGTATAATGAAGTTAGTAATATTATCTCATTAACGCATTGAGGATTTAGGTGGAGAATACCAGTGTTGAGGTAGAAATGCCAGTCAATCCTGGCAGGAAGGGGGATGACTAGAGGACTGTTTAATAACGGGATTATATACAAAGGTGTGGCCAGGGTAAGAAGCAACAGGGACAGAGCTTAGCCATGCTGGTAGCAGTGAGGCTACCCTCTCCAGCTCTGAGCGGGTGGGAGTAGGGCATTGCCAGAACCTGCCTTGCAGGTACCGTGTGACCTTTAGTCAAAGGACAAAGCCATCTCGCAATGACACCAAGAGGGAGGAGTTTACAGCCGGCGTCATTTCCTTCTCTCTCCCTCCAGTTCCCTGCCTGGGCTCCCTGCCCATTGCTCAAATCCAACCAGAGGCCAGAGGGCAGGGGAGCCCCCGCAGGTAGTCTACGGAGGGCAGCCTCTGGGGGCACAGCAGCTGGAGAAGGGTGAACCATAGAGTGAACCAAGGAGACAGAAGATCTCCAGCATAGCGAGAGCTCAAGAAATGAGATGACTGTGATGAGTCATTCAAGTTCAGTGTAGAGTCTTCCAGCCCATAGCTGGAAGAACAGGCATTTTTTCTTGAGAACAGGCATTTTTGTTTTCTCACAAAGCATTGGTAAATCTCCATACAGACAATATGCGCCCATCAATGGTTGCTGATCACTGTTCAGCAACCACTGTTGGGCAAATTTTTTGATCATGGAGCAAAAAATGTTGACTTGTGAGGAAGTTTAACATTTGAAGTTCAAAGACAATGGTATGATAAATTTAAATTGCACAGCAAGGAATAAAAACAGGACAGGCATCAAGTCTGGTACAGCTTCATTTATTTCTTACTTTTCCTACCGAATTGAGTTTGCATCCAAGTGCTCCTCACTCTGCCATTGGCAGAATGATGATGTAATGAACTAACAGCATTTACAGCAAATGACAGCAAATTGTTCTGTAATTCAGGGGCTAACCTATGTGCCACACAATGGTCTTTTGATGTCTGTGAATTTCTTCAGGGTGGGTGGGGAAGCTTTTTGTTGTAGGGGAAGGCTCTGGATGGACTGAGCCTCTGACATATCAACCATAAGTCCTGGGGTCCTGGGGCTTTATTCAGAGGAAGAAAGCAGATTCCACAGGCCGCAGTAGAGTGGTCTGTCCCGGAACCAAGCCCACTGCCCTGAGAATTGGACTCCACAGTGGCCAACTGGACATTGTCCTTGTGCCCGGAGGGGTGACCTACACGTGGGACAGGAAAGGACATTGTGGCTTCGTCACCAGAAATGTTTGGCCAGGTCCGTCCTTCTGGAACTTGCCTAACCTGCTCTGCAAAGGTTTCAAGATGTTCTAATGCATCCACTTTAATTTATTCAAACCCCAATGTACAGTCCGATTTTTCTGGCTTCTGGCTAGCTGGGTGACAAGGGTGTTGCTAAGAGGTAAATAAATGGTGGAGCAGAGCCATCAGGAAAGTCCACGGGGCCTCCACAACCGCACTGGGCCCCTGGCCCAGAAATCTGCATTCTAACACTCCTCACTGATGCAGACAGGCCTTGTTTGGGAAACAGGACTCCCAGGAGCAAGGGAACCAAAAAGTATATTTCAGGATAATTTAAACATAAAAAAAGTCCTACCTTATTAAAAAAAAAAAAAAACTGCTTACTTCCCGTTAAAAATATGTACTTAAGGTTAGCCACTTGCACTTATCTGTAGAATAATTGCATTGTGCTTACATTTCTTTCAAGCAAAATGGCATTTTATTAGCAATCGATCTGGGAAGAAAACAAGTGATCTAAAACCTGTTTTTACCTTTTTTTCTCACCCAAGATCAAGTAATGATTGGTTCCACTAAAGTCTTAGTAGAACCGCCCATCTGTGTGACTGCTGAAAACTGGGTGACAAACTACACGGGGGTAACTGACCCGCTCTGTTGTTGTCACCCTGTGACACTGCACCATCTGTTTGTTGAATTCCTCTGATGGGCTGACTTCTAATGATCCTGTGCTTTAACGAAGTGGCTTCTGCAGCATAGGCTTTAAATCCAAAGTCCAGGTGGTGGAGGCTGAAAAAAGGAACTGTCCGGACTCTGGTGCTAGTGTCGGGTGGGTTTCCACAGCCCACACTGAATGCTGGGGGTCAGCGGAGCAGCCAGGCATCAAAGACCGCGTGCAGAGGCTGTCCCGTGTGGCGGGAGGGAAAGGGAATCCCAGATCTGACTTTCATCCTTCAATTCCCATGCGCGATTTTCTCTAACTTCCATGTTTCAGGATGGAAAAAATTTGCCAAAACACACAGAACAAGGCTAGTCCAGAGAACTGTTGAGGATGTGACAGAAAGTTTAAACTTAAAGTTCTTATGGCCCTCGACGTTCTGGAGTTAGAGGAGGGAAGAGCGTGCTCTGCAGACCTGAGGTTTGCTGGAGGCCTAATCCTGAAATTAGTAGGGACTGGTGTGTTATTTGGCTGAATCACCTGCCTGATGCCTGCCTGAAGTCAGAGGAGATGGGCAGGGCCACCCTGTGTACGGAATCAAGGGAAGAGCTAGTGGCTTCTGGTTCCTGGCCAGGTTTCTGTCTGTTTCTGCTTTAACAGGCTCTGTACACCCAAAGGCTGTATGTGACAGACACATACTTATCATTCAGGACATAAGACAAACTTTCGCCTGGCATAAGCCCACCGTGTGGCCAAGGCCTGCCTCAGTCCCCGTATGATGAGTGCTGCTGTGCCTGTTGTCCATGTCCTCTGGGCTGAAGACCCGTGCTGTGGCTCTGAGGCACGAGTAGGGGATTAAAAACCTTCGGACCTCGCAGGACCCTGGGGTCCCAGCCTTCAGTTGCCTGTGCTGCTCCCCAATGGAAAAATTCACCTGGGAGTCCCTCCAAGTCCTCTGTGGGTTAGGGAAGTGCACACAGGTGGGTGAGGTCGCCAGGAGGCTACTCCACTCGACCCCTTTCTTCAGGATGTCTTCTTTCTGCCCAGAGTGGTGGTGAACACACAGGCTGACCTCATCCCTCCATTGCAGGGTCTGTCTTGGCTGGGGCAGGTTTGCACCCTGCCTGGGTGCTCAGCACCTTGTGTGAAGGGGATCAATCAGGGCAATCACAAGCTCCCCTGCACCCTGCAGTCCACCCTGGAAGCCAGGGGCTGGCACATGGCTCCACACACACGGCCAGCGGGACTAGGACCAAGGGAGCATAGCCCAGTTCTTCTCATTCCCAGTGTGAGCTGATGTGGGTGCCTCCCTGTAACTGGATCAAAAGGAGACTGTTTGGCAAATACAAACCAGAGCATAGTGTAGGACCCAGCCGACTGGAGAGAAGGCATGAATCAGAGAAGAGAAAAAATGGGAAGAGGTCAGAGATAAAGGCAAAGCAGAGTTGATGAGAACTGTAGAGGTACGAGGGAGGAATAGTCAGTGTTCTGATTTATTGACTACCTTTCAACTCATTGTTTAGTGTCATGGGAACAAGGCGTTTATCAGACAAGATGAGAAGTTTAAAGGTGGCCAGCTTTATGGGGTTAATAACTCCATGTCCATGTTCCCTAAGTGAATAGTTCTTTGTGCTGATAGCATGCTGAAGGTTTCACAGTGGTTTAGAAAAAGCACAGACCACATGTGAAGAAGTAACCACTTATCAGATGACTGTGAAGGCAGAAATCAACAGAACCTGGAAACACACTATTTTCCCGGACCTAAATAAGTGCCTATTCAGACGCTGACTGCTTTTTAAAACCTTTATTTTTCTCCATATAGGCTTTACATATGTAATGTAAGGAGCCGGGAATCTCTGCAGGTCAAACTGCTGAAAAGAAAACTCTGGTGAGCTGTGGAGGAATGAGACAGGGTTTCTTTTTTTTTTTTTCCTTTCCTTTTTTTTTTGTTTTGTTTTGTGACGGAGTCTGCTCTGTTGCCCAGGTTGGAGTGCAGTGGCGCAATCTTGGCTCACTGCAAGCTCCACCTCCCAGGTTCATACCATTCTCCTGCCTCAGCCTCCTAAGTAGCTGGGACTACAGGCACCGACCACCAGGTTCAGCTAATTTTTTCTATTTTTAGTAGAGACGGGGTTTCACCATGTTAGCCAGGATGGTCTTGATCTCCTGACCTCGTGATCCACCCGCCTCAGCCTCACAAAGTGCTGGGATTACAGGCGTGAGCCACCGCACCCGGCCGAGACAGGGTTCTTAAGGGTAGGGGGGCGCTTTCTGGCTTCATCCTGATTCACTTCTTTGCCTTCATGTGAATCTCCGTATTTTCTGAAATAAAACCCATCCTAAAGGACAAGGATTGTTCAGTAAGGAAATTCAAGAGATTTTCATATAAGCTTGAAAGTAATCCAGAAAAGGAATTAGAAAAATGCTTTGAACAATAGCTGCATTATTTAAATCCACTTATTAGGTGGCTGCTTTGAAGAGACAAATGCTTATTGGGGTTTTTAAGTTCTTGTGCCCTTGTTTACAGAAGAGAGAGAGAGAGAAAGGAATTTCCATGACATATGGGCATATCTTGTTGAGATCAACTAGTCCTCTTTCCTGTGATGCTTCTTGGACTTGTGCAGAAAGCATTGTCCCTCCTTGCCCCAGGGCCAAGGACCAGATGACTTCTCACCGGACTGACTTACAAAACCATCTACCCAAAGCATCTCTACTTACCTGACCAGAGCACTGAAGTGCCTTATCTTGTCTACCTCAGAATCCTCCAAGGGCGTGGAAATCACTAGAAATCAAGACAAGTCAGATAAAAGGATTTTGTGCTACTTCCAGGTGTCCAGGAGGTAGTTTGGATGCTGAAATGTCAATCAAGATTTACAAGATGTTTCAGTGGCTTATGAGAACAACAGAACCATGTACTTGAAGTGGAAAATATAACAGAAAATCTGAAGAAGAAAAAAAAACTTGCATGCAGCTATACAAATTACTAGATTATTGCTCTAACATCTATCTGAGAAAATAGGAGTTTTGCTGAAGGACAGGGATAACCAATGTGCACCCTGGCTGTCTTGGGAAATTGTAACACTTTTGGGGGGGCAACTGGGAAGAGAGAGGATGAGGACATGAGAAGCCAGGGTGTTAAATGGCAACATAAAATAAGGGCAGGCAGATTAGAGAGGTAGGCAGGTGTGGCAGACACAGCCAACCATCCATTCTCCCTGTTTCCCTCATAACAGCTCACATGTCCCTCAGGGTACCAATGTGCTCGGCTTAGAACACACAGCTTCCCTGACTCCCTTGCAGCTAGGGTTGACCATGTTACAAAGGTCAGCCAATGAGATGCACATGGAGTCACAGGCTGAGGCTTCTGAGAATGTTTCTTAAAGGAAAAGTAGCTGACATATGTTATTTGCCCTTCTCCCTTCTCCCTGGGCACAGAGCTGGAATGCAGAAGTAGGAACCATCTTGATGCCACAAGATAAATGCCACATGCTAAGTGTAACAGAAGAGAAATCTAGAACAAGCCTGTAACCTGATTGCACTGTGGAGCTGCCATCAGCCTTGAGTGGCTTTCCCAAAAAACTCTTCTATTATAGGAGAACAGTGAAACTCTATTCAGTTGAGCCATCACGCTCATGCTTCAGTTTCATAGGGCCATCTGGACCCAGTCCTAATTTATGCTGTACTCCATATATCAGACCCTGGACAGAAGGTCAAGAGGGCCAGAGTTTTAGTCCTGGCTCTGTCCTTATTTATGAGGGTGTGACTTAGGCAAACCACCCAGGAACCCAAGCCTCAAATTGGGGGTAAACTAACTGCCAAAACAACATCTCACAGACTGTGTTGAAACTAAAATTATTTAAAAGTATTTGAAAAGTATTAACGTTATTAGGAAAGTACAGAAAGGGGTTAACTCAGTAAGGCCAGGCTTAAGACATTAAGAAAATGTGGTGTTTGGAATTCAAAGTCTAGGAAAGGATGGTTGGGCACGGTGGCTCACACCAGGAATCGCAGCACTTTGGGAGGCCGAGGCAGGTGGATCACCTGAGATCAAGAGTTCGAGACCAGTCTGGCCAACATGATGAAACCCCCTTCTACTAAAAATACAAAAATTAGCCAGTCGTGGTGGTGCATGTCTGTAGTTCCAGCTACTCAGTACGATGAGAGCACAAGAATCACTTGAACCTGGGAAGCAGAGATTGCAGTGGGCCAAGATTATACCACTGCACTTCCAGCCTGGGCAACACAGTAAGACTGTGTCTCAAAAAAAAAAAAAAAGAAAGAAAAAAAAAGAAATGAAAAGAAAACCAAGTCTAGGAAAGGAAACTTCATACGTAGCACACGTGAAGATGATATGACTGTTGAGGCCAGGGAAGGAGCCAACATCAGCAAATGGATTCCCACATATTTCCGGCGGACAGGTGGGTCCAGCAGCAGGTGTAACCAGAGATCCTGTACCCAAAGGCCCAGTGGGATTAGACTGTGCAGCCTCTGCAGATCAGATGATAGCCCAGAGATCAAACTGCCCCACCACAAAACTTCCTCTCTGCCGTACTCCTGCACAGGTTGAAGGGAAAGAGACATGTGAAAGATTTAAGTATTGTAGCCCAGTGAGATTAAGTTAACCTGGTAGAGACTGTGTAAGCCCAATTGGAAATAGCAGCTCCTGGGACATTTGAGATCTACTGTAGAAAATAAAGTTATATTTCTCTGTGTATTTAAACATGGTAAATTTCAATGCCTTTGCCCATAGCTACAGGAAGCTTAATGTCAGTGGGCACAAGACGGACAGACAGGGTCGGACCTGGAACTAGATACCCCTGCTGAGCTGGGGCAGGTGCTAGGGATGCCTGAACGTGAGGGAAGAAAAGCAAGTCATGCAGGTAAAACACAATAGCTAGAGACAGGCAGCAGGTGGTAGGTAGGTAGGCGTAAAGGGGTGTGTGGGATGGACCATAACGTGAGGAGGTGGAGTGCAGCACAGGGAGGCCCAGCTGAGCTGAGCACAGCAGAGATACTAGCAAACGGCTGGGCGGGGAAGCTGGCCACACCCACAGAACCAGAGCACAGGGGAGGAGAGGCCGAATAGTGCCGGGGCCACAAAAAAGAAATGGCAAGAGAAGACAGAGCTGTGGTCCAAAGGGGCAAGGGGACAGGGCAAACAATCATCGGCACTAGAGCGAGTCCCCGGGATATGGCCTCCGGAAGAAGTGACAGCCGGCGTAGAATCAGCGCGTCCAGAGTGGACGTTTCGTGAGCACCGCTTGGTGATTGCTGGCTGAGGAGGGGGCCGGCTCCAGCACCTGGGGGAAGGCTCTTTCTCATGCCTTCCAGAGGTCGTGCTGAGAGTGGTTGCTGGCAGGAGGCGGGGAGCGGGTAGGAAGATGTAGCAAATGTTCCAAACGGAGTGGCAAGGTAGAAAGGTACCCAGGTAGAACTCTGCCAGGCGAGAAATGCCAAGAGAGGTACAAAAGCTGTGTCCTTGGCTGTGGGTTTGGGTCCATGAATTTCTACCCCCGGCGTGAGGCCCTCACTGCCTTTATGCGGGAGTAATGGCAGACAGTGCCTAGTAGATTTGATACGTTGGTTTCTGGGGCTTTTCCAAGTACCCTAAAACCACACCATGAAAACTGTAAGCCCTGGCCCTCTTCCCAGTGAGTAGTTACGCTCTGGAAGAATCTGGGGCGCTGCTCAGGGCGTGGAACAAGCCTCTGGCTGATTCTTTCTGTTATTTATCACAGAGGCAGATCAGTGGGGTTGCGCCCGCCACATAGAGGTTGTGCGGATGCCGAGAGCGGCACATCTCCTTTTAGCAGTTTAAGCCAGGCCTGGATTAGCAAAGGGTCCCAGTGGGAAATGCTTGCAGGAGAGAGGAAAATTGATTTGTTTGTTTGGCACAGGGAGCAGCAGCGGAACATCAGTAGAGAGGATATGCCGTCTTGATAGACCAGAGTGGCTTTTACTCATTGAAGAGCCACTGACTTCTATGAGCAGCTGGTCGTGACCCACTGTTCCAGCCCTCCCCAGCACCAGCATTGCTCCCTGAGCCTAGGAAACACAAAGGCGTTGTTCAGTGATTCTATGGCCTCAGGATGGCTTCAGTCATTGTTAGGGGCAGAATGTATACCCTGAAATTTTTTATGTTGAAATCCTAGTTTCCAGAATGTCAGGATGTCACCTTATTTGGGAATAGGATCATTGCGGCGGTAATTAGTTAAGATGAAGTCATTAAGGCGAGCTCTAATCCAACATGACTGGTGTCCTTAAAAAAGGGGAGACTCAGACACAAAGTTATGCGTAGAAGGAAGATGATGTCATGAGACGCAGGGACGAGGTGGCCATCTACAAGCCAGAAAGAAAAGACAGGGATAGATTCTCCCTCATAGCCTTCAGAAAGAAACAGCCCTGCCAATGCCTTGATCTCAAACTTCTCAACTCCAGAGCTGCAGGAAAAGAAATTTCTATTGTATAAGCCACCTAGCTTGTGACACTTTGTCAGGGCAACCCTAACAAATGAATACACTCATTATTCAAAAAAAAAAAAAAAATACTTCTCTCAACCTTTCCTCTGATTTGCAATAATTAGGAAAGAGACAGTACAACAATTTTGAACATACGTATTTTTGATAGAAGTTGGAAAGCTGTGTATCCTATAAAATCGTATTTATTCATAGCAAGATTGAAAATTATATAATGTGCCTCACTTTCACTCTTTAAGAGTGTTTTTTGGGCTGGGCGTGGTGGCTAATGCCTGTAATCTCAGCATTTTGGGAGACTGAGGTGGGTGGATCATGAGGTCAGGAGATCAAGACCATCCTGAATTCAGCATGATGTGAAAGAAAAGGAGGGCTGGGAAATTTAAGTGAATCTTTGGATCTGGAAACAAAGCGTTCACTTTCCTAGGCAGAATTAAGAAGCTCTTGGTTGCCTTGAACCAGCAGCAGCCTCAGAAGTTGCTCAGAGAGCATGAAGCTCAGTTGGGCGGGTGTGGGAGAGAAGTTTTCCTAAGAAGATTATTAACAGGAAATTATTCATCTGAGTTTCTGAATGGTCTTTCATTGCCAGGCCACAAAAATTCCTTATTTTTAAATAAGCAGTCATGTGGCTTATGCCTGTAATCCCAGCACTTTGGGAGGCCGAAGTGGGCGGATCACCTGAAGTCGGGAGTTCCAGACCAGCCTAACCAACATGGAGAAACTCCATCTCTACTAAAAATACAAAATTAGCCGAGTGTGGTAGCGCAGGCCTGTAATCCCAGCTACTCAGGGGCTGGGGCAGGAGAACTGCTTGAACTCGGGAGACAGAGGTTGCAGTGAGCTGAGATCATGCCATTGCACTCCAGCCTGGGTAACAAGAGTGAAACTTAGTCAAAAACAGAAAGAATGAGAAGAAAGGAAGTAAAGGAGGGAGGGAGGGAAGATTTTCAAGAAAGAAAAGAAAAGAAAGAGAACTAGGAAACACTCAGAAAAAATTGTCACATGAATTCTATATATAGATTTCCCAAAGCTAATTTGATGGGCTCAGCTTTGAGGCCACGATGCTCACCAACGTGGATTCTCTGGGCCTACTGGGCTGTGACAGATAGGCCCTAGCACAAGACTGGCACATAGTAGGCCCACAGGAAATATTTAAGGAGTGCTGAATGGATAAATGGATTTGTATGCAACAAGTCTGCATTGTGGATGCAAATTTGATTAAATATGTTCTTTATTTTTATGAGTGACAAGGTCACACGTGCATTAGAGACAGTTGTTGACATCTGGTAATCACTGTGTGAACTTGGCAAAATTATTTCGCCCCTTCGGGCTTCAGTTTCCTCGTCTGTTACATGATTCCTAAGTGTCTTCCAACTTTGAAAAGGTCGTTGAAAAGACACTCCTCGTGTCTAGGTGGGATGAAAGGCCACTGAACTGAAAGAATAAGACATGGGCTCCAGCCCTGGGTTTACCAGGGGCCTGTTCCTGGCTGGGCCTTTGCTGTCTCTTAAGAATTTACTGGTCCTGAAAAGGGCAGTCTCTCCTCAGCCGAAAAGGATTTTTAAGATGTCAAAACACCATAATATACAGAAAACTAAAAATATTTACAACCTTCTTTACATTCTGCTTACATATTATCAAGAAGTGGCCCACGCCCACATGATCCCAGCACTTTGGGAGGCTGAGGGGGGCAGATCACTTGAGGCCAGGAGTTTGAGGCCAGTCTGGTCAACATGGTGAAACTCTGCCGCTACAAAAAAATACAAGAATTAGCCAAGTGTGGTACGCATGCCTCTAATCCCAGCTACTTGTGAGGCTGAGAGAATTGCTTGAGCCTGGGGGGCGGAGGTTGCAGTGAGCCAAGATCATGCTAATGTACTCCAGCCTGGGCAACAGCGTGAGACTCTCTCTCCAAAAAAAACAACAAAAGTAACATTAAGTATGGTCAAGAAGTACTGTGCTCTCTGACTATTTTACGTGCCTCATCAGAGGTTAGGACGTAAGACCAGGGAGACTCAGAGAGCTGGGTAGCTAAACGGCTCTGTTTGATAAAGCCTCAGTGATGTTTGATGACTGGTTGTTGTTATGCATTCTTGGGATTTTACGCTGCATCTTTTGAATCTGATCAGTTGCCCAGAGATGATTATAAGAGTTTTACTGGGCCAGGCATGGTGGTTTACACATGTAATCCCAGCACTTTGGGAGGCCAGGTGGGTGGATCACCTGAGGTCAGGATTTCAAGACCAGCCTGGCCAACATGGTGAAACCCCATCTCTACAAAAAAAAAAAAAAAATTAGCTGGGAGTGGTGGCATCTGCCTGTGATCCCAGCTACTCTGGAGGCTGAGTCAAAACAATCGCTGAAACTCAGAAGGCAGAGGTTGCAGTAAACTGAGATGTGCCACTGCACTCCAGCCCAGGGGACAGAGCAAGACTCCATCTCAAAAAAAAAAGAAAAAAAAGTTTCACTGAATTAGTATTATTAAATTGTTTCTTGGGAAGCTTGTACAAATTCTGTACTTCCTCCAGGAAGTGAGCTGAGATCATGCCATTGCACTCCAGCCTGGGTAACAAGAGTGATGCTCCTGGTGCTCCAGGAGGGGTTTAGAGCATCAGTTTTCCTGCAGCTGGAACTGCTGTTGAACATTGACGTGATGTTGAATTTTTGCTACTTTAATAAAAGAACGACTGCATTGGTTTTATAACGTACATTTCTTTAATAATTAGCAAATATCCTTTTCTTATGTTAATTTAACAATTATAATTTTTTGGTTGTAAAAGATCTTTTTTATTTTTTAATGTATTTTAGAGATGGATTCCCCATATGTCACCCAGGCTGGAGTACAGTGGTGCTGTCACAGCTCACTGCAGCCTTGAACTCCTGGGCTCAAATGATTCTCCCACCTCAGCCTCCTGAGTAACTGGGACCACAGGCTTGTGCCACCACACCTGGCTAATTTTTTTTTTTTCTTTAGAGATGCGCTCTCGCTGTGTTGCTCAGGCTGGTCTCAAACTCCTGGGTTCAAGTAATCCTTCTGCCTTGGCCTCCCAAAGTGCTGGGAACACAGGCATAAGACACCATGCCAGTCCTAAAATATCTTTTCATATTCTTCATCTAGTGGAGTATTATTGAATTTTAACATCTTATTTAATAAACTTATGTTATTTCCTAGGGCTGCCAAAACAAATTATTATAAAGCAACATAAATGAATGCCTAAAGCAACATAAATGAATTCTCTCACACTTTGGGAGGTGTCAGCAGAGCTGTGCTCTGACGGCTCTGGGGGTGCATCCTTTCTCGCCTCTTCCAGCTTCCACTAGTTGCTAGGAATCCGTGCTGTTCCTGGGTCTACACATGCATCATTCCAGCCTCTGCCTCTGTCTTCACACAGCTTTTTCCCATGTGTCTCTGAGTCCAAATTCCCCTCGTCTTATAAGGACACCAGTCAGTTTAGGGTCCACCCTTCTCCAGTATGACCTCTCTTAACTGGACTACATCTGCAGGGACCCATTTCCAAATAAGGTCCCATTCACAGAGATCGAGACTCCAGCTTACCTCGTGGCGGGAGCACTGTTCAGCCCACAACAACACTTAAAAAGAAAATACGAACAGGGCGTTCTGACAGAAGAAGCAAAAACCCACAGAGATTCTCCCCTGGGATTGTATCGCTGGCAGGTGACTGGTACAATCACAGAGAAGAATCTTTGTAGGTTTATTACCGTCTGTTATATAAAGGTGCTGCAGAAAGCCGTGTCCTCCAAATTTTTAACTACTTGGATTTTAAAAACATGTACGTTGGTTGTTAAGACTTCAGAACACTGGTGACTAAACACCGACTGGAGCTACAGAAATCCTCTCTGAGCTTGGTAAGGTAGGAAGGTGCTCTGGGTGTATTTCTGGCTGTGGCACTGCTTAGCTACATGATGTAGAACGATTTGCTTAATTGATGTACCTGTTTTTGTTGCAAAATCTGTAACATGCCAAGTATACCCAACTCTAAGGCTCCTGCCAATGCTAATAACCTAGGACTGCAAATGCCATAATCAGTTAAAGCCATTGTAGGGTACACAGGTCTTTAATTTTGTGTTTATAAATGCAAGCCTAGTCGTTTGGGTTAAAGTTCATTTATATTCAAATCATGGTCATCTGTGAACACCACGGTGGGTTCTGGGGGGAGGGGTCAAGAGCTCTGATGCATGCTGAGATGCTCAGGAAGTCAGTTCATGGTTTGTTGTCCCAGCAGACAGACAGGATATTTTCAAAATACAAAAAGTTCATTGAAGCCGGAAGTGGAACTAGTAATTCAGCTATGGAGTTTTCATTTTCAGAAACCTTTATAAACAAGAAATTTAGTGGGGTCTGGGTTAAGCGATTCTGGAACCCCAAACACAAGGGTCATGTGTAGAAGCAGAGCCCTTCGGATCAAAATTCAGCCTCTCCCTACAGAGTCAAAAGTTCCTCGTCAAAGCCCAGTCTCACGTGTGCCTCTGCTCCTGTGCCTGTCCTTCTGAGACAGCTTTAACACACGGGACTGCAATTAATGTAGGGATTATTTGTGAAACCGCAGTGTATTTAAGTGGAAAAGCCCAGAATGTTAGTATTATATAGTGAAGTGAACCCATGAATTCTGGGTTTTCTAACTTCATTAGTGATGGACACCAGGATTCACTTCTTTGATGAATGTCTGCCTTATTTTTAACATTAAAACCAGTGGCCAGGCGCGGTGGCTCAAGCCTGTAATCCCAGCACTTTGGGAGGCCGAGACGGGCGGATCACGAGGTCAGGAGATCGAGACTATCCTGGCTAATGTGGTGAAACCCCATCTCTACTAAAAAATACCAAAAACTAGCCGGGCGAGGTGGCGGGCGCCTGTAGTCCCAGCTACTCGGGAGGCTGAGGCAGGAGAATGGCGTGAACCCGGGAGGCGGAGCTTGCAATGAGCTGAGATCGGGCCACTGCACTATAGCCCAGGCGACAGAGCGAGACTCCGTCTCAAAAAAAAAAAACCAGTGAAGCTCACCTGTTTCATACCTGTTTCATATAATCTTAAAGGAGAATATTTTAAAAGTTAGGCCTGGCTGGCCACTGTGGCTCATGCCTGTAATCCCAGCACTGTGGGATTGCAGGTGGGTGAATCACCTGAGGTCAGGAGTTCAAGACCAGCGTGGCCAACAAGGTGAAACCCCATCTCTACTAAAAATACAAAAATTACCCAGGCATGGTGACGAGCACCTGTAATCCCAGCTACTCACGAGGCTGAGGCAGGAGAATTGCTTGAACCCAGGAGGCAAAAGTTGCAATGAGCCAAGATCATACCACTGCACTCCAGCCTGGGCGGCAGAGGGAGACTCTGGCTCAAACGAAAAAAGAAAAAAAGAAAGAAAATAAATTAGGCTCTACATGGCGGTTCAAGCCTGTAATTCCAACACTTCAGGTGGTCAAGGTGGGAGGATCACTTGGGACCAGGAGTTCCAGACCAGCCTGGGCTGTAACATAGTGAGACCCTGCCTCTACAAATAATTATTTAATGTACTGAGTGTTCTGAGGAATTCTAGTGAAGGTCACTTTTTGATGTTGAGCCTTGGTAATGTGTTTGAATCTTCTGCCTTTTCCTGCTTCCCTCCTACCTACTGTGCCTGACAGGGTCCTACTTACTCCTCAAAGCCTTCCTTGGCTTCTCCAACTGAGCTCTAATCCTTCTCTCTCCTGTGATCCCAAAACTCTCTGCGTGTTCCTCTGTTAGAGAGCTTATCCACATAACACAATCACTAGGGCAGTCCCTGTGGTAACGTGAGTACTTCATGAGGGAAGGGCACAAGTCGCGTTCATCCTTGCAGCCCAGTGCCGGCCATGCAGGGGGTATGGAATGGTTGTTAGTTAAGTAACAAATGGGGCTACCCATAAACATTGCTGCTTTTCATAGGAATAGCTAGGGAGCCTCCCGTGGCTAAGAAAAGGAGATTGCAGGCTGTCATTAAGTGAACACTGTTATTTTTTCTAATTCATGCATCACTTCAAGGGTAATAATGTGCTGTCTCAGTGCAGGCTAACCATTACTTTGGGCCAGTCTGGTATTCTCCTTTTCTTCACTGCTGCCTTTTCACTGGGTGTGCACATGGAGTCAGGTCTTCATGTTGCTGTTTACTCACCTCTAGGGCCTCTCAGATGAACCGTGAAGTAGACTGCACAGTGTCTTTTCCCTGTTTTCCAGAAACAATCCAGCAAGCTTTTCATAATTATGCTTTACAGTCCTGATACCAGAGCAATCTTGGACAGTATTAATCATTTGTAGGGAAAGTTTGTTTTTTTTTTTAGCTTTTTAATGCTAAAAATAGGATAGAGGGTTCTCATGTATCCTTCTCCCGGCCCCCTCTCCCCGCGCCAATATTAACATCTGACATAACCACAGTGCACTGATTAAAACCAGGGTGTTAACATCAATACAAACCTATGTACTAGTCCACAGGCCTTATTCAGAATTAGCTGATTTTCCCACTTACATCCTTTTGCTGGTTCGGGGTACAGTCCAGGATCCCACATTCCAGTCAGTTGTCAAACTAAACTGTTTGCTCCAAATGTTACGGTTCTTTAGTTTTTCTTTGTCTTTCATGACCTTGACACTTTTGAAGAGCGCCAGCCCATTTCTTCCCCCTCAGTTTTGGTTTATCTGATGTTTTCACCTGTCAGGTTGAGGTTATGCATTTGGGGACAGACATATCACAGAACAGATGTTGCACCTTCCCAGTGCATGGGAAATGTTTTTCCTGGACTTTTGTGTGTGCATACTGGAGCTTTTCTTTAAGAGGTAATTACTACTCTTCAACAACTTTTCTTCCTCCTCCCCCTTTCCTCTTCCTCATCCTTCTTCTCCCTCCTCTTCCTTCTTTCTCCTCCCTTCTTCTTCTCTTGGCATTTTATATTTTCTTTCTCAGGCATTTGGTAGGTCACTGAAAAGGCTTAGCCATTTGGACTCGTAATTCATGGGCCAGGATTCCCTTGGAAGAGTGTTTGTCTCCCTGCCCCTGGGAGGCCTGAGGAGAGACTGGGCTGGTCATCCGCATGTCGCCCCGGGCCTTCTCCTTTGTTGCAGGGCTGAAGCAGCTCTGCGTCCATGCCCGGCCTCTCACTGGTTACAAACGGCTTCGGAGGTTGGGTTCACACAGAAGCTGACCCTGAGACAATGGCTTGAGTCCACGTGGTTTCTTTAGGAGGTGATCCCAGGAAGCACCTGCCGGGCAGCAGGCAAGAGGCAGGAAGGGAGGGAAGGCTGGTGCCTCATCTTCAGTCTCCATCCACCACTGGGTGAGGGTGCTCCCCAGGGCATTCCTTTTCTGGCATTTTGGCCTGGTCCAAACCAGAGAAAGGCTGCAGGCAGGCAGTCAGCGGGCAGGAAGCAGGAAGTCCAGACGGAAGCCCCTGGTGTTTAAGGGAACTGCAGGTGCCCAGAAGTATGGGAGGGGTAGCTACATTGCCTCTTCCTCGTTTCCCATTTTACTTCTCCCATTTTTTTCCCAGTATTAAAGTAAAAATCCTAAGAGGTGCCTGGGGCAGGGTTGCAAGGGGAAGGCATTGGAATAGAGGTTTTGTGTGGATAAAAATCCGCAGCTGCTGGCAGCGCTCTCGTTCCTATGTTCTCTTATATTTTGGATACATTGATATTTCTATTTTTACAAAGATGAGTGACCAGAAGCAGAAAAGAAAAAATATGTTTTCTAACTTAAAAAGTTACTCCTTTCCAAGTAGAAGCCTTTTTTTTCCCAGGCTTTCTGACTCTGCTATCAGTTATGGAGAGAGATGAGTGAACTGAGCTCTGGGGGACGTCCTGATACCACCCACAGGGAACCTGAAACGTCCTCCAAGGGAACCAGAGAACATCCAACAGTGGGGGCTGAGCCCTTTTCAGAAACCGTCTGGCTACTTGATGCCATGTCTTGCTGTAAATAGTCCCAGAGGTTCTGAGATGAGACCTCTAAGACTAGGCGAAAGGACTTACTTGGAGGAACACGTAACACTTTCTCTCTGGCCAGATGACCTTAGTCAAGTCATTCTTCTAATGTCCTCATCTGCAAAATGGGAAGAACACCTATCTCATGTGTTTGCCCTGAAACCACAAGGCATATGATGAGAGGTCACAGGTGAGAAAGGCTGCCCAGGGTTGGCCAGAAAAACTCATAGCACATAGAGTGGGGAGAACAGAGATCCTCCCACCACACCTCTGACTGTGAGTGTTCATGAACTGAGCGTGCACTAACCCAGTGGTCCCAGTGGGATCTGCAAGGTCATTATTGTGATCCCACTTTGCAGAACAGAAACTCAGTTCCCAGAGAAGCTAAGCCCCTGCTCCTTGGTATGTAACTGTAGGTGATGAGCGACTCAGGACTTGGATCCAGGCTGTCTGGTGCTGTGATCCGCTCTCCCAATGCCTCATGTACATCACGAACGTCACACCGAAGGGCAAGAATGGGTACTCATCTTCCCCTGCCCCACCTTCCCACATCAAGATGGACGATGAAAGAGCACTTGTAAACTCTGCTCCATGCCCAAGAGACAAGAGGAGTGAAGGAAACTAACATCACTCAGTACCTTCTGTGTTCCTGGAACTAGGCCAGGTGCTACTCAAAAAGTTTCCTATTCAAGCAGCATTGGAGGATGGCAAAACCCAGCTCTCCTTCTTGGTTGTTGCACAGCGTACACGATGCACAAGCACTGGCCCAGACAAGCTTTGATCAGGCACTGCTGAGCAGCTCTTGGAGGCTCTCTGGTGCCTGCAGGTTGCTGCCATTGTGCCCCTCACTCAGCTCCAGCCCAGCTGCAGCAGCCACTGAGAGAGGATCGCACCTTTCCAGGGTGTGGCCAATGTGGCGTAGTTGGTGTTTTCTTGACCAGGGTGGGAAGAGGCAGAGACTAGGGCTCCAGGTTCTCGTGGCAGCCTTGTGGAGTACGGGATGCTGAGCAGATCCCCGCACCCATCTAGCCATCCACCTCCTTGCCTTTGTCTTCCAGTTTCTGCTCAGAGCTTTCCCCTTGGCCTGAGGTTTCCCTTTCCAATAAATCCTTCATTCCTTCCAAATTTGGATGAACATTTTAGTAGACCTATAGCCACATGGAGGGTGAGGACACAGAGGTCCGTTGGGTAGTGATAAGGTGGGAGGCAGGTAGAGGAAAGGGACATTGTGAATATAGTTAGAATGAGAAGTTACAGCAATTAGCCAAGTGGTACACTATTTCTGAAGTGGGCAAGTCAAAGGAAACTGTTCTAGCCACCTTCTTTTCAACTCCCTGGCAATACTGACATCACTTTATAATTTAGGTGCTGGGGGTGTCAGAAAGAGACAGCGTGAAAGGCCCTTGATTAAAATGGATAAATCCTACTGCCCTGGAGGAATCTGATTTTTTACAACAGCCACAACATACCAAGTAGACAGAGGCAATGGTCTAACTTCATTTTTCTGTTGAAGGTATTAATTAGGGCTGTTACTAAAACAGTGGTGGCATTGTGAAAGAGTCGGAGGATTCCAGCCAAACAGGACTTTTCAGGGAATTTGAACAAGGTTTAAAGTATGTCCCTGCAGGGGAAAGGAAGCTGTAGCATCCCTACCAGCACGTTCCTCTGATTGTTCTCAGTTCATGTGAGTCCACAGAGGACATAAACCGAGTGAGCTGGTAGCAGAGGTAATGAAAGTACTCCAGGCCTCAGTAAGAAGAGTCAGAGGGGTGGCGTTGGTGCCTGAACAACAGCATTTGTGTAGCTAGATGAGAACAGAGCAGGGACTGGGGAACTCCTCCTGCAATTCTGAATTCACAGTTTGGGGAATAAAAGTATTAGTAACTGAAGTGAGGCTGAGGAAGTGCAAAGATAGGTGGAGAGAACTGTGCATGATCAGTAAGTAGAGAACAGCTAACTTTCAAATTGATGATGCTGCTAGGAGGGCATGAAGGAGACTGAGACAGGAAAACCATCCTTGTGGACTTCATAGTGGAGACAGAGCACAGCTGGGGCTTGGAAGAGAGAGAGCTCTATACCGACAGAGGGAAGGAGCCTATTCCAGACATAAGAAAAAAGGGGGACAAAGCACTCCCCGCGAAGTGACAGGCATAGACTGCGGGGGCCAGTCTGTCTGCAGCTGACTGTGGTGGGGAGCCGCAGACACTTGGACCGAACAGGTAGCACAAGGCCCCTCTCCTGAGAGCTTTGGTAGCTAGGAAGAATTTGGATTTGGGAATCTTTACTGATTAAGCAGGGGGGAAGAGTGATACACAGGAGAAATGGTATTTTAGGCAGCATCTATCCACTTTCTGTTTAGGATAGAGAGAGTCTCAGTCAACAGACTTTGGGTATCTTGATCCTGTTGGCAAAGCCAACCCAATTCATAGATCATTACCAGAGATTGAAGTCAATTAAATCTGGGCACTCCAGACCCACTGACAAGGCTGTTCCCATTGTGGAAGGGAGGCCAGACTCTGTAAGCCAGACACAACTAGTCCTCCAATTCCAACTCCTCTCCCTGTGGCCAGCTCACCAAGTACCCTTGTGATCATTAGCTGCTTCCACGCAGGCAGACCTACAAGAAATTTGTTGGCTTTCATTTAAAGATAGGAAATGGTAAGTAAGATTGCTAGGGTGATACATAACTAAGCACTCTATAATCTTATCTACATAGATAAAAAAATAATACATAAACCTGTATGATAACACAGAGAAAAGTAGGCTATAAATACCCTCTAAAATGTTCTTTTACAGGGCATTAAGGAAATGCACAGCAATTTAAAAAAATTGCCAATACTTCTCTCACTTGTCACAGGTAAGAGATACGTGAATGCCATGATTATGTTATACATTTAATTAGTATATACCTTTGTGTCTAAAGCATTTTCCGTCATGGTCAGCTATGCTCCCTGCAGTCTCAAATGCCCTCTACACACTGCGGAATGTCCTGTCTCCCAGATGGACTGAGATTTCTTTACCACTGCCTCCCCCGCCACGACATTTTGAACATTTTACAAGCTCCAGTCTTTAAAAAAATCTCATTCAGACGTGAATTTCTTTTTTTTTCCTAGAAAAACTATGCCTTTCACTTGGAACTAAAGAGAAGAAAACATCTTAGCGAGTGTTGAAATATGTCAATAAATTCATTGCCCAATAGGCTTCTGGATGAGTTCATTATTTTCCACTGCCCATAACTCCAAGCATGCATTGGATAGAAGATGATATCTGATTGTTCAGATAATTTTTTTTTTACCGTCAAGAATGGAATGCTTTTTCAGCTTACAGTTAAAATTGTTTCAAGAAAACTACTCTGATTAATTGGCCTGGTGGTTTGTGTGATGCATGTCTAGTACTTTAGGCAGAACAGGACACAGAGAAGGTGGAAAGGAGATCGAATGATGACTGTATTGAGTAACTTGGCCATGACAATGAGTATAGTCTGCTTTGCTAAATGTGAGTTTCTGTAATGAGCTTGTAGGTGACTGGTAAATAGGGGAAGAATGTCACTATCATGTGAAAGTTGTGCGGGTTCCTAGCAATTGCTGCCCTGCAGGTTAATGCTGGCCAACTTTGTCTATCCACTCTCTTCTGTGTGCTCCCTTCCCCCTTGGAACTAGTGATTGTTTGGTGCTCTCAATCTGGGAGCAGTTTGCCCTTGTCTTCATAACTCAGCAGTGTCAACCCTCAAGCTGTTAAGCCCCTTCCAGGAAGCCACCTATATACCTTTTTTAAAAATTGTGGTAGATACACAGAACAAAATGTACCGTCTTAACCATGTTTAAGTGTATTGAGTACATTTATATTGCTATGCAACCAACACCCCCATCTATATCCAGAGCTGAAACTGAAACCCTGTACCCATTAAACATTAACTCCCCGTTCTCTCTACACCCCGACTCCAGCCCCTGGCAGACACCATTCTACTTTCCTTCTCTGAGCTTGACTGCTCTAGATACCTCATATCAGTGGAATCGTACAGGATTGGTCTTTTTCTCATTGGTTCATTTCATTTAGCGTTAAGGTCCTCAAGGTTCATCCGTCTTGTAGCATGTGTCTGATTCTCCTTCCTTTTAAGGCTAATATTCTATTGTATGTATCCTCCACATTTTTTTAGTCCACTCATCCACGACCTGGGTTGTTTCTGTCTTTTGGCTTTTGTGAATAATGCTGCCATGACTATGTTGTGTACAAATACCCGTTAAAGATCCTGCTTTCAGTTCTTTTCCGCATACACCCATAATCATATGGTTCCCATATTTTTAAAAGACATTCCTGCGCAGGATTTGCAATTGTAGTTACTTGCTAGGATCTAATGTGCCTTTTCAACCGCCTACGTCTTTTGATTACGACTGTTACTATTGTTGGGACTCTGGTGATGAAGTCCTCAGGGTTCAAGGGGTCTCAGCCCTACTTCTTTCATGAGCCCCGTTGTCTTTTGTGCACAATTTCACAGAACACAAAGCTTTTTTGTTGTTTGATTTTTTTCCCTGAAATGCGTGCATCCCCTCAGAGCAGAAATGGCCATAGGGTTGGAATAAATAGGCTGGGGTATAACTCTGTGCTGTATTACCTAATTACCTCAGAAAAATGAAACCATCTCAGTTTTCTGCTCAGTAACACTGCCTCCCAGGGTGCCTGCAGGAGTCTCTGACCGGAAGCATCAAATGCAAGCCCTTGGTGTGCACATAACCAGTGTGGTATGTTAGGGGTTTAATATGGTTGAACAGAGGCTTATAGTCAGAGGGAGAATTTGGTTGGAGAGTTGTGAATCTCTGCAAGCAACTGGCTCAGTCTTTTTCTTATGCCTACAACTGCTGGCCTTGTACACAAGGCTTAATGGACCAAACACATCAGACAAGGGAAACACCTAAACAAGAGCATTCTGTCCTAGCAACGAATGTGTGTCCAGAGAGATCTGGAAAGCTTGAGGAAGGCAGGGAGGGGTGGAACAAGGGGAGTAAGGACACAGGAGCTGCTGTTCATTTTGGTAGAGCTGCTTGTTTATTATTCATGGTTTCCATGAGTGTTTATACCAGGAAAGGCTCTCCTATGCATGCCACATGAGAGCAGGGCTCTGTGCCTCAGGGATGGTGACTGGGCTTGGAGGAATGTAAGCTCCATCCACAAACAAAGGAGAATGAGGGTTTGAATGTCACGGTAAACTTATTTGTGACTAAGGAGGTAGTGCACAAAAGGGGGACAGAAAGCAACCAGGGGGCAGATGAAAGAGGCTTCCTGTCTGCCCCCGCCCGGTGCCATCACGCTGGGTCGTTCCCACATTGCTGACCACTGCAGTGTTTTTCGGTGATGGGCTTTATCTCATTAGTGAGTCCTGAAATGAATTTAGCAAATTTCCACCAGAATTAAATACAACAACACAAGACAGAAGAGAGAGAACACTGAGCGCACCCCGTGAGGTAAAGGCTGGCATCGTTTGTGATTCTCTGGATGTTCTCATACGTGAGATCGTGAGGTGAAATACGTGTCTCACTGTGGGCTGTGGTCAGAAGTCTGGAAAACACCCTGGCAGCTTGCCCGTCTTCTGTTCCTGGACCTTCCCTTTCTGTCAGTGAGAATTTCGTGTCCAGATCTGGCCAAGGGTGGACTCTGAAGAGACAATCCCTGGTTGACTCAAGTGTTCGTTAGAGGAGTTCTGTTCTGCTGCCACTTTTTCAGGAATCAGATGCCCTGAGGCCACCTCACACTCCTAGAGCTTCTGTCACTGTGGTGTAGTGCATGGTCCTGAATTTGGAGCTAAAAGCTTGGATTTGAATCCCTGGCTGATGGGGGCGGGAAGGCTCCCGCCTATGTGAGGAAGAATCCGGGGGGAGAGTGGCTTGTACAAAGGCCCTGCGGGGTGGATAGGGCTGGAGAGCTGAGGGTCAGGTTGTCACAGGCCTCGCATGACATGCAGAGAAACTTGAACTTGGTTGTGTGGGTGCCGAGGCCTGACAGGAGTTGGGGTGTTTCAGAAAGAGCTCCTGGGCAGCGGGAGGTGGTTGGGGAGGAATGCAGAGATGGGAAGACCTGCTTCCAGGAGCTTCTGGGGAGGGAGAGAGCCGCTGCGCTGCAGGGCGGCCACGGCAGGGATGGGACAGTGTGGGGCATGGGAGAGGAGTGGGGGGATTGTGCCACGTAAACTGGCATCTGCCCGAGAAGACAGAGCTGGGTAGTGCTGAGATTCTTAGGTGGATCGATGGGGGACAGTCACATTAGAACATGGGGTGCCAGGTCCTCTGCCCTGAGGCACCTTGGCTCTACAGCACCTGTCTCCCCATGCTCTCCTCCTACAGCCTCCGCTTCTCCAGGCACCCTGCATTTCTCCCTGCCCAGCACCAGTGTACCTACCTGACGTCCTCAGTGCCCACAAGTGGCATCACTGCTGCACAGCTCCTGCCAGTCCCCTAGAGAGCAGCCTGCAGCCTCAGTGGCATGGCAGTGCATCTCAGCACTGGGAGTTCAAATCCTATGAGATGTCACCGACTGGCGCGGGTACCCTCTAAGGAGACCTGGTTCAGGCAGGACCTCATTTTTAAGGCTGTTTCTAACTTCCCATCCATCCTGAATTAGTCAGTGTTCTCCAGAGAGCTTTTTTTTTTTTTTTTTGAGACAGAGTCTTGTTCTGTCGCCCGGGCTGGAGTACAGTGGCCGGATCTCAGCTCACTGCAAGCTCCGCCTCCCGGGTTTACACCATTCTCCTGCCTCAGCCTCCTGAGTAGCTGGGACTACAGGCACTGCCACCTCACCCGGCTAGTTTTTTGTATTTTTTAGTAGAGACAGGGTTTCACCGTGTTAGCCAGGATGGTCTCGATCTTCTGACCTCGTGATCCACCCGTTTCGGCCTCCCAAAGTGCTGGGATTACAGGCTTGAGCCCCTGCGCCCGGCCTTTTTTTTTTTTTTTTAAGAGGGTTGGGTCTGGAGCTCAACTGTCCAAGTTCGGACACCAGCTATGGGTACATCACCAATCTGCCAGAGAGGGCTCAGCTTCCTCATCTGTAAAATGGTAATATTAGCAGTTCCTCCCATTTAGGGTTATTATGAGGATTAAATGAATAAAACATATAAAATGCTTAGAACAGAACCTGGCACATACTAGGTATTTAATAGACTTTACCATTTTTACCATCTGCATAGTCTTTAACAGTGCTAAGCATTATAGATGCTCATGTCTACTTAGGATATAGATTCAGCTAACACTAGTGAATCGATATTGCCCAGGATGAGGGCTGCAAAGGGAGAGAGAGGCATAAAGCTGTGGAGATGTGGTTCAGTTCTCAGGGAATGCCTGGTTTTCTAAAGGCCTTCTAGGAGCAGCAGACACAGGCAGAGTGTGATACATGGACACACTGAACAGTCTTGGTCTGTTCAGGCTTCTGTAACAAAATACCTTAGACTCAGTCATTTATAGACAACAGATATTTATTTTCCCACAGTTTTAGAGGCTGGGAAGTCCAAGATCAATGCGCCTGTAGATTCAGTGTCTGGTGAAGACCCTTTTGCATTGATAATGCCTTGTATGTGCCCTCACATTGTGGGAGGGGCAAGGGGACTCCCTCTGCCCCTTTTATAAGGGCACTCTTCCCATTCATGAGGGTGGACACAAGCTTTCTGACTCTAGCACACAGCCCCGAATGAGGCACAGGCCAGGTGCCGTGGGACTTAGTGGTTCCTGCTGAAGGACATCCCACTTTCCTCTGTGCCTACCCCGCAGCTCTGTCTGACACCCCTCCTGTCACACTGTGTGTAACGACCTCCTCCTCCTCCCCTTGATGAGCTCCACCAGGGAGGTCCTCCCCAGTGAGGCCTTGCACAGTGGGTGCTCTATACCAGTGAGGGAATAAAATCATGAAAGCATTCCAGCCCCACAGCTCCCACATCCCCCTCTGTGTGACCAGTGCCTCCAATCACAGCCAAATGATGCCCATGGCCTTTTCGAAGTCCTGCTGTGGAAGATGCCTCTCTCTGTCACTCAGCATCGTCCATTCTTCAAATATGAGCTGCTCATTCATCAGGCTTGTGTTTTCACTCTGAGCAAGGCACCCAGGACAAAATGCAGAGCCACTCCAAGACCTTGTCATGGAGGAATTGACAGGTCTTGAAACAGCTTTCTCTCTCTCTCTCTCTCTCTCTCTCTCTCTCTCTCCCTCTCTCTCCCCCTCCCCCCGTCCCTCTCCCTCTCCCCCCCTCCGTCTCTCTCCCCACAAATGTTCAGAACTCAAATAAGATTATCTCTTTTCTTTCTCACTTTGACAGTTTACATTGAGACTTTCATCTCCGTGTAACCTTTACACCTGATACACAGCGTAGCTGAATGTGACAAAGGCCAGCATGCAAAACAAAAGCAATGCTGTGCGTGTGCATGAGAAAAATGTCTATGTTACATCTGTGCTCATGTCTACTTAGGACCTTCGAGTTGGGACTTGGGCATCCTCTGGGGATGCTGTCTCTTCAATCTGATGTTATCATCTGCATTTTCCCATCATAAACATGACGTCCACATTTTAACATTCAGTGCATTACAGATACGTTAGCTGCCTGGCAAAGGAGCCGTCATGCTGGCCTGTCTCATGGATGTTTAGGGTTTCCAGTAGGCCCTGGTGGTCCTGGCCCCTCTGATGTGGGTGCCCCATTTTCCACCTGCAGTCCTGTTGTTGGGCTGTGTGGTCCACATGGCTGGCCTTCACTGCGTGCACTTCTTCGTCACTGCCGCCAGCACGCTCTTCTCACACTTCTCACACTCCATTTCATTGCCTTTGTAAAAAGGAACTTGTTCTTGTCAGGTAGACAAGGAATAAATAATAGAGCAAGGGTTCTGCTAGTACATGACAGAAGAGTGAAGATATTGACAATTTAGGACTCAGCATGCATGAAGTACACCCTTCAGATGACAAGACCAGTGAAGGCAGCCAAAGCCACTTTCAACAGAGGACACACGGTAGAGAGAATGATCCACAGTACACTGCAGTGAAGACTGTGTAGATCTAGGGTAAAGCAATCACAGATTCCCCCGCCCATGTCAGTTGCAATTCCATTTATCTCTGAAGCCATATGTATGAAGAGCACATACTTTATGTGGATCTACACAGGAGAACAGAGTCTAAAAGAGGAGGTCATTTTGAAATATTCATGGAGATTGATGACCACTAAAATGACTGGGAAGTGGGCTGGTGAGGTATAGTGAGAGAGTGGAGTTTGGAATTCATCCCTTGTGGTTGGAATCCCAGCCCAGCCACTTCTAACCATGTAACTGAGCTGCTTCGTGGAAATGAATACCCACCCTTTATCAAACAAGTATTATCTTACGAAGACATTTATGTATGTTCAGAGTTAATGTTCACATCAACTCTGGGCAGTGGGAACTATTGTTATCCCTATTTTTATGATGAGAAAACTGAGGCTAAGACAATACCAAGTTTTAGTGAAGGCGGGGGACCATGTGGAACTCTCTTGTACCACTTGTGGGAGTGTAAACTGGTACAAGCATTTTGAAAAAAAAAAAAATGCTTGGCCGTAGCTGCAGAAGGTAAACATACGCACACCTGATGACCTGGCAATACCACTCCTGGGTAAATACCCAACAAGTGTGATTTTTTTTTTTTTTTTTTTTTTTTTTGTGAGATGGAGTCTTGCTCTGTCACCCAGGCTGGAGTGCAGTGGTGCAATCTCGGCTCACTGCAAGCTCCGCCTCCCAGGTTCACACCATTCTCCTGCCTCAGCCTCCCATGTAGCTGGGACTACAGGCGCCCGCCACCATGCCCAGCTAATTTTTTGCATTTTTAGTAGAAACGGGGTTTCACCCTGTTGGCCAGGATGGTCTCGATCTCCTGACCTCGTGATCTGCCCATCTCGGCCTCCCAAAGTGTTGGGATTACAGGCGTGAGCCACCGCGCCTGGTCATGATTTTTTTTTCTACTAAAAGCATGCTCATGTCCTGGCCAGAAATAAAACAATCTAATTGTCCATCAACAATAGAATAGGGCATAGTATATTCAAATAGCAGAATACTACAGAGAAATGAAAAAATGAACAAGTGTTGTACAGAGCAACATGGATGAATCTCATAGACATACTGTTAAGGAAGTCAGACACAAAAATATACATCCTACATGACTCCATTTATATGAAGTTCAAAAACAGAAGTAATTTATGGCAATAAATGTTCATGTTTACCTTTGGGGTACTGGGCATTGCTAACTGAGGGGGCACATGAGGGAGTCTTTTGAGGAGCTAGAAATTTTCAGTATTTTCATATTGTATTAGTTTTCTATGATGTGGAATGAAGCGCCACAGTGGGTGAAAAACTATGCACATCTATTTTCACACTTGTAAGCCAGTTTCCGGGGCTGAGGAGTGGGCACAGCTCAGCTGGGTCCTCAGCTCAGGGCCTCATGAGGCTGCTGCCACAGTTGGGCTGGGCTGTGTTCTCATAGAGAAGCTTGACTGGGGTGGAATTTGCTCCCAAGCTCATTCTCAGCGTCGACAGAATTCACTTCTTTGGAGCTGTGTGACTGATAGACCAGTTTTTATTTTTATTTATTTATTTAGAGACAGAGTTTCACTCTTGCTGCCCAGGCTGGAGTGCAATGGCGTGATCTTGGCTCAGTGCAAACTCCATCTCCCAGGTTCAAGTGATTCTCGTGCCTCAGCCTCCCTTGTAGCTGGGATTACAGGTGTGTGCCACCATGCCTGGCTAGTTTTTGTATTTTTAGTAGAGCCAGGGTTTCACCATGTTGGCCAGGCTGGGCTCGAGTGATCCACCTGCCTCGGTCTCCCAAAGTGCTGGGATTACAGGCGTGAGCCACCTTGCCCAGTTGGTTATTATTATTTCTGTGTTATAGAGGAAGAAACTAAGTTTCCAAGCAGTTTGCCCAAAGCACCCCACTAGTGAAAGATGAAAGGGGGATTCTATGAAAGGTGTATGTGCCTGTGTAGTGCTCCATCCCCAGTGACAGAGATCCGTCACGGAAGAACTTTAGGGCCTACTGTGTAATGATGGAGTCCAAGTGATGAAACAAAAATTGATAGATGAAGCTATCAGTCATGAAAATTTAATAAAGAAGACAGGCTTTTCAGGAGTTACTCGATTAAAGCAGAGAGAATACTGCTTGTGGAGGATGGCTCTGATAAAGTGGTCTGCATCAGTGCTAGTCCACACACACTCTCAGTGCCTAGATTCATTATTTAAAGTGGGACTGATGGGGAGTGGGATGGGGTGGAAGCTTACAGGGCTTTCAGAACCAAGCTGGAGTCAGTCAGTGGCAGGGACAGCTCTTACCATGAAATCCTAATGGCTTTATGCAAATTCTGGCCTGCGGATTAGAAAATGGGACATTTGTAAAAACTGTGGTGAAATACACATAAGACTTACCATCTTAACAATTTTAAGTGTGCAATTCAGTAGATTAAGTACATTCATATTGTTATGCAACCATCACCGTCATCCATCCACAGAACATTTCTCATCTTGCAAAACTGACATTCTGTCCCCATTAAGCAATAACTCCCCACTTTCCCACTGCACCCTCTGGCAACCACCGTTCTACTTTCTGTCTCTGCGAATTTGCCTACTCTAGGCACCTCATGTAAGTGAAATCATACAGTATTTGTCCTTTTGTGATGGGCTTATGCATTTAACATATTGTCCTCGGGGTCCACCTGTGTTGCAGCATGTGTCGGAATTTTGTTCCTCTTTAAGGCTGAGTGATATTCCATTGTATGTATTTACATCTTGTTTATTCATCCGTCCATTGATGGACACTTGGGTTGCTGTCACCTTGTGGCTGTGTGAATATTGCTGCTATGAAAGTGGGTGTACAAATATCTGTTCAAGTCCCTGCTTTCAGTTCTGTGGATATATCCCAGAAGAAGGATTCCTGGATGATATGGTAATTCTAGTTTTTCAGCTTTTGAGGAATTGCCATACCCATTGTCCACAGCAACTGTGGGGACAGCTTCAGACCGCTCATTCTCCTCTTTTGCCTGTGGCTGCCCTGCCCATTCATATTCCCCACCTCCAAACCCAGGTGTGATGCGGTCCCTGTCTCCGAGCAGACAGTGGGGCGCTGTAGACGGCACACTGGACCTGGCTTCTGGCCCATCCTCTCTGTATTCTAGTCCTTTGGCCTTGATGACCCGTTCCTGGAGGCAGAATGCTTTCCTCTCTCTGCTAAATTCACTGAGTTTCCCGCCACCCCAACAGCCAAATAGATACTTATGTGCAAAAGATAATGTGATAAATGCCAAACATTATTCTGTCATCCTAGGAAGCTTCCAATTAGAGAGAGATCTGCTCTAGTAAACTGTAGAATAAAATATAGCAAACCCACCTTATCCATTCTAATCAATAACGGTAGACACCAGTTTACTGAGCATTTGACCATGTGCCAGGCAGTGAGCTGGGACTTTACATACTTATCACACTTAATTTTCACCATAAGATATCACAGATAAGGAGCCGGTCAAAGTGAAGTTATGAAGTTTTCCTGGAACCCACAGGGACAGAGAGCAGAAGAGGCTCAGGTTCTCTCCTGCTCTCTCGGGTCTTGCGTTAGGTGCCAGTGGCATCTGTGGTTCAACCAACCCCCTTTTGTCCCCTGCCACCTTCACAACCAACAAGATGCTGGAGGCTGCTAGATGAAGATAAAAACATCAGCGACATTACTGACAAAATAAACTGGAGAATGAGTGTACAACTGTTGCTAATGATCTCTGAGTGACCTCCCAGCTCCTTTGTCTCTGCTTCCCCAACCAGGTCTAGACCTTAAGTTACTCCGTCCAGGTGAAAGTCTGGTCTGTGGCATCCAGACACTGACCCCAGATTGCTCCCTGCCGTAGCCTGGGTGGAAAAAGAGTCGATACTCTGTGCTGCTAATAAATTAATAAATCAGGTTATCCTATCAAGGAGTATACCAGTGAATTTCTCCAGCCAGTCAGGTAATTCCTTTTTTTGCAGTAGAGGTTGGGGCAGAAGCCATACGGGTTACTTCATAGGAGCTCCTCAAAGAAAAATACTAAAATGAGGCGAAAGGAGTTTCCTTTCTGCCCTGTACCTCCTGAAAAACCCCTGCCGAATGGAACTTTCAGCAGATGGAATCGAGCATTGCTTCTCCCCAACCCCTGGGGGAACTCGCAGCACTGCCCTATTCAGAGTATTTTAAAACAGGAGCATGAGATCAAATCCTGGCTCCACTGCTCGCCAGCTGTGTGACCTCAGATGATTTGTTCAACCTCACTAACTTCATTTTCCCCATATATAAAATTAGAAGGATAAGTGTACTTCAAGGTTTGTGTACCTCAAGATTGTCTTGAGGATTTAAGAAAATAATGAATGTAAACAACATGGCATAAGTGCTCAACAAATATTAAGGGAAAGACACATTCTGGTTTTGGAGATATTATGTGGAACAAAAAAAAAAGTGCCTTAGACTTAGTAGAGGTGGCAGTTTCTATCCCCAGACACTCTCGTGCAGAAAGCATCAGTGCTGTTAGGACGAACTTGGGTGAAAGCTTTGAATAGGATCCAGTTAGAGTCTTGAGTACCAAAAGATCAGCAGACAAGAAAAAAGGTCACCGACCTTTGGAGGTTCCGAACCACTTGCGGGGAAGAACAGAATGCAGGTGCCGGCCTTGTGTGCGAGGCTGTGAGTGATGGCGACCATGTGGACAGAAAGCCACCGCGGGAGACCTAGGCTTTTACACAGAGGCTACATTGTGATTCCCGCAGGAATGATAGAAACGGAAGGAAATTTAGCTATTGCTTATCCTAATCTCTGACTTAACAGACTGGAAAAGTGAAAATAAGCGTCGGTTGGTGATTTACTCTCGTGATGCACACAGCTGGTTACGGCCAGGTTGGAGTGTGCCGCCTCTCCATGTCAGATCAATTAATTTTCCCTTGAACCATCCTGCCTTCCTCTAACAGCAGATTGATCATCTGAACCCAGATAGATCTTTTATCCCAGGCGCTCAAAAGGTTTTCACTGAAACCTTGAAAAAAATATTTTTTAAAAGACACTAACAATCAGCAAGCACCTGTATGTGCTAAGTTGATACCAAGAGTCTCACATGGGCTAAAGTTCTAATTCTCCACCCAATGCAGAGTGAGGTGCCACTGTCACCTGCTCACTGATGAGGAAGCTGAGACTCCGCAACGTCCAGCGCTGAGCCAGAGCTTGTATAGGGCCTCAAGGATGCGGGGGTCTTCGGGTCTAGTCGGTATCACTCCACAGAAATCCATTCATCTGAGGGCCAGGCCTGTTTCCCAAGGATATAATTTCAAATATAGTGTTTCCTTCACTATAAAAAGTGTTGCATGTAAATATTAATAGTGGTTTCCAAGTAGGCAGAAATAACCTTTTGAAATACAATTGTTTTCTTCAAGAAAAATCAAAATCTTCTCCTCAGATTTGTGCTAATTCTAAAGAGATAAAAACACCTCAATTTAGACCATGATAGTCTTTTAAAATAATACTAATATAGATTTTATTTTGGCATTTGTGAGTGCTTCGTGCAGATTTTTTATAGAGTAGAAATAAACTGGAATAGCCAATAATATTAGTCTCTCATACTGTATTTCTAAAATTTTCCAAGGTTTGGTTTTTATATTTTTTCAGCTTTAAAAATACACGGTCGTTGTTAAAACTTTGAGTAATTTCAATAATAATTCAAAGAATTAAATAAAATTTGCCCGTATTTCCACCACCCGCAGATAATTACCATTAATCTTGGTGTGTGTTTTAATTAATAGACTATTTTTAGAGCAGTTTTAGGTTTAGAAAGCAGGAATGGAAAGTACACGGAGTTCTGATGCATTCCCTCACGCCCCTCCCTCCAAGCACAGCTGCTTGTACTGACATCTTACATTGGAGTGGCACATTTGTTATGATTGATGGGCCTGTGCTGGTACATTAAGATGAACTAAGCCCATGGCTTACAGGAGGCTCACACCACATGCTGTAAATTCTAAGTTTTAACAAATGCAAAATGACATGAAGCCACATTACAGTATCATACAGAGTTTTCTCAATAATTTAAAAAGCATACATAAAATTAATTTTCACTTTTCATTGGGCAATCTAATATTTTTATGTTCTTTAGTTTACAGATTGTGGGTATTGTTCTTTGATTATAAAAGAAAATGGACATTTATAGATAATAGTGCTAGCCACTAAATGAATCTTCTAAAAAACTACATTTGTAGAAAGCATGTATTTATTTTACGAATTCCATTAGCTGCCTATCAGGGAACATGGAGCACTGGGGCACAGATCCCAGCACAGAAGGGTTTGCTTCTCTTCTGTGGTTTTCATGTCAATTAATGATTAGGCCTTGAGCCTCACAAGAAAGGTGACAGGCCTTTGAGTCGGTTTACTGAAACAGTCTACTCAAGACTCGCCCTAGGCCCTGGGAAACATGTAGATTTAAAAATCCTTACCCTGCGTTTTCCTTTCACAGGGAGTGAACTTCTGGCCCAGGCAGAGGTGAGGCAGTGGGTAGTGGGGCACGGTTGCCCGGGAGATGAGACTCCTCCTCCCGCCCTGGGGGGTGGGGGCTGGCTGGTGGCTGAGGGAACTGTTTTTGTTTGTTTCTTTTTTTGAAATCGGGGTCTCACTCTGTCGTCCAGGCTGGAGTGCAGTGGCGCGATCTCGGCTCACCACAACCTCCGCCTCTCGGGTTCAAGCAATTCTCCTGCCTCAGCCTCCTGAGTAGCTGGGATCACAGGCGCCTGTCACCACGCCCGGTTAATTTTTGTATTTTTAGTACAGACGGGGTTTCACCATGTTGGCCAAGCTGGTCTCAAATTCCTGACCTCGGGTGATCCGCCCGCCTCGGCCCCCAAAAGTGCTGGGATTACAGACGTGAGCCACCATGCCTGGCCGGGGAACTGTTTTTGATGGGTAGGGGGCCCCGGCTGTGGATGGTAGTGTGGGGGCGTGGTCGAGGGTGTGGTTGGGCCGAGGGTGTGGCCCGAGGGAGTGAGCTAGACCGGGGGCGTGGCCTGATATGGGGGAGGGGGAAGAGCCGGGCTGGGGGCGTGGCCTGGGGGAGGGAGCCCGGCTGGGCGTCGCTTTGTAGGAACTGGCCTGGGGGCGTGGCCTGGTGGGGAGCGAGGCTGGGGCGTGGTCTGGTGGGGAGCAGGGCTGGGGCGTGGCTTGGCGGAGTGTGCCGCCGCGGCGCGGGAGAGTCTTCGTTGCGCTTTCTCCCGCGGCCGCCCTGCCCGCCGCTAGCTCCGAGGGCGCGCACTGGAGCCCAGGCTCCTCCGAGAGCGTGGCGACCCCGGGGCTCCGCCGGCACCGGAGGTGGCTCTGAGGGCAGGGACGTGTTGGACACGCTGACTTTGGAGGCTCCGCCAAGAGGCGCCGCTGGAGGTGAGACGGCGTCGGGCGCGCGGCTCTGCCGGGCAGGCGCGGGCACGGGCTGTTAGGTAGAATCCCGGGAGGACTTGAGTCCCACCCAGTGGACTGCCTCGGGGCTTCGGGATGTCCAGCTCCCAGCTCCTTCGCCTCTGCTTCCGCCGCTGGTAGAGGCTGCCGGGTGCTCACCTGTTAGGTCCGTGCGCCCGCTCCCTGCCCGGCGGTGGCTCTGCGCCCTCTGGGCCGCCCGGCACCATCGCCTTTGGGAGGACGTGCACGTGCTGTTCTTGCAAAAGGCCGTTTCCAGCCGGACACCTGCAGGGAGGTCGCCTTGTAACTTCACCCCGCGCTCCCAGCTCGCGGGGCCTGGCCTGCGGGGGCGGCCGTGGGGTGGCAGAGTCTGGGGAGCCTGGCGCGGCGAAGCCCTGGTAACGCTCTGCTCCTTCGGCTGGCGTGGCTGGTGCCTCCGGGAACCCGGAGCGATGCGGTTGGAGAGCTTAGTTTAGAAAGCAAGTTTCTCTTGGTACCGATGGAGTCTCATTCCAGGGGAAGGATTTTGGGACCCGGTGCCCGTCGTCTGTGGACTGCAGGGAGTGCATTGGCGGAATTGGTTTGGTCCCGTTCTGTGCTGGAGGTGGGGAATTGGTACTCCCGCCCCAGGCAGGTAGAAGCCGGCGCTGCTGCCAGCGTCAGGGGGAGCTCGGGTGACTTGGGCTGGGCCACCCATCTGACTGCAAGGTTACAGAGCTTGAGCAAATTTCCCCTCCCTCCGAGTGCAGGAAAACCAAACCAAAGCTAGCAAACAAAACCCTGTAGGTCATTTGCTTCCCAGCATTGCATAGGGATGTGAGTAGATAGAATAATACTGTGAATTTATTCAGCCCTTCTTCCCATGGCTTCCCATAGCCTTATGTTATGCACCTCCCCCCGCCAGGGTTTTCTCTGTACCCTCCTTAGTTTTTTGCCGCCTCGTGTTTTCTTCCCTGTGAACCCTTCCTGGTCTCCCAGCGATTTGCTCTCCTTTATTCCCCTTGCTAACAGGCGCAGAAATCTCACTCCTTTTCTTTTTCCACCTTTCCCAACAATTCTTCTTTTTTTCCTAATGTCCCCTTCCCCCATCTTGCAAACTTCCTGCCTGCATTATTCTCGGGGTGTCTGTTAAGTCCTGCACCCTCCCTGTTCTCTGCCCTCCTCCCATCCTTTAGAGTTTCGTGCGGCCTTGTCTTAGTATCCCGTATCCTGATTCTCATCTACCTCCCTTGGCCCCCACGTTTGCCATCTGCCTCCACCCAGTTCTCCCATCTCCTTCCTTATTTGTGCTCCTGTGCATGTGCTGGTTTCTTCCTTGTTTGCCCATGTTTCTCCCACAGGTGCTTTCTTCCCTTTGCCCTACTTCTCCCTGGCAGGCACTCTGCCCAGCCACAGCCTGCCCCGCCTGCAGGGCACACCTTGCCTCGGTGCCTTCTGCTGCGGCTTTCCGTGCTCCATCGGTATCCCTGGGTTCCTTGTGTTCCTTCCAGTCCGCCCTCTGTCACCTTGCAGACGGCTTTCTCTCCGAATGCCTGCAAGTGTCAGAGGCGAGGAGCAGCAGCTGCATTTCTGCAGGAGGACTCTGGATTTCAGGACCCTCCCTTCTGCTACTGCTTCTGCCTGATTATTTTCTTATTGAAGTCGTATCCTCTACACAGTTCTTAAATAATGTCAATATTGACATCAGGTAGCATTTACCAAACCCTGGGTGTGTGCCAAGCACTGTTCTGAGGATTTAACGTGCATCAGTGCTCATCTAAAATCCTCCACACATCCCTGTAATGTAGGATCTACTACTGTCCCCATTTGACAGATGAGAAAAGGGAGGCCCAGAGGAGGTAACAGGCATGCCTTCTTGCCACTGCCCAGCAGTGGAGGCCCTCTTCTCACCAGACAGTGAAGCTTCCCTGCTGAGTGACCTCTTGAACTCAGATATGCCTGGAGTTTAGCGTTGGAAAGGAGATTGTTATTTGAATGTTTTATTTACTCTGCAATGTACACCAGTGGAGGACACAAATTCTATACTTGTAGGACAGCGCATGGAGAAAACTGAATGCTGGATGTCTCTCAGAAAGCCTGGGGCGAGTGCCTGGGCTGTCAGCTCATCCATGCTATCAGCCTACTTTCCCTCTTAGCCACAGGAAGCCCTGAAGAAAGTGGCATAAAAATGACCTGGCTGGGCACAGTGGCTCATGCCTGTAATCCCCAGCACTTTGGGAGGCCGAGATAGGAGGATTGCTTGAGCCCAGTAGTTTGAGATCAGCTTGGGCAGCATAGCAAGACCCCATCTCTAAAAAATAAAAACAAGAAATCAGCTGGTTGTGATGGTGCACACATCTGTGGTCCCAGGTACTCAGGAGGCTGGGGTGAGAGGATCTGTTGAGCCTGGGAGGTTGAGACTGCAGCGAGCTATGATTTTGGCACTGCACTTCAGCCCGGGTGACAGAACGAGAGACTCTGTCTCTAAAGAAATGAAATTTAAAAAAAAAAAAAAAAAGCATTCCCAGCTGTCTCCTCCCGTGCATTGAGAGTTCCGTTTCACTTTAGCTGGACAGATCTGTGTGGTCTCTGTTAGCTGTGACTGTGTGAGTCTTATTTATATCCATTTCATTATGTAATATTAAAGCCTCGTCCAAACACTGTTAGTCTTTCCCTTCCTAAGAGTTGGAGGCAAGTAGTATTTCTGCTTTACAGATACTGAAGCAGAGCATGCACCTTGATAGCTGAAAGGGACCTTATAAATTCTGCAGACGAGGAAACTGTGGTCCAGGGAAGTAAAATGGCATATTCAAGGGAAAGCAGCAGGGCAGAGTTGGCTCTAAGGCCTCTCTGGTTCAGGGCTCAATGCCTGGCCCTATAGCTTGGTAGGGTAACCTCTCTATTTGCTGCTGAAAGCAACAAAGTTTCCTTCCCCTTCCTTTCCCCTGAGTTAAGAGGCATTGGAAGGATTGGCTTAGAAGGGGAACTTACCAGTGCTTTCCTTTCTTTTTTGTCTGAAAACTAAACATGTAAGAAATGTTTGCTTATGAGACGTGTGATAGCATAAATGGGATCATAACATCACAGTAGTATAAATTCAAATGCTTTAGAAGGAACTGTCATTGTTACTTCTAAAACACCAGGAAGGAACACCAAACGTACACGGTTTTCTTGAGGGAAACCGTATAATACATGGCAATTTGAAAATCAGTACCTGGAATGTTTCGTTGTATTTTACATTTGTGGAGAGAAATGCATTGGTACAAAGTGCTTACCTGATTTCCTTCATCTTTGCATCATGAATAAAAGAGCAGTAAAGGGGGAGCATGGAGTAGGTTGCTGTTTTTCTGTTGGCCTCTGCTGTACCCACACCCTCCTCTGGACTCCTACTGAGCCCCCTTGCTCCTGCCTCTGCTCCCTCCCTGTTTAATGCCTCTGCTGTCTCCCCCAGGGAACCTACAGGGTATTGCTGAATTGTGGTGCTCACCTCCTCCGTCTCAGCCTGTCTGGGCAGAATGAAACCCTGATGCCCTGAGGTAGGCATCCTGTGCGATGGCCTCACCCCTCCCTGCTAGGCTGAGATGAGTGATCAGGTGCCATCCTGGGGAGAAGGGAGGAAGTATTACACGGGGTGTCCTCTGTTCTGTGGTTTAGGTGAGGATGGTTATGACTGAGGAGCAAGTTAAGTTTCAGTGCTCCCTAAATGAGATGGAGGTTCAGGGAAGCTGTCATGGCCAAAGCCCCGTAGTAAGCGGCAAGACTGAGACTGGACCCCGGGCTGCTTGGCTTAGGAGAGCCACATGCGTCCCTCGGTGTGTCTGTCTTCCCTGTAACCTGTAACTCCCTGAGGCAGAAGGGGCACCGCAGGACCTTTCACGACATGGATGGCTCCTGCATGCTGAGCTGAAGGTGAAGCTGGAGAGGAGAGACCAGGGGACCAAGGGACGTGAGCCTGAGGGCTCAGAGGAGGTCCCAGTCCAGCCCTCGCTCTCACTTCGGAATTGTGAACGATGCCCTCCGTGCCTGCGAGAACCCTGGGGAGCTGTGGCAGCATTGCAGAATGCAAGGAGAAGGGCGTCTGTGTTTCCTGTATACGGATGTGGTTGTGGCCGTGTGCTGTGGTCAGGATGTCAGCTTTGGTGGACACAGGTAATGACCGTCCTGGGGTCATCATGTTCCAGCATCTTGGAAATGCGGCTGTTGCTGCAGTGAACCAGGACCTTAAGGGACCTGACTTCTTGGCGAGCCGTCACTTCCACCCATTTCCCTGCAGCAGGGCTGCCCTGGTCTTTGTGGCATCATGAGAGCACAGACATTGTCACTTGAGTGATCCCGTGCCTGCCTCACAGTATCTCCCGCCCCAGCATGCCAGGTCTGCCCTGAAGACCCACCAGCATCCGTCTGTACCCTCCTAGAGGACTCTACCTGTCCAGTCCCGGAGAGGGGAAGGGCCAGCCTTTCCCGTCCACCCCCACTCATACCAGAGCGGGCTTTGTTTCCTAAGACTGGCAAGCTCTCCTTAGAGAAAAGTGGAGCACCGGTCCGAAAAGGCCAGACTGGAGAGTGTCAGTGGAGGGAGGCGAGCTGCCTTTTGGGTTCCTGGGCCACCCAGTCTCCTGCCCTCCTCTCCTCTCTCAGCCCTTCCCAATTGCACCCCCCACCCACCCCACCCCAACTTTCGCAGCAGGAAAGGGGACATCTTTACCCACTGTCTGGGACAGGTGCAAGGAGAGAGCAGGCTTTGATTGTCTTATTCCAGTGAGGGCAGGAGGCTGGCAGTGAGATGTGTTTGTGCTATTGCTGATCGGAACATTGATCACGCTCTTGCAGAAAATGTTGCTGTGTGTGATAGGAGCAGTGAGCAGCCCCTTGTGCTTGAGTGTCAGTGTGACAATCCAGTCTCGTTACACTGGGTCTGAGCTGAGGCCCTAGTCACCATGGGTGATGTGGAGATAGGTAAATGTGCCCTGAGTCCTAAACAACTTGCACATATACTTTTAAACACATCCGGGTTGTGTGTTGGGACTCTGTAGCTAAAACAAAAATAGGCTCTGATTCAGAAATGTGCTCCACTTCCACCCTTCCGGGGCGTGGAGTGCTCTTCTGTGACATGTAAAAGTCTTTCTCAGATTCATCAGGGATTTATGTGGATTTGTAGATTCTGCTATCACAAGTGTAATACTGATGATACTTCATGCTCATTTGTAAGCATAAATGTATATGTAATACTGTGTTTTGTGTACTAGATGCTGAAGACGGAGAGACTGATCAGAAACAGTTACTATTTTCATGAAAAGACTCATATTCTTGTCTAGAGGGAGAGGCCCATATGTAAAAGCAAGGCAGTGAAAAGTAGTGAGTGTGGCAGTCAGTTACGGGAGAAGATGAGAATTCAAAGATCCAGGAAGGCTTCCTGGAGGAGGAGCTGAGTCCAGTGTGGGCTGAATTCTAACCGAGGAGTGAGCAAGTAGGGGAGGAGCTGACAGAGGAAAACCTAGCCCTGGGGGACAGCGTAAGCAGAGGTGAGGACATGGGCTCCCGCTTGGTGACTCGAGGGACCCTCAAGAATCTGTGTCGCTACAGCCCCAAGCACGTCAGTCATGACTGAGTCTGTGTGCCCAGGGCATGGTTCTAGCTTCAGCAACACTTGGGGGTTTGTTAGAAAAGTAAATTTTAGGGCTTCCGCCAGACCTATTAAATTAGAGCTTCTGTAGGGGGGCCGCCAGCAGTCTGTATTTTAACACGCCTTCTACGTGTTTTTCAACCACAGAAATATTTGAAAGCCACTGTTTCAGAGCGTATGCTTCCTGGAGGCTCTGAACAGCTACTCTCCATTGCGGCCTCATAGTATTTGCAGAGAACGGTAATCCTCTTTTATGATGGCATTAATCTCATTCACGAGAAGGGAGCCCTCATGATTTAATCACTTCCAGAAGGACCCATTTCTTTACATCATCACCTTGAGGTTTAACTTTCAACATCAAAATTTTGGAGGGACACATACATTCAGATCGTAGCAGTTCCCGTCTCTCAGGGGTTCGAAACCTTTGCTGCATGTTTGAGTTACCGGGGGCCTTTCAAAACATTGTTGCCTCCTCCCACAACCAAATGTTATGATTGGTTTGGAGTATGACCTATGCATTGACATTTTTGAAAGCTTCTCGGGCGTAGTCAAGTTTGGGAACCACCGTCAGAGGTGAGGATTCCATTAATTGGTCCTTGTAAAATGCCAGAGGAGTGTCCTGGCCATCACGCAGGAAGTGCTTTCTGTGTGTCTCTCTGGTGGTGGAGGCTGTGATGGTCCTGTGATAGGAGAAGGTGGTGGTGGCACCGTGTCCGTTGTGTAATGAATGCTCGTTCGGTGTTGAACGTGTGCCAGTTCGGACGTGGTGGTGGTCCTCTCCTTTGGTCTGAGAGTTGGGAAGTAAAACAGCACAGTGCAGTGGATGTCCACAGCTAATTCTGTAAGCTAATCCCAGGCAGAGACACAGAAGATGATGCTGCCAGCAGAGAACACAGGGCCCACAGGCCAGCCTCCCCAGCACCTGGCACCATTTTCCTCACCTCTCAGCAGTACAAGTTTGAATTCTGAACAGCCAGATTGTAAAATGGTGAAGTACCAATACTTGTGTGTGAATGGTGTGAATGGGAATGTTACGTGAATTGGGTGCCCTAGGATTTCGTACCGTCTCCAACCAGTCAGTTGTACCCAAGTGCCAGTTTACATACACACACACACACACACACACACACTCGCTCACTCACTCATTCCATCTCTAGACTTGGTCTTGCTGTGGCAAGTGATCTGTCTTTTAGGATCTAAATTTCATCATTGTGAACTATGTATTTCTAAACATTATTGGAAAGACTGTATGATCTTTTTGTATTTCTTATCCCATCATGAATATTCACTCTGCCTTCATTCATTGTTTTATTCATTCAGCAAATGTTGAGCAACTGCATCGGCCCTGACACTGAGCTCGCAGTTTTCTCCCTTTTCCTACTGTGGAGATACAAACATGTTTCTCTCTCTCTCAGCTTGGATAACGGAGGTTTTTTTTTTCTTTTGGTCTTAATTTATAATGGTAGCCTTCTCTATTTCTGCCTCTTTGTGACGTAGTTATTCAACTTTTAATAATACAACATCTGAAGGACATTTTTCATGTTGACTTCATGAGCCTTCTATGAACCCTGCTGAGATTAATTAAATCAAACCCCATGCAGCAATTATCCTAAAATATGCCGACAAGTTATTAAAACTGAGTTCACCCAGGACTGTAAGACTTGAGTAAGTGACCCATAGCTGGTGCCCTTGGAATGAAGCCTGGGATCTAGTTTAATTTTTGTCGGTTTCTAATTTCTTATACTGCAGAATCAGTCCTGGTAGGGTGGTTGAATTAATTACATACATGAGAAATATGTGAATTCATATCTAGAGTTTATGATTTGTTCTCTTTCTGTGAAAAAGGCAGTTTTTTTTAGTTTTGTTTTGCCCTGCCAGCTTGCAAGTAACCGTTTACTGTTAAATTGGCCCGAGTACATTTCAGTGTTTGTTGCAAATGGAAATAATTGATTCACTATATTTTTTTCTGCTGCTAAATCACTAAGCAGAACTCTACCGCTGGGGAAACTTTTGTATCGCAGCACACAAGCAGCCCAGTATGATGGTAAAGAGCAACCTCCATTGTGTGGTCTTACCATTGTCACTCGGTTACCCACGGACTGAATAGGGTTTAGAAATACAGGCCTTCAAAGGAATTGCCCTGGCTTAAATGTTCCATGCCTCCTTCTGAAATAACATCCCTCCAGCCCTCATTCAAAACGAGAAAGAAGGAAGGCATATATTAATATCTGCAACTTC
>NW_012112364.1:3839070-3843466 GCF_000951035.1 Colobus angolensis palliatus | reverse complement strand
AAACAAATCTAAAATCCCCAGAGTAACCTGCCAGGCTCGGCTTACTAAACAGCCTGCTTGTGTTACCAAGTTAGGATTAGCCTGGCCTTGGGGTCTCTGCGTGTCCTCAGGCCACACAGTCAGAACTTTGGTTTCCTGCCCTTCCTAGAAAATGCTTGGGCCCTTCACTCGGTGGTTGTCCGAGTTCCAGTTCTTGGCTGTGGCCTGTGGTTGGAATGTGATGGAACACGCGTGGTGTTACACCAGGCTGATGTGGAGTGAGGGATTAACCCCGGAAAACGCCCCTTGAGTTGAGTCTTGGACTCCTGGCCTCACTGTAAATTAAACAGTGGGATTCTGGGTAAGGAAAGTGGCAGCTTCTTTTGATCATTTTATTTTTTTCATGACAAGTTGTAAGGTACGAGTAGACTGATTCCAAAATCAGTCTGGGTTCTATTTGTTGTGTTTCTGACTGCTGTCCTCACTGACCGGCTCAAAAGCAGACACCTTCTCCAGACTCTGCCCTGGAAATGAGTTGGGACCCGCAGCCTGTCCTATAACTTCCCTTCCTGAGGTCACGTGGCTCCAGGAGCATCAAGATGGGGGTCTGGCACGGGTACCCAGTGTCACTTCTCAGCAGGAACTCAATTCTTTCCTCCTAGTCTCTATCCTCTCACTCAGGCTCTCTGCAGAATGGGAGGTGAGGGAAGAAGGTAACCTCCTGTAGACCTTTCTTCTCAGTCTCGAGTCTTCTGCTTCCAGAGGTTTCGGGTGGCTCAGTGAATCCCCACTGTCCTCTCCTGCCTGGCTGCTCTGCCTGCAGACTCCACTCAGCAATCCGAAAAATACTCAGGCCATGAGCACTTCAGTGCCGTGAACACCTCCCTTCTGATACAGAGGTTGTCTTGGAGGAGAAAGCAAGAACTCTCCTGCTTTTTCTCATCCTTATTTTAAATGTGATCTCGTCATACAAAGTTCTCACCCCTAGAGAGTCCCAAACCAGAGAGCTCCAGGCAGTACACAGAAGTGAGAATGGTTTGGCAGTACAAAGTCCTGTCTTCGGTTTACCACGTCAGGCCTCAAATGTGTGCAGAGGGATAGGTCAAATCATGCTCCAGCCACTGCCTCAGTATGTCTGATTTGGTAGCATAGTTCCTTAAATTTCCACACTAGCATCTCGAAAGTAACTTGATCGTATTGGCTTCCTGAGGGCTACTTCTGAGCCTGCTGTGATTAATGAAATCAAACCCCACACAACAATTATTCTCAAGCACAGTGGCTTATTCTGTTTCGGTGCATGCTCACCTGCTGAGCTCGAATCGTCCAAGTGGATGGCTATATTTTCGTTGATGTCCTACCATAGGAATCTAGTAGCCTTTTTAAATTTTTGTGAGTGGACACTACTCATCTCCTTCAGTTGCTCTCTCATTCTGGGACGAGGAATCTCTAAATGAAGAAGGAATTGTCTGTCGTCAGCAAGAGGTGCTACTTTCTAGGCTTTCATGGAAAGTCTCCTGTGGAAGCGCCCTCCCCTCTGCAGAGTGCGTCTCTGTTGTCGTCAGGTTGAGGCTTTTGAAGAACACTGTGTGAATTGGAACACCTTTCTCCTGAGGTGAAGATAATGGCTATCTGTGCCCATCAGTCTGGCGTCGAAAGATCATTGTGCAAGGAGACTGGTTCAGCAAGAGGGTTCCTGGGCCGTGTTCCCCAGAACTGGGACAGCCACCCTGTCTGGGTGTACTCGCAGGTCCACTGAAAGACCTGGACGCACTTTTTAGTCATTGAGAGACAATTTACAAACAGCAGCAGCTCCAAGAAGTATAGGTTTGTATGATTTGTTCTTGGAAACAGAGGAGTGTTCTTTGATGGGATTGTTTTAGAAAGAACTGGAATGTCCTGTAGCCAGTTACACTTGTGTGGTTATTCTCTTCCCTCTGTAAACTCATCAGTGCGGGATTCAGAAAGAACAAGCATGGAACACATTCCTCCACGCTCATTCTTTCTGAACCCTGCAGTGATGAGTTTACAGAAGAAAGAGAATTTGCATGGAATTTTAGCTGGAAATGTATTTCCCCATTGGAAGGACCCTGCAGCATCAAACGAGTGAGACGTTCAACAGCCCCCGACTGCTCACTAGAGCTGGGTGGTTTTAGATCCCCAGGAAATGGCTGTCATGCCATCTGAGCATGAGGCACTTGGAAAGCAGTGCCCATCACTGCCTCGTGTGTTCGGCGCTGTCGTTTTGCAGGAGATGAAGGAAGACGGTGAAGTCGTGACCCTCGTCCCAGAACATGCAGGTCAGATCTGACACCTGCCACTTCCATGGGGAGGGTGTAGTGAGGAGAATCGGTGCTGGGAATGCCGATGCCATCACACGAGTCTCACATGTGGTTTCGTAATGAATGACAGTAGCCACGTCCTACTTCTCTCCCACCTACAGTGCCCTGCAGATGACAGTGGGAGTGCCACAAGGATGGGTGAAAGGAACAGCGTAGAGGACTGATAATTACAAATGGCCCAACAAGGAGGTGGCCACGTGTGCTTGCTGGTGCCTGACTGGGTCAGCTGTGCAGATTTCCACATGTTCGGACAGACGTCTGCATTTGTCCTTGTATCAGTGGTGAGGTTTGGCTATTCAAGAAAAGGCCTGTAAGCTAATTTTGAACTTGCAGATTAATGGCATACCCAATCCTAGTAATTGGTTACATGAATAACAAAGCTTTGGTGCGTAGTTGGGTTTGCTTAGCTGGAGGAATGTTGGGAAAGTCAGGATCTGACACAGAAGAGGCAGAGCTGTTTGGCCTAAGAAAAGCATAGGGATGTGAAAGTTAAGGCAGTATATAATTGTATCAGCAAATACCTCAAAACTCTTGTTTATCAGTGTTTTAAATCTAACTTTTCATTTTGAGATCAGTCAGTGGGATTACTAGATTCTCCCAATGATGACGTCTTGAAAGACTGTACAATAGGGGAACTAGGATCTTGACATTGATTTGGTCAAGATGCAGAACTTTCCGGTCACTACACATTTGTATGCTTGTCCATACGCACTCACTACAGCCACACCTACTCTCCTCTGCCCCACCCCTGCCTTTCTCCCTGAGAGCCACTGCTTTATTCTTTATATAATTTTGTCCTTTCA
This sequence comes from Colobus angolensis palliatus, assembly GCF_000951035.1. Classification (NCBI taxonomy): domain Eukaryota; kingdom Metazoa; phylum Chordata; class Mammalia; order Primates; family Cercopithecidae; genus Colobus; species Colobus angolensis. Next base: position 3,840,345 of record NW_012112364.1, on the reverse strand, counting down.
AAAATATTTTAAAACTGGAATGTTTAGGGTTAGCTTTTTTCACCCAGTGTTATTCTCCGATGATTCTAACACTCTTTCAGACATGTGGCTTGCAAAAGTTTTCTGAATCAGTGGCTTGGCTTTTCAGCCATTTAGCAAGGTCTTTTGCAGAATGAGAGTTTTTAATTTTGATGAGGTCCAGTTTATCAGTTTTTCCTTTAATGGATGATGCTTTTGGTATCAAGTCTAAGAACTCTGCCCTAGTCCTAGATCCTGAAGGATTTGTTTGTTTGTTTGTTTTTTCTAAAACTTTTGTGGTTTTACATGTTAGAGTTAAGTCCATGTTCCATTCAAGTTAATTTCTGTAGCAGGCATGAGATTTAGGTCAGTGTTCTTTTTTTTTTTTTTTTTTTTGGCCTGTAGATGTCTAATTGCTCTAGCACTGTTTGTTGAAAAGACATTCTTGCATTCAATTGCTTTTGCTTCTTTATCAAAAATTAGTTGGTTTTATTTGTGTAGATCTGCTTCTGGCTTATTTACTCTGTTCTTTTGATCTATATGTCTATACCTCAGTCAGTATCAGTCTTGATTACCATAGCTGCATACATCTTGAAATTGGATAGACTTGATTCCTTTATTCTTCTTCAAAATTGTTTTAGCTAGCTCCCTTCCCTTTCTGTATTAATGTTAGAATAGTCTTCTCTCCATCTACATAAAAACTTGCTGGGATCTGATAGTGATTTTGGGTAGAATTGACATCTTTACTATGTTAAGTTTCCAATCAGTTAACACAGTGTGTCTCTTCATTTATTTTATCTTTTTTGATTAGTTTCATGAGCATTGTACAGTTTTCAGCACACAGGTTTATACACATTTTGTTAGATTAACACCTAAGTAGTTCATTTTTTTTTGAGTGATTAGAAAGTGGTATTATATAAATATATATTTTTTGAGAAAGAGTCTCGCTCTGTCACCCAGGCTGGAGTGCAGTGGTGCGATCTCAGCTCACTGCAACCTCCGCCTCCCGGGTTCACGCCATTTTCCTGCCTCAGCCTCCCGAGTAGCTGGGACTACAGGCGTGTGTTACCAGGCCTGGCTAATTTTTTGTATTTTTAGTAGAGATGGTTTCACTTTGTTAGCCACGATAGACTATTGATTTTTAATATGTTTGACTTATATCCTGCAACCTTGTGGAGCTCACTCATTAGTTCTTAGTTTCTTGGTTTTTTGAGGCTTTTTTTTTTTTTTGGTAGATTTCTTGAGATTTTCTATGTGGGCAGTCATGTCATGTATGAA
>NW_012112364.1:3835225-3839020 GCF_000951035.1 Colobus angolensis palliatus | reverse complement strand
ATTAGTTCTTAGTTTCTTGGTTTTTTGAGGCTTTTTTTTTTTTTTGGTAGATTTCTTGAGATTTTCTATGTGGGCAGTCATGTCATCTACAAATGGAATGGCTTTATTTCTTCCCTTCCTGTCCATGTGCCTTTTATTTCCCCCCTGCTCTCCGCTTTTTTTTTCTTTTTTTTTTTGCCTTATTGTACTGGCTATAGCATCCTGTCCTTCACCATTAAGCATAATGTTAGCTTTAGGGTTTCCTATAGATGTTCCTTCTCAAGCTGAGGATGTTCCCATCTATTCCTGTCTTTCTGAAAGGTTTTAAACTGAAGAATGGGTGTTGAATTTCATCAAATGCTTTGTCGGTATCAGTTGATGTGATTGTATGGTTTTTCTTCTTCAGCCTGTTAGTATGGTAGATTACATTGATTAATTTTCAAATTCTGAACCAGTCTTGGATCCCTGGAATAAACCCAAATGGAATGAAGCCCATTTGATCATGTGAATAATTATTTTATATTTATTGCTGAATTGTTTCGTTAAGCATTTTTGTGTTGTATTCATGAGTGATATTGGTCTATAGTTTTCTTTTTGTATTATTTTTGTCAGGTTTTGGTACCAGGGAAAAATACTAGCTTCGTAAAATGAGTCAGAAAGTGTTTCTTCTTCTTTCGTTTCCCGGAAGAGGTAGTTTAGAATCAGTATTAATTCTTTTTAAGCGTTTGGTAGAATTCGGTTCTCCAGCGAAACCACCTGGGCATAAAGATTTCTCTTTTGAGTGTTTTGAAATTCCAGATTCACTTTCCTTAATGGTTAAGGGCTGCTGAAGTTATCTTTTCCCGTTGTGTGAGTTGTGGTAGTTTGTATTTTAAAGAAAGCGGTCCATTTTGTTGAAGTTGTCAAGTTGATGTGTGTAGAGTTGCTCACCTTATTGGTCTTTTCAAAGAACAGCTCTGTAATTGATTTTTTCTATTGATATTTGCTTTCAGTTTATTTTATGTCTGCTCTTATCTTAATTCTTTCTTTCTTCTGCTTGCTTTAGGCTTATTTTGCTGCTTTTTCTAGATTTTTGAGGTGGGAGATTAGATTGATTTGAGATGGTTCCTCTTTTCTTGTATGAGCATTTTGTGCTGTGAGTTTCCCTCGCAGCACTACTTTCTCTATGTTCCACACATTTTTATGTGTTGCATTTTCATTTTCATTCAGTTAAACATATTATTAAAAATTTCCCTTTTTTTTTTTTTTATTATTACTTTTTTGAGACGGAGTCTTGCTCTGTCACCCAGACTAGAGTATAGTGGCATGACCTTGGCTCACTGCAACCTGCGCCTCGCAGATTCAAGCTGTCCTCCTGCCTCACCCTCCCAGGTAGCTGGGACTACAGGTGTGTGCCACCACACCTGGCTAATGTTTGAATTTTTTTAGTAGAGACAGGGTTTCACTGTGTTGCTCAGGCTGGTCTTGAATTCCTGACCTCAGGTGATCCACCTGCCTTGGCCTCCCAAAGTGCTGGGATTACAGGTGTGAGCCCCTGCACCCAGCCTAAACATTTCCCTTTAGACTTCCCCCTTGACTTGTGGATTGTTCAGAAGTGTGTTGTTTCATATCCAGGTGCTTGGAGAATTTTTTTTCTTTTTTGTTAACTTTCTGTTATCGATTTCTAGTTTAATTCCATTGTAGTTAGAGAACACACTCTATATGATTTCAATTCATTTAAATTTGTTGAGGTTTGTATGGCCCGAGATATTGGTGCATCTTGATATATGTTCCCCGGGCCCTTGAAAAGAATGTGTATTCTGATGTCCTGGGCTGGAGTTCTGTAGCTGTCTCATCCTTTTGGTAGAGGGCATTAATCCTGCAGTGGAGTGTTTTGTTATAGACTCAGTAAGAACGCTTGTTTTGTGTTTTTGTTTTTGGCAAAAAAAAGAAAGTGAAGATTGGATAGCAATCATATTGTCTAGCAAAAATAGGGAGGCTAAAAGTCTGCGTTGCCAATTCAGGGCAACTTTGACAAAGAGAGAGAAGAGTTAATGTTCTCTATTGATAATTTAGGTACCAAAGAGGGGCCATTTCATTGCACCATTGTTTTAGAATTAGAAACTCTGGAGAAAACCCAGCTTGATCTCAAAATCAGAGTCCAGACAGCTAAACTTGCCAATTAGGGCTGGAAGAAGGGGATGTGTTTCAGAGTTGTCTATCTAGATTTCTTCTTGTTGAGTAATGTTTATGAGTTAACTACCTTAATGTTTACCAAGTATTTATTTAATCACCAGTTTAATTAGGCTTAGAACAGGGAAATGGATCATTACTATAAAAGCTAGATTATTCCTCTCTTCTAAACAATTTGTTGACTACGTCCTCTGTTCCAGACATAGTGCTAGTCCCTGAGGATATAAAAATAAACTAGAGAGACACAGATCTAGGTGTCATTTTTCTTCTCCCATAGAAGAGAAACTTTAGAAATCCCAGTGGCTTCTATGCAGAGTGATTACTAGAAAACATGAGTAAATTGCTCTTTGAAGATTATTTTAGTTGCAAATAACGCAGCTTAAATTTGAAAAGCAATAGTTAAAATACTTCGCAGAAAAACGACTGCATGTTTTATGACAGGCTTAACAGAGTCACCTTCAGCTCAAAACGCAGCATCCTCTGCGTGCCTCCTCTCTGCTGGGTGCTGGAACAGGTGCAGGGCATCTGAGCTTGCTCGGCTCCTGGTGTATGCTTCTTCTTAAGTGCGATTGTTATAAAGGTAGAGTCCAAGGGTAAATTTCTTAGGCTTTATATCCATTTTTTGTTTTATTTCTTGATAAATAGAAGCCTCCACGTACACTGCAAAAAGTTACTTATGTCTGTCTTTTTCCGTAACACAATTTTATGAGGACTATCTACATAAATCATGTTGAACTTAAAAACAGATCTGGTGTCAGTGCTGAAGTTGTTGATGTTTTGTAAACACACCATTAGTTTAACCCATTTTATTTACCAGGTACCACTTTGGAAGGGCAGCAAAGATGGTCTATTACTTTTTATGTAATCTATAAAGAAAAGTTGGAAAATACAGCTAAATAAATCATAGTATTTACTCTCTTTTTCCCCCATGATGTCACAGTTTCCTTTTATTTTCTGCTTTTCAGATCACAAAAACATGTTATTTTCCCAGCAAACTGGATCCTTTGATTAATGGGGCCAGGCAAGTCCAAGGACAGATTAAGCACACTGGGTCCTGGCAGGAGTCCCAGAAATGACCCTCAGTCTGTCTTCTTTCTCTCACCTTGGACCTGTTTCATTGAATTTATGGTGTTTTCTGTAAAATTGGAGCTTGGTAATTCTCTAAAGAATTCCACATATCTAAATGAATAATGAAATGATTGATTAGCTATTAATTATTAATAGATAACAAGTTCGTGCTCTAGTGTATACTTTTTTTTTTTTTTGAGATGGTGTCTCACTGTGTTGCACAGGCTAGATGTGATCTCGGCTTACTTTAACCTCCGCCTCCCGGGTTCAAGGGCTTCTTGTACCTCAGCTCCCTGAGTAGCTGGGACCACAGATGCGTGCCGCTATGCCCAGCTTATTTTTGTATTTTTAGTGGAGACAGGGTCTCGTCATGTTGGTCAGGCTAGTCTCAAACTCCTGACCCCAGGTGATCCACCCGACTTGGCCTCCCAAAGTACTGGGATTACAGGCACAAGCTGCCGCACCCAGCCTGTAGTATATGCTTTTGTTAATGAGCCTCCTTTCTCTCTAGTACAAAAAGGAGTTGAAAATTACCTTGTCAGTTCTGTTTCTTAATTATTCCTTAATTAATCAAAG
>NW_012112364.1:3804942-3833613 GCF_000951035.1 Colobus angolensis palliatus | reverse complement strand
TACAGTTATTAACAGTACTAATTGCTTCTTGGCCTTTTGGCTATGATCAAGTATAGTTATTTACAGTAGTAATAATAAGTACCCTAATAAATGAGCTGATTCTGTGCCATGCATTGCTAGGAAGGTGTTATTATCTGCATAAGAACAAATAGAGAATCAAAAAACTTAGTGACCCAAGCGGACTCAGTCTATCTAATGGCTGAGCTGGGATTATACCCAGCATTTTGTATTGTGCCATTTCTGCCTGTTACCACCTTCTTTCTAGGTTAAGAATTGACACCACAGCAAAGCAACTGGCCTCTTTATTTCTTTTTTATAACAGCTTTATTGAGATCTAATTGATACATAACTCATCCATTTAAAGTATATAGTTCAGTTGTTTTTAGTATATCCACAGAGTCGTGCAGTCATCAATTACCATAGTCAATTTGAAGACATTTTCATCCCCCCGAAAGGAAACCCTGGAGCCATTAGCAGTCCTCATTTTCCCTCAAGTCCCCAGCCGTAGACAACCACTCATCTACTGTCTGTCCCTCTACCTTTGACTATTCTAGACATTTCCTATAAATGATTCGTACAACGTGTGGCCTTTCACAGCTTAAGGTTTCAAGGTTGATCCCTGTGGTAGCACGAATCAGTATTTCCTTTCTTTTCGTTGCTGAATGATACTCCGTTGTATGTATGTAGCACATTGTATCTATTCATTCATCGGTTGATGGACATTTGGGTTGTTTGTACTTTTTAGCTGTTTAGGAATAAAACTCCTATGAACATTTGTGCACAAGTTTTTCTGTGGACGTCTGTTTTCATTTCTCTTGGGCATATACCTGTGCGTGGCATTGCTGAGTCAAATGGTAACTCGGTGTTGAAACTTTGGAAGAGTGGCCAGACTGTTTCCCAAGCAGGCACGCACCATTTTACATCTCCATCAGCTATGTATGAAGGCGCCAGTTTTTAGACTGATGTGTGCTATTTAAGAATTTAAAAATTGTGGTAAAATGTATAAAACATAAACTCTACCATTTTAACCAGTTTAACTGTACAGTTCAGCCGCAGTAAGTACATTCATTGTTGTGCAACCAATCTCCAAACTCTTTTCATCTCGCAAAACTGAAACGCTGTACCGATTAAATGCCAAGTCCCTGTTTATCCCACGCCCAGCCTCTGGCAACCTGTATTTTACTTTCTGTCTCCATGTCACCAACACTTTTTTCCATCTGCTTTTTTGATTCTAGCCAGCTTAACTAATGTGTCTGAAGGGCATCTTATTTGGATTTGATATGCATTTCTCTGATGCATGATGATGTTGAACACCTTTTCATGTGCTTATTGCCTATTTGGGTATCTTCAAAGAAATGCCTGTTCAAGTTTTTGCTCATTTTTAAATTGGGTTGTTTGCCATTTTATTGTTGAGTTGTAAGAGTTTTTTATATATCGTGGATATTAGACTCCTGTCAGATATATAATTTACAAGTATCTTCCATTCTACAGCTTTTCTTTTCACTTTCTTACTTAGTGATATTCTTTGCATTAAAGTTTTAAGTTTTGATGAAATCATTTAGCTATTTTTTCTTTGGTTGGTTGTGCTCAAAGTGTTGTATTTGAGAAACTATTGCCTAATCCAAGGCCGTGAAGATTTTCTGTTTTTGTCTAAGAGTTTTATAGTTTTAGCTCCTAGATTTAGGCCTGTGTTCTCTTTTGCATATGGTGTAAGGGAAGGATCTCATTTCATTCTTTTGGATGTAGAAATGCATTTGTCCCAATGTCATTTGTTGAAAGGATGATTCTTTCACCATTGAATGGTCTTAGTGTTCTTGTTGAAAATGAATTGACCATGAATATAAAATTTTATTTCTGAACATTAAGTTCTATTTTCATTGATCTGTATGTCTATCCTTGTGCTAGTACCACACTGTCTTGATTTCCTGTGGCTTTATAGTAAGCTTTGAAATGATGAAGTCTAAATTCTCAAAATTTGTTTTCAGGATTGTTTAGGCTATTCTGTTTCCCTTGAATTTTCTTATTAATTATAGGATCAGCTTGCAAATCATGCAAAGTTGCCAGGATTTCGATAGGATTGTGCCGAATCTGTAGCTGAATTAGGGATGCATTCCTCTTTTAACAATACCAAGTCTCCAATTTATGAATCTACTTACTGAGGTCTTAAATATCTTTCAAAAATGTTTTCTAGTTTACAGAGTATATGTTTTATACTTCTCTTGTTAAATTTATGCCTAAGTATTTTGTTCTTTCTGTTGCTATTATAAATGGGATAATTTTCATAATTTTTTTTTTGATGATTCATTGCAAGTCTATAGACATGTGATGGATTTTTTTTTCTATGCAGCCATGCATCACTTAACAACAGGGATACATTCTGACAAATGCATTGCTAGGTAATTTCATGACTGTGCAAACATTGTAGAGTAATACTTACACAAAGCTAGATGGTACAGCCTACAACACACCCAGGCTCTCTGGTGTAGCCTGTCGCTTCTAGGCTACAATCTTATACAGCGTGTGACTGTACTGAATACTGTAGGCAGTTGTAACACAAAGGTAAGTGTGCATCTAAATGTGGAAAAGGTACAGAAAAATACAGTATGAAAGTTTTTTTGTTTAATGGCTTCCCTGTGTACGGCACTTATGAATGGAGTTTGCAGGACTGGAAGGTGCTCTGGGTGAGTCAGTGAGTGGGGAGAGAATGCGAAGCCCTAGGACCTTGCTGTACACTGCTCTAAACTTTAGAAATACTGTCCACTTAGTCTATTCCAAATTTATTTAATATGTGTGCTGCTGAAGCAAGCACTCTAAATTTATTTAAAAATTTTTTTCATCATAAATTGACCTTAGTTACTGTAAGTTTGTTACTTTATAAACTTTAATTTTTAAAATCTTTTACTCCTTTGTGATAACACCTAGCTTAACACACAAACTCGTTATACAGCTGTACAAATATAATTTCTTTATAGCTTTGTTCTTCTCTGATGTCCCTATTCCATAAGCTTTTTTCTATTAAAATTGGTTTTGTACTTTTGAAGCTTTTTTGTTAAAAACGAAGACAGAAACATCCACATTAGCCTAGACCTGCACAGGGTCAGCATCATCCATATCACTGTCTTCCACCTCCACATCTTGTCCGCCTAGAAGGTCTTCAGGGGAGGTAACATGCGTAGACCTATCATCTCCTATAATAACAACACCTCCTTCTGGACTCTGTCCTGAAGGACCTGCCTGAGGCTGTTTTATAGTTGACTTTTTTTTTTTTAAGTAAGTAGAAAGCATCCACTTTACGTAACTTTACAAAGTATAGTGTGGGCCGGGTGCGGTGGCTCACACCTGTAATCCCAGCACTTTGGGAGGCCGAGGCAGGTGGATCACCGGAGGTCAGGAGTTCGAGACCCGCCTGGTCAACATGGTGAAACCTCATCTCTACTAAAAATACAAAAGTTATCCAGACGTGGTGGCGCACACCTGAAATCCCAGCACCTCATATAGTGTCTGGCATGTAATGTTTGAGTAAAAAGTTGTACTGGAATTATTAAACTACTTGTGGAAAACTCTCGTTTGGGGAATTTGCGTTTGTTTTTGTTTTCCTCTTTAGGAAGGATTCTTGCATGGGGAAGGAGGCCTGGCCAGGTGAGATAAAAATCTGTTTCCAGTTAGACTGAGGCTTAGAAGCAGGAAAGGTCCTTTCCACCAGGCTCAATTTGTGGACGAGATTAGCAGTGTTATAACACTAAACTTTTAGGCATATATGGCTGTGTTTGTCTTTTTTTTGTTTTGCTCTAAAGGAATACCTGAGCCTGGGTCATTTATAAAGGAAAGAGGTTAAATTGGCTCACGGTTCTGCAGGCTGTACAGGAAACATAGTGCCAGTATCTGCTTCTGGTGAGGCCTCAGGAAGGTTCCAGTCATGGTGGGCGATGAAGGGGAAGTAGGCGTGTCACATGATGAGAGAGGAAGTGAGAGAGAGACGGAGAGAGAGAAAGAGAGTGCAAGAGCGAGCAGGAAAGAGGAAGGGTCAGGCCCCTTTCAGCAGCCAGCTGGAAGTGAACTCACAGAGTGAGAACACACACTTTACCCTGGTGAGGGCACTAGGCCAGTCCTGAAGGAGCCATCCCCATGACCCAAACACCTCCCCCAGGCCCCCCTTCAACACTGGGGATCCCATTTCAACATGAGATTTGGAGAGGACAAACATCCAGACCATATCAATGGCTGTCTTTGTTGAAGGCATATCCTTTAATTTTTTAAAACTGTCATTTCTAGTAATTTTTTTCTGCTAGAGTTAAGTAGATTTGGCTGTGCAGATTTTATCAGTGTTAGAAAAACTCAGCATGTTGTGCCACATCAGTAGGGCCAAGTAAACAAAGCTAGTCCATTATACCAAACCCAAAGAAGGCAAAGGCAGCTCACGGAGGGTTCATGGCAGGGTGTCAGTGTGCAGGGGGGCTTAGTGCATGCAGGGGCACCGCTGTTTTTATCAGTACATTTGGGATCAGAGCATATGAAGCTTCTGAGGACATTTGCTGACATATATTCCTCATTCACATAGCTTGCCAGAAAAGATATAGAAAGATTACTGCGTACCTTGATGACTTCAAGGTAGTAAAGCTATAACTTTTGAGGGCTTATAATTTCCAACACACTCTCTCTTACTAAGTCTAAACTTTTTCATCTAATTTTCTTTTGTTTGCATGTTGAGGTGCATTTGGCAGAGGGCTGAATTTTTCACATATAAAAACATATGAAAAATTTTTTCAATACAAGTCAAATATAACAAACACAAATTTTCTTAAGGATCGATATCATCCTTTATCACTTCCCTCTGTGAAACTACCGTCAAATCCAGCCAAGACTGAATGGTGGAACCAGATATATTTAACAAGGGCATCATGACGCCTTAAGCTTAGTACACAAAATAGCGTTGTGTTTAAGGGTTGAAATGCTTTCTATGTTGTAAGTTTTCCAAGAGGTACAAGTCAAGGTTTTCACTATACAAGCTTGTCCAGCCAATACCCTCTGGCCACATGCAGCCCAGGACAGCTTTGAACGGGGCCCAACGCAAATTTGTAATCTTTCTCAAAACACTATGAGATTTCTTTACTTTTTTTTTTTTTTTTTTTAAACCCAGCAGCTATCGTTAGTGTTAGAAGAAGAAGACAATTCTTCTTCCAGAGTGGCCCAGGAAGCCAAAAGATTGGACACTCCTGCTTTATAATGTTCTCCATGGGCTAATGGTGGCCTCACCTGTCAGCACTCCTGGGGCGGAGAGAGGGGCGGATGAGCAGGACTGTCCTCTGTGCCATAGTAGAGGCTTGGAGGCACTCACTCTCATCCTGGTTTTGCTCCATGTGACTTTTAAAATAATCACGGGAGCTTCCTCGGACACAGCGCCACATGGCGTTTTCCACATGTTGGGTCACTTCCCACACACAGCACATTGAGCAGACGTTACTCCCCCCTCTACCCAGGAGGAAACTGAAACTCAGATTAAGTGGTGCGCTCAAGGTCACCCAGAAAAAGCCAGCTGCCTTCACAGGACAGTCTTCCGAAGTGTGGAGGAGAGCGCCAAGGGACAGTAGCAGAGCTCTGAGGACTTCCTTACCTGTGGCATCTGCTGATGACTGTGTCTGAATGAGTTTTGAGCGAATGGGTACCTGGTGCTAGTGCTTGCTGAGAATGACTTGTTTTGGGAAGTCAGTGTTAAAATCATTTGGATGTGGAAATTCCATACAGAAAATTCTCTGGGAAAAATGTTTGGTTCTGCCCTGAACCCAAGGAGCCAGATTATTTTCCTATGGTACCCAAAACCGCTGAGCTCAACAGAACCTGCACCTGCTGAGCAGGTCGCAGCCGGGCTGAGCAGACACCAGCCCAGAACCGTTTGGTCACCAGGCGATACCCTCATTTGGATGGAAAGTGAAGAGAAAAGCATACAGTGGAGCCAACCAAATCACAAAGATGATCACTTCTTTTGGCGGTAGTGTTGCCAGTTTTGATTTTTCTAGAGTGTCTGTTTAACTTGTTGATTTTTTTTTTTTTTTTTTTTTGTCTCTGATGTGTAATTGTTGTTATCCATTAACTTAATGCTGGGCAACAGCCTGAACTCACTAATCACAGTGAGGAGTTTCGTATTCTGTGCAGGACAAAGTTCAACGCTCTGCCAATTTCATGATCTCAGTTGTGAAGGTCCAAGTGACTGGACCTAATATAAAATCATGTCCACCATGGTACAACCTCTCTGGTGGCATTTTGAAGACTTGAAAAGGCAGGATGGGTCCAGATTTTTTGTTTTAATAAAATACTTCTTTAGGTATTTTGGTGAAAAGCAGTGTTAAAGGAAAATCCATTGTTTTCCTGTTGTTGTGAGTTTAGTCAAGCGACAGAAAATGGCCACTTGTTTACTCTTCCAGAGTCTGAGCAGCCATATGGGTCATTCCTCAGGAAAGTGCGGGTGCCTTCGAAAGCGGGCACCGGGGCCATCTTTGACAGGCACGTGTATCGAGCGTTGTATTTTGCTTCTCCCGGAGACCTGCTCTGTCACTGCATTTGTTGCCAGTTCGGGCATTTCCCTCCTTCCTGTAGCTCTGTGTATGCCACCTTTCCTAATCATAAACCCTGAAGCCCCCCGTGACCTGTTTTTGTGCTGCTGAGTAGATGCTAGTTTGTTACAAAAGACCATACAATTAATGCTTTTGTGTGTAATAGTGGCCCACCACACGTGATAGGCACTCAGTAAAGTTTTATTGCTTGCTTTATAAAGAAATTTTTTCCACAGGGGATTTTATTTCTTAGTGAAGTACTGCCATGAGGATGATTTTTAGGGCCCTGTAATTTAGATTTTCCTGATTAAAGACTGTAATTTATTCTAAAGCTATCTGGAGATCCACTTAGTAAGAAATGAACCTTTGAAGAGGGCTGAAGGAACCAAGATTTGAAATCGCCACATTAAGGCTTTTATATTACCTCTGGAAATAACTACTCATTTAATTTTAAATCCATTAATAGCCTTCTATAATTTTTGACATAATGAGTATTGATAAGTCTTTTATATGGTCTCATTTCAGAAACCTTAAGGAAATAATTGGTTTTAACATAATAGGCATAGGGTTTTAAACATTGTATGAGACATCATAATTGAAGGTTTCTCAATTCCTGGGTTTAACTTGGAAGTCGTACAAATAGATGCAGTTTCTTTTCATGAGCCCTGTGTTAGTCAGGGTTCTCCAGATAAACAGAATCAAAAGAACGTGCACACACACACACACACACCGAGAGAGAGAGAGAGAGTAAGGAATTGGCTCATGTGATTGTGAAGTCTAGCAAGTCCAAAACCAGCAGGGCAGGTCAGCAGGCCGGAGTGTCTGGCAGGAGCTGATGTTTTAGGCTTGAATCTCATGGCAATCTTAAGGCCAAATTTGTTTCTTTTCTGGAGACTTCAGTCTTTGAAGGCCTTCAGCTGATTAGAGGAGACCTGTCCACGTCATCTGCCTTACTCAAAATCCACTGATCTAACTGTCAGTCACATCTAGAAAAGATCTTCACAGCAACCTCTAGACTGGTGTTTGGCCAGATAACTGGGCACCATAGCGCTAGCCACGCTGACACATGAGATTCACCATCACAACCACCAGTGAGGAAACGGGAATGTTACAGTTTACAGGAGGACCTAAAGAAGAAGTCATCTTTGCTTCACCTACTCACGTGATGGAGGATTAATTTCAACGTGAAAGTGGAAAGTTAGAAGGTTTGGGAATAGCCACAGGAAAATTGGATGCTACACCAGCTTAGGGATTAATTGTATGGCTGAGGTCAGAGGTTTATGATATGTCAGGCGTACACAAACTCGTACGTTGTATGTTTGCTGGGGGCTGATAATCGTCTTCAAACCAAAAAGGTGCGGGAGAGGCAACAGCAGCCACAGCCCAGCAAAACTGACGGCAGAGCTTCCTGAATCCCAGAAACGAATAAAAATAGGACGTCAACCATGTTCTACGAGTCAAGAATGGCAGCTGAAAATATTTTGGGTAGTCCCCAGGGTCTCAGTAATGCCACTGTGCTAGGCCCAGAAGCTAAAGAGAAGTTAGTTCACTTTCAGAGTTTCTTAACCTTCAGTTTCAGGAGGCCAAAGCAAAGCATAACTTTGTTGCAGGAACATTGATTTTCTGCACAGAAAAGACCGGTTTGAGAGGGAAATGCTCCCCAGGGCAACTTGTTGGAAGTGGGTACCAAAACTGTTGAGGCAGTTGATCAAGTTGGAGAGGAAAGGGAAGGAAGATCTGGAAAGAGGATTGGAAATCCTAGTGTGTTTGGCTTTTGCATGTTCTCAGGAAATTCCAGTTGGTGAATTGAAGAACTTGGTTTCGTTTCTGTAAAGTCACACTTAACATGCTGTTTAGTTAAAAAGGGCCTCATTATGGGTCAGATGTGTAGGTGTTGGTTTGTGCAAACTGAGAAGAACCAACAGAGACTTTTCTTAATCCTTTTCCTTGAGGAGGATGTTCCAGCAAACACCAGGTTGCATGTTATGACAGCCTAGCACAAAACTACCTTTTTCAAAGCAATGTCATCTGTTTTCAGATGCTCTACTATCTCTGCTTGTATAATTCTAGGAATTTCAGAATCCATGAATGTTGGCTACCAGAGTTCTTTATATATATATGTATATATACACTTTAAGTTCTAGGGTACATGTGCACAACGTACAGGTTTGTTACATATGTATATATTTGCCATGTTGGTGTGCTGCACCCATTAACTCGTCATTTACATTAGGTATTTCTCCTAATGCTGTCCCTCCCCCGCCCCCTACCCCACGACAGGCCCCGGTGTGTGATGTTCCCCTTCCGGTGTCCAAGTGTTCTCATTGTTCAGTTCCCACCTATGAATGAGAACGTGCGATGTTTGGTTTTTTGTCCTTGCGATAGTTTGCTGAGGATGATGGTTTCCAGCTTCATCCATGTCCCTACAAAGGACATGAACTCATCCTTTTTTATGGCTGCATAGTATTCCAAAGAAAGGAGAAATAGTCACAGCAAGATCTGCTTTTCTGTTGCGGAATCATCCCTGCCTCAGAGTGGCACATAAGTCATGACTGGAGGTGGATGAAGAAGGTACGCTTCTTGTTTGGCTACTTTTCTGAGTAGTCCTAGCTATCTCCAGTTCTCAGTGATTTTATTAACACAGGATCATTGCCCTCTTTCTCTCTGCGCTTCTCTTTATAGAAGTTGACAGGGATGTGGAAAACAGCTACCGGCTTACCTAGTTTTATTCTGCCTTGCTTTATTGCATTTTGCTGATATTGGGCTTTTTACAAACTGAGGGTTTGTGGCAACCCTGTGTGGAGCAGGTTTGTTGGTGCCATTGTTCCAATAGCATGTGCTCACGTCTTGTCTGTTACTTTTTGACAATTCTCAAAACATTTCATACTTTTAAATTATTGTATCTGTGATGGTGATCTGTGATCAGAGGTCTTGGATGTTACTATTATAATTGTTTTGGGCTCCATGAACTACATAAGATGGTAAACTTGATCAATAAATGTTGTATATGTTTTGACTGCTTCACTGATGGCCATTCCCAGTCTCTCTCCCTCTTCTCAGGCCTTCTTATTTCCTGAGACAGAACAATATTGAAATTAGGCCAACCTCGAAGTGTTCAAGTGAAAGGAAGAGTCGCCCATCTCTCCTTTAAATCCAAAGCTAGGAATGATTAAGCTTAGTGAGGAAGGCATGTTGAAAGCTAAGATAGTTAGCTCAGTCATGAATGCAAAGGAAAAGTTCTTGAAGGAGATTAAAAGTGATACTCCATGCCAGGTGCGGTGGCTTATGCCTGTAACCCTAGCACTTTGGGAGGCCAAGGCGGGCAGATTGCCTGAGCTCAGGAGTTCGAGACCAGCCTGGGCAACACGGTGAAACCCTGTCTCTACTCAAATACAAAAAATTAGCCGGGTGTGGCAGCATGTGCCTGTAGTCCCAGCTACTGGGGAGGCTGAGACAGGAGAATCAGTTGAATCTGGAAGGTAGTAAGTCGAGATCACGCCACTGCATTCCAGCCTGGGTGACAGAGCAAGACTCCATCTCCCAAAAAAAAAAAGATACTCCAGTGAACACACAAATGTTAAGAAAGTGAAACAGCTTTATCACTGATAGGGAGAAAGTTTTAGTGGTCCAGATAGAAGATCAAACTGGCCATAACATTTCCTTAAGCCAAAGGCTAATCCAAAGCAAGTCTCTAACTCTCTTGAATTCTGTGAAGGCTGAGAGAGGTGAAGAAAAGTTGGAAGCTGGCAGATGCGGGTTCTTGAGGTTTGAGGAAAGAAGCTGATTCTCTGTAACATAAGTGCAGGGTGCAGCAGCGAGTGCAGATTCTCTGTAACATAAGTGCAGGGTGCAGCGGCGAGTGCAGATTCTCTGTAACATAAGTGCAGGGTGCAGCAGCGAGTGCTGATGCAGAAGCTGCAGCACGTTCTCCAGAAGATCTAGCTGAAATCATTGATTAAGATGACTACACCAAACAGCAGATTTTCAATGTAGACAAAACAGCCTCCTAGAGGAGGAAGATGCCATCTAGGATTTTTGTAGCCAGAGAGGAGAAGTCAGCGTCTGGTTTCAGAGCTTCAGAGGGCACTGATTCTCTTGTTAGGGGCTAATGGTGCTGGTCACTTAAAGTTGAAGCCTGTGCTCATTTGCCATTCTAAAAATCCTACGCCTGTAGAATTATGCTAAATCTACCCTGCCTGTGTTCCATCAACGGAACAAAGCCTAGATGACAGTACATCTGGATGTTTTTAGCCCACTGTTGAGACCTACTGTTTAGAAAAAAGATTCTTTTTGAAATATTACTGCTCATTGACAATGTGCCAGTCACCCAAGAACCCTAATGGAGAAGTACAAGGAGATGAATATTGTTTTCCTGCCTGCTAATACAGCATCCATTCTGCAGCCCGTGGATCAAGGAGCAATTTTGACTTTCATGTCTTTATCATTTAAGAAATATATTTCGGGCCAGGCGTGGTGGCTCATGCCTGTAATCCCAGCGCTTTGGGAGGCCGAGGCGGGTGGATCATGAGGTCAGGAGATCGAGACCATCCTGGCTAACACGGTTAAACCCCATCTCTACTAAAATTGGTAAAAGTTAGCCAGGCGTGGTGGTGGGTGCCTGTAGTCCCAGCTACTCGGAGGCTGAGGCGGGAGAATGGCATGAACCTGGGAGGCAGAGCTTGCAGTGAGCCGAGATCGCGCCACTGCACTCCAGCCTGGGTGACAGAGCGGGACTCCGTCTCAAAATAAATACATAAATAAATATTTATTTATTTATGTATTTATTTCATAAGGTTGTATCTGTCATAGATAGTGATTCCTCTGATGGATCTGGGCAAAGTAAATTGAGGACCTTCTGGAACCGATTCACCATTCTAGATGCCATAAAGAACAGGAGGAGGTCAAAATATCAACATTAACAGGAATTTGGAAGAAGTGGATTCCAGCCGTCTTAGATGACTTTGAGGGGTTGGAGACTTCAGTGGAGGATGTAACTGCCGATGTGGTGGAAACAGCAAGAGAACTGGAATTAGAAGTGGAGGCTGAGGATTTGATGGAAGTGCTGCCATCTCATGATAAAAGTTGCTGCTTTTGGAGTTGCTTCTTGTGGAGGAGCAAAGAGAGTGGTTTCTTGTGCTGGAATCTACCTCTGGTGAGGATGCTGTGAACACTGGTGAAATGACAACAAAGGATTTAGATTATTACATACATTGAATTGATAAAGCAGTGGCTGGGTTTCAGAGGAAAGATTCCAGTTTTGAAGGTTCTACCGTGGGTAAAATGCTGTCAAACAGCTTCGCGTGTTGTGGAGAAATCCTGTGTGAAAGGAAGAGTCAACAGATGCAGCAAACTTCATTGTCTCCACATTTTAAGAAATTGCCACCGCCATTGCGGCCTTCAGTAACTACCACCCAGATCAGTCAGCAGCTACCACCATTGAGGCAAGACCCTCCACCAGCAAAAAGATTAGGACCTGCTGAATGCTCAGATGATTGTTGACATTTTTTAGCAATGAAGTCTTTTTAGATTAATTAATTAAATTAATTAATTATTTTATTTTTGTAGAGACAGCGTCTCTTGCTATATTGCCTAGGCTGGTCTCAAACACCTGGCCTCAAGCAATCCTCCTGCCTCGGCCTCCCAAAATGTTGGGATTACAGACACGAGCCATCTTCCCCAGCCATATTTTAAAATTAATGTATATACATTTTTTTCTCAAACATAATGCTATTACACACATGGTAGACTGCAGTATAATGTAAACATAACTTTTACACGCATTGGGAAACCGAAAACTTTGTGTGATTGCTTTATTTCAATATTTGCTGAATTGCTGTGGTCTGGAGCCAAACCTGCAGTATCTCCTGAGGCATGGCTGTATCTCCTCTTTCTCACTATACTTTGCCTTCTAAAGCCCTTGCATCTGCTGCATACCTTATCAAAGTAGTGAAAATGTTGCAGAATTTTGCTCCTTAGTTCAGCTAAAACTGGGTTCTTGTCCCACACGTGGGAAAATTCAGGCATGGGACACATTGAAGGGTGAATAGAGCAGGATTTTATTGGGGGAAAAGGGAAAAAATAAATACTCAGCAAAGTGAGATGGAGTCCTGCTAACAAGCCCCCACCTCACCCAGGCCACCACACGGAGACTGAAGAGGCCAGACTCCTCCCCCAATCTGTGACTCCACCCTGGTTCCCCCAGTCCATTGTGGGCGTGCTAAGACAAGGCCCTGGGCAGGTTCCCTCACTGGCACAAAAGCATCTGATGTAAACACTTCTTAGGCAGACTGGGAGAGTCTCCGTGGACCACTTCCCCCTCCCCCTTATCTGCCAAAGCATATGGCTGGCTCAAATGTACATTCTAAGTTAAACAATGACCTGTTAATTTCCAATTCGGTGGCCTTTTCTTGTAGTTGTCTGCTTGTGTTTTGAGGTGTTCATCTCCTCCTCCTTGCAGCTTTGCTTGGTAACTGTGATGCCTGCTACTGTAGTTCTCCTGTCCCTTTAGTCTCTGTGCCAGTTCTTCTTCCTCCTCCTACCCACTGAAACAGTGTCTTCTCCAGGACGCTGTTTCCAGGCATTCCAGCCATTCCCATGGCCTCACCTATCATCTCATCTGCACTCACTCCAGACAGCTTGTGAGTCCAGACCCGAAGTCCTGGCTGTTAGTACATATTTAATGTGGCCGGCACTTGAGTATTGAATGAAAACTCAGGCACCCGCCTCTCACTAGATCTGCACGCCTGCCCTGGCCCCAGAGCACACAGATAGGCTTACCGACTTCTATGGTACAGCTGGGTCAGGCTGGTGGAGAAGCAGAGAGATTTGATTTTGGGAGGGGCATCATGGAGACAGATCTTGAAGATCTCATTGGATTTTGAGAGGGTGACATGGGGAAAAAAAGGCCTTCTGCCTGGGCGGAACTGCCTAAAACTAGCTGAGGCACCAGGAGGCACTTCCAGAGCCCAGGAGGTGGACAGGAGGAAAAGGATTCCTCCTCCTTCTCCTGTTCTCAAAACAGCAAGCACTGTGACCTGCACATTATAAGTGCTCCTTAAGGTTTGGAGAGAAGTTGAAAGTCAAGGTGTGTGGGCTGAGAGGCCTGGGGGGCCAGGCTGAGGAGCTTGACACATCATCCAGGAACGGACAGGAGCCACTGAGCGTTGTTGAGCCAGGGCAGTGACTGACTGGGGAGGACCTTCAGGAGACTTTGTCTGGCATGTGGGTGCTGGATGGATAGGAGAGTAGAAAAGTGGACAAGTGAGGACAGATCCTGAGGGGCAAGTAACGGAATTCTGAGGAAGGGGAGTGGTAGGGGAAATGGACAGGAGGGAATGACTCCAGTGAGCTGGGGGCACAGGGGGAAAGTAGGTGAGGGTGGGGGAGAGGGGTGATGAAGGCCAGTGTTGGAGGAACTGGGAGAACGGAGGCATTGTTGGCACAGGCGGCGGCCATGTTGTTTGTACTGGGGACCTGGTGAGCAGACGCCTCACTGTGGTTGAATCTGAGTGTGAGGGATGAGCCTCACGGGGCGTGCTCCCCAGCTGGTGCCACGATGGCTTTACCTGGAGCCAAGAAGAATGGGTGATGTGGTGGTCATTCAGGCACATCGAGTAGCTGGAGAAACCAGTTGAGTCTGGAACCTTGGGAAGGGGCAGGAACACGAGGAAGGATGGAGAAGGGGCACCCAGGTGGGAGGAAGTTTGGAGAGGAATCGGGGCACTGAATTCTCTGAAAAGATTCCCTTCGATTTGGCACTTAGCTATGCTTTAGCAAATATCAGAGGAGCAGGTCTTCCTCTGGAGGAAAAAGTAGGATTAGTGTGGAAATGTAGCCATTCTTCGGCGAGCAGTTGCTGGCTGAATCCTGCTACATGTCAGACGTTGTGCCGGGTGATGAGGTGGTCACGATGAGGAAGATGGATGCAGAAAGTCGCTGGGTAGCGGCCAGAAGATCAGTAATTGGGATTTTAACGCGTTGTGATGAGTTGAGAAGGGTGGAGGCTCTGAGGACTGTAGAGACACAAAACAGAGGCAGAAACTGGAAAAGAGTTTGTCGAGGGTTCTTACCCTTCTCAGCCAGTCAAGTTCGTAGCCCGTCTTCCCGACTTTGCATCCGTGGTTCGGTGGCTGAGTCTGTGGTGGGCACCTCGTTGATCTTTGCTGCCTTATGGTTTTATGAACTCTAGCAGCTAGTTTCCCCTGCAGACGTTGAGACACCTTGTGGAACCTAGATTCCACATCCACAAGACTGCAGTGGTACAGACAGTGGCCAGATCACACAGTATGTAAGATGATTGCCAGTATGTAGAGTTATTTAAATGTGCAGCTAAAAGTGTCCCGAATGTTGTTGCATCATTTCAAATATATGACTTACAAAAGAAGAAAAGAAAAGTTAGTGCCGTTCGGTCATCCTGAGATTGCTCCTTTGCCTGGGACTTGGCAGGAGTAGGACAGGAAGTGGAGAGGAGAATGTCCAGGCTCTTTGCAGGCTGAGGTGCACATTGCTGGAAATGTTGAGAACCACTGACAGAGCGAACCATCCAGCTCTGTGAAATAGGAGAAACCAACTAGCTGGAGAGGTAGGATGTGTGCTCTGAGTACTTAACAATCCTTATTTTGTATCTTCTGAATCTGTAATAGTTTGAGGATTTGGTAATCAGTGATCCTGCTAATAGCTGCATAGTGAGCCCTGTAGGTCCTCATTGATTCACTGACTGGTCTGCTGCCTTCCCCTGGAAGGACTAGGATTGCTTCTTCTAACACTGTTTATTCTATGGCTTCATCATTTGTACGCTATTAAAAATTCTGCCTGCTTTACGATATGTGGAATCTTGACCTCACTTGTCGGAATTTAATCAATGATTTAATCTCTGCCTGTCCAAGCAGCTCACAATGGTTTTCTTATCCGAAGGATAGTTACAGAATGTTTGTTAATTGGAACAGGAATAAAACAGTGAATCTTGTAAGGATGAATTATGACTAAATTCATGGGAGGTAGACAATACAACTTTTTAAGCTTTATTAAGATACAATTTAAATACAAGTTCACCAATGATTCCTAATTCAACTAAATGGCTTTTAGCACATGTAGGAAGAGTTGTACAGCTGTTGCCACTGATTCCAGGACCTTTTCATCACCCCCCAAAGAAACCCTAGTTCCTGTTAGCAGTCATTCCCCATTTCCTGCTGCTGCAGCCTCTGGCACCACTGACCTGCCTCCTGTCTCTATGGATTTGCCTGTTCTGGACATTGCATATCAGTGGAATTTTCCAATATGTGGCCTTTTGTGACTGGCTTCTTTTACTTAGGTAATATTTTCAGTGTTCATTCATGTTGTAGCATAGCATGTATCAGTACTTCTGTTCTATCGCTGAATAATACTCAGCTATGTGGATATGAAATTTTGTTTATCCCAGCAGTGGTTGATGGGCGTGTGGTTCGTTTCCCCCTTTGACCATTGTGAATAATGCTGCGGTGAACACTCACGTACAGGGTTTTGTGTGGGCACCTGTTTTCGCTTCTCTTGGGTATATACCCAGGAGTGGAATTGCTGGGTCATATAACTCTGTGTTTCATATTTTTAGGAACTACCAAATTATTTCCACAGTGGCTGCCCCATTTTACAGCCCACCAGCAATGTAAGAGGGTTCTGATTTTTCCACATCTTTGCCAACACTGCTAAAGGGCAGGATAATATTGTATAAGATTCTTAATTATTTAGGCATTGATTATCTAGAAGGGGGTTTTCTAGGATTTTTGCTTCCCTTTCTCTGTCCCCAAGTTACTGATTTGTTTATTTCACTGTAATGTCTGATTTTGCTTTCCTAAAGAGAGGAAGGTGAGGAGAATGTCGGAGAGCTTAAATTGGTTAATATAGCTAAATATTAACACCTATTAACAAGTTGACTAGACAGGTTTAAGGGGGAAAGGATGATTTAATTAGCTCAAGTGATGTTTGGATTAATAGCAACCTGTGTCGGACTGGGCGATGTAGTCTTAGGTACTATGATAATTTAAAAATGTTGTGTTTTTATTTATGAAAAAATGAAAAACTTAAGCATGTTTCATATTATCTGGATGACCATGATATGGGGGAAAACTGTAACTTGATTTTTGTGCCTTAATTTGCATTTGATTTTAATTCTTTGGTGCCAAGAAATTCAACTAACATGGCAGCAAGTAACTTACTGCAGAGTTTTCAGAATATCTTAAAGGGCCTGCGAAAATTTTTCTAGAAGCTTCATATGTTACCCAAATTTGATGAGTATCACAGTCAGTACTCCTGTAGTTTTCAAGTAAAGCCCTCATAATGATGGTGAGAAGGAAGGTGTGTTCCCAGAGAATGAGGCTTGGCATAGAACCTTCACACATTACCTGAAAGTGTCACACTTCAATCTTAAAAAATTCACATGAATTTACAGTGTTTTTTAATGTTACATAATAGATAATACTTATTTTTAGTATTTAATAAAGGCTTCAGTTACGTAACATTCAATAAAAATACCTGTACCTTTCCACAGTGTGCTAGAAAACGTTCCAGTTTGTGTAGCACTGACTTTTACTCTTCTTTTCATCCCCAGTGGGAAGATCACTTGAGCCCAGGAGTTTGGGACAGCCTGGGCAGTATAGTGAGACCCCTGTCTCTACAAAAACCAAAAAAATTAGCTGGGCATGGTGGTGTGCACCTGTAGGCCTAGCCACTTGGAGGATGAGGTGGGAGGGGGAGGATCACTGGAGCCTAGAAGGTTGAGGCTGCAGTGAGCTGTGATTATCACACCACTGAGTTCTAGCCTGGGCAACAGAGTGAGACCCTGTCCCAAAACAAAACAAAACGCATGAACAGCCTGGCACACGTTTGGGCACTTAGTGTAACAAAACACATGAACAGCCTGGCACACGTTGGGCACTTAGTGTTCAGTAATATTATTGACTTTCCTGAAGAAAATGGCCAATTAACAGAGAGTAGTATATTTCAAGAAATAAGGATAGGCATGGTTTCTAACACCCTGGAATATTGGACTGGCTAGAGAAAAAAAAAAACAGTTTGAAGAGAAGAAAGAGATGAATGTGAAATGAGCAAGCTGCTGAGTATGGGGTGTGAGTAGTGATCACATATACTGGAAAAGCAGAACTTAGTTCTTTAGAAATCTTAACTTTGTTGTAAAAGTTACCAGCAACAGCAGGTGGCCAAATAACAACCAGAGGGCACCTGAGATAGGCATGATCTTACTGTTCCAGTTTTTGTTATGTTTCAGTCTTGAGAAAAGACCCACCTTTAGAGGAAGACATATATCTTTAGTTTACTCTCCAAGTCCTCCATAACGGCTACAGTAGCTATAATATTTATGTGATGAAATTGTAAAGTGTAAAATAATAGTGAGATAAAAATTTTGACACAACGTAGACTCAGTAGGAAGAAATTGTAAAGATGGAAAGAGTTAACAGTGCAGAAGTGATTAACTACAGAATAATTGTATGAAAATACAACTTTCAAATGTTAAAACGTAACTCTCTCGTAAGTATATCGTGAATATGTGTCAGAAATTTATTTAGCTCTTCAGTGAGGGAACCAGCAGGATGTTGCCACTGGCTTAGTCTGTCAGGAAAGGCATGCTGAGATGTTTGCTAAATTAGACAAAACTGGTTAATGTGCTATAGGGCAAGAAAACTATAACTTTTACAGTTACTCTTTCTGAAAGGGAGAAATAGTTGGCATCTCTAATGGGAAAAAAAGAAATCTGAAGATTAACCTATAACTTACCTCTAATTAATAGTAAATAGCAGGTCAAAATAAAGTATGTCCTAGAGAATGAAATCAGTTAGACTGGCTTTGGTGTGATATTGAAAGTACAGGTGCCATCCTTTGCCTTATTTCTATGTTCTGGCTAATTTTAAAAAATATGTATAAGGATTAGTGAGGGGCCGTTAATACCATCAGAAATTACTAGGATGCCTGAGCCTTCCATTGTGTTTACTGGCTCTCTCAGTGGGCATGGGGTTTCCTGGAGCCTGATTGTTCTCCTGGGATGAAGTCTCCCAAGAAACACGCATTTGCTTCTTAAAAACAGACCTGTTAGTTCTTCCAGCTCCTCACTTCCCCACTTTTCCTCCCATTAACTCATTTTTTTTTTTTTTGAGACGGAGTCTAGTTCTATTGCCCAGGGCGGAGTGCAGTGGCGTGATCTCAGCTCACCACAGCCTCCACCTCCTGGGTTCAAGCAATTCTCCTGCCGCAACCTCCCGAGTAGCTGGGATTACAGGCATCTGCCTCCATGCCCAGCTAATTTTTATATTTTTAGTAGAGACAGGGTTTCACTGTGTTGGCCAGGCTGATCTTGAACTCCTGACCTCGTGTTCCAGCCCCCTCAGCTTCCCAAAGTGCTGGGATTATGGGCATGAGCCACCGTGCCCAGCCACCTTGTTTTCTTTCTAAGCTCACTGGACTAAATGTCAGGTCCTCCCAGCCTCCTGCCCACTCCTGTACAAACAGAATCATGGGAAGTCGCTTTATTAATAAAGCAGCAAGCCTGTTTCAGGTACATATCTGTTTTGCTGGATGTTCTAGAAAGGTGAAAAAGAGTCTAGAGGTCTCTGAAACCCTTTGCCATTAAATCCTTCAGACCAAGTTAATAAAATCCATAGGAATCTTCCACAGAGGCGTTGAGTTTGGCTTGGGATTGCTATAGAGGTATGATTATTAATCTTCATTCTTGTGACACTTTACATCAGTTTCTAGATAAATATTTATTGGAATTTAAAACTGGATGATGTTCAAGCAAGGAGGTGAGTTTTGTTTGGTAGTCTCTCTTTCTTTGTCCTTGTTCTTTCTGCCAAGTCTGGGTTGTACTGTGAGGGCTGTTCCACGTGTTGCCATGAGGATGTGGAAACTAAAGATTCTGCAGGTCAACAAAGTTAGATCTGAGTCAGGTGTCAGATAATAACCAGAGCGCATTTCAGACCGGGGCCTCTTCCTCAGGGGTGATGCAGGATCTTTTCTGCTATTGATTAAAGGATTGTATTTTTAGAATATGTATTACATATTCTTAGAACTATAAAATCTTTTTTTTTTGTTTTTTTTTTAGACAGGGTCTTACTCTGTCACCCAGTCTGGAGTGCAGTGGTGTAATCTCTTTTCTCTTTTCAGGCACACACCACCACACTCAGCTAATTTTTGTATTTTTTACAGAGACAGGTTTTTATCATGTTGCTCAGGCTGCTCTCGAACTCCTGAGCTCAAGCGATCTGCCCGTCTTGGCCTTCCAAAGTTCTGGGATTACAGGCCTGAGCCACCCCACCAGCCAGCCAGAACCATAAAATCTTAAAAGTTGAAGGAAATCTCAGAGGTTTGGAATCCAGCACCTATGCCAGCTGTAATCCATGTCTTCTAGCCCCTGAGCTCTTTGCAAGTTGGGTAGCTGGGAAGACTGAATCTTGCTAGATGGCCTGTTCTCTGTAAACAGCTTTGATTGCTAGGGAATTCTCTGTCACAGAATGAAAAACAATCTCATTCTACATACTGATTCTACCATAAAGTGTGCATCTGAGTAAACTTCTGATCCTTCTTCCATAGGAAAAGCACTATGATGTCTTCTCTTAAAGTTGTCGTTTTGAAGCTGAGTGTCTCAATCTTTCTACTGATCTGTGGAATAATATGGATGGCAGATAACTGTGTAAATTTATCTGTGGTTTGTCTGTGTTTCTTTAAATATGTGTTCCTTAGAACTGAACATACTACTTTAATTGGTCAATATGTAGGTTTAGGAGAAGGTTGGGAAAAACTTGCCTCGTGTGATCTAAGCTCTACTTCTGTTGTTTGCCTAGACCAGCAATGTATTGGGATTTTCAGTAGGTACATAGCAGTGTCAGATCACATTGGCCATCCAGGTCACCACATTTTTGGGTTCTTATTCAAATAAATTGCTTTTGTTTGTCAAGTATTCCCACTAAGCCATATATAAGTAATTGTAATCCAGTTTTTTAAAACCTTAGCTGTGAATATTTATTATAATAATAGACAGTATCATTAATAATAATATATGTCTTACCAGAGAGATAGACTTGCATGGTAGTTAAGAGTTTAGCACTGGGATCGGGTTCCACCTGGAGCCACCTGAGTTCCAATCCTATCTCTTTTATTACGGTCTGACATTGAGATGGTTAAATGTGATGATGCCTGGAAGGTCCCTTCCCATGGCTCTTGGTTGGTCAGTGATCAGCAAATGAGAGCTATTATTCTCTTTGCCAGACTCGTACAACCCTCTTTAACAGGCGTTTTCTTATTTAACCCAACTACAGTTTGATGAATACTATTGTTATTCTGCCTTCGTTGAGATGTGGGAACTGAGCCCAGAGTAGTTAGGTAATTTGTTCAGGGATGTGGCACTCCAGAGTGGTGCAGAAGGATTTGAACATGGGCCTATCTGATGCTTAGTGGTTGGCACACCTGGATAGCCCTATTCTATGTTTCATAGAGTAGTGTTTTCTAACCTAGCCTTCTAACCATTGTGTATCTTAGCTGTTTTATTAGATACTTAATTCATACGAAGAATACAGCGTGTAAGGACAAAGACAAGTAAACATCATGTATGCACTACCCAACCTGAAACAGGAAATGCCACAGTTTTCATCGAATGTCCTACCTTGTTCTCAGCCCGCAATCTCCCACCCAAGAGGTGACATCATTCTGACTTTGGGGGTTATCACCCCTTACCTCTTCTTTACTGGTTTGCAACACATAAAATATTCCTAAACAATATTTTTCCTTATGTAGCTGTTTAGTAGAATAGCATAGCATACGAGATGGGAATATAAAGCCACTTGATACTTTTTGCTCTCAGTGATCCCCTTAAATTGCTTGTGTGAAGGGAAGAAGTGAGAAGAGGTTTCTCTTCTGCCCAAGGTGAAAAGTCAAGCAGCCTCCTGACTCTTGGTCGTTTTTGGGTCATAAAAATCTCACAGTCACAGTCACATCAAGTTTAAAACAAACCAAAAAACCCCCGTCACTCCCACAATGAAAATACACAATTTCATGTCATAGTCACAACTTTAATCTTGCTTTAAAATTGAGACTCTTGATATTGACGGAACGTGTTTTATTACCTCCTTGTTCTTTTTTTTTTTTTTTTTTTTTCCCTCTCCCGGGAATATTGCAGCTATTCTAAGGGCTTTGCGCTCTCATGTAAATTTTAAATTCAGCTAGTCAAAGTGACACACACACACACACAGAGTTTGGATTTTGATTGGAGATATTTTTGAATCTGGATGTTGTAATGGTGTTGTTTGTTCCCTTGCCTTAGTGAGATTAACATGCTTATTAGCACCAGGGGCGGGTTTCCAAGCATTTACCTAGATGAGCTGTGACCCCCTGTCATGTGTACAAAACTCTCGATGGCCTGATTGTGCCACTCATCATCAGCTGTTTGTTTGGTTTTTTAGGATAATAGTCTATTTTTTAGAGCACTTTTAGGCTTATAGAAAAACTACCCCCCTCCCCTGTTCACTGTTTCTTTTATTGTTAACATTTTGCATTAGTGAGATATATGTGTTACAATTGATGAGTCAGTATTGATATTACTATTAACTAAAGTCTATGGTTGACATTAGAGGTCACTCTTTTTTTGGAGACAGAGTCTCACTCTGTCACCAGGCTGGAGTGCAGTGGTGCAATCTCGACTCACTGCAGCCTCCGCCTCCCAGGTTCAAGCAATTCTCCTGCCTCAGCCTCCTGAGTAACTGGGATTACAGGTGCATGCCACCATGCCCAGCTAATTTTTGTATTTTTAGTAGAGACAGGGTTTCATCGTGTTGGCCAGGATGGTCTTGATCTCTTGACCTCGTGATTCGCCCACCTCGGCCTCCCAAAATGCTGAAAGATTACAGGTGTGAGCCACCACGCCTGGCCTGGAGTTCACTTTTGATGTACATTCTATGGTTTGGACAAATACATAATGCAATGTATTTACCATTATGGCGGTGTACAAATACTGTATGTGTTAAAATCCCCTGTGCTTCACCTGTTCGCTTCTCTTACCCCCGCCTCCTCCTCATCCCCCAGC
Source organism: Colobus angolensis palliatus (assembly GCF_000951035.1). Classification (NCBI taxonomy): domain Eukaryota; kingdom Metazoa; phylum Chordata; class Mammalia; order Primates; family Cercopithecidae; genus Colobus; species Colobus angolensis. The sequence continues at coordinate 3,811,008 of NW_012112364.1, read as the reverse complement.
CTTTGGCAACCACTGATCTTTTTAGTCTGTATAGTTTTGCCTCTTCCAGAATGTCATCTAGTTGGAATCATGCAGTGTGCAGCCTCCTCAGCTCAGCTTCTTACATTCACAGTATGCATTTCAGTTTTCCTCCATGTCTTTTTCTGGCTTAGTAGCTCATTTCCTGATAAACCTGAATAATGTCCCACTGTCCCTGTGGGCCACTGCTTGTCCATCCGCTCACCCATTGAAGGATGTCTCCAGTGCTTCCAGGTTTTGGATATTGTGAATAAAGCCGCATCCGCATTTCAGCGATTTGTTTTTGTGTCTCACGCCACCATTCGTAAACAGAGACATTGAGCAAAAGTCTTTATTTTATCATGTCTGGCTTTCAGAAGTCCCATCTGTGAAGTCGGCTGGCTGGGAGGAGCAGGAGAATGAAGACGAGAGAGAGTTTGAAGACAGGCGTAAATGGTCCACCGAGAGCAGGAGGAGGAGGGTGGCTGGGCCAGGGTAAGAGGCATCAGATGAGAGGAATTAATGGAGGAGAGCATGAGGATGGGCATTGATTATCTCAGCGTGAAACAAAATCAGGAGCAGCAAAAAGACACAGCTAGGGAGGAGGAGCCACCTGTGGGCCGAGTCAGGCTGAGAGGAGGCGGGAAGGTTTTCAGCAAGGTTTAGTAATGGAATCCAGGACGCCCATCACTCAGTTTATGAGAGTAACTTCAACCTGTCACCAATATTGTAGGTAGGAGCAGAAAGGAAGGACCTGCCAAGCATGGTGGTGTGCCTGAAGTCCCAGCTATTTGGGAAGCTGAGCCAGGAGGATTGCCTGAGCCTGGGAGGTTGTGGCTGCAGTGAGTTGTGATTATGCCACTGTGTGCGTTGCAACCTGGGAAACAGAGCGAGACGCTGTCTCGTAGAAGAAAGGAGACAGAAACGAAGGGCCAGGGAGTAGACAGACATACATGTGTTTGTGTCCCTGTTGCATGGTAAAACCAGCTTGGAACGGTAATAACAACAGAGATCAGACTTTTGGAGTAACCCTCACCAGACATCATCTGTCAGGGCCCTGGGAGCTCTGGAAGTCAGGAGTTACAGTCTGAATCTGAGCCAGGGGAGTCTGTGTGGATGACTCGCTGGTTGTGACGGTGTGATGTCCCCTTTGCATCACAGCCAGGGTATATCCAGAGCTTATTTTTTCAGGGAGCCCCTGATGGTTTTGCTGCAAAGCCCCTCCCTCTGTGGCTCCAATCAATAATGAGTCCAAGAAAAATGAATTTCCTTCCCTATAAAATTTAGGGTTTTGCCAGGGAGAAAAGCTGACATCCACCCAGGTAAATAGTAAGAAATCATCAGCTTTCTTTTAAAGTCCCTGAAAAGAAAAAGATGGTGTTAGGAGAATCATCAAGAGAGAAGAGGACCTTTTCTGACCTGTTGGTGATGAGGTTAGAAAAGTTGTGCAGGGTGTTACAGAGTTTTCTGAGGTGTGGATTTGGGAAATATTTTACAGATTGAGTATTCCTTATCCGAAACACTTGGGACCAGAACTGTTTCAGATTTTGGAATAGTCGTCTTCCACTAACCACCTGAGCATCCCTGATCTGAGAGTGTGAAATCTGAAATGCTCCAGTGAGCATTTCTGTGGCGCATCATGGTGGCGTCCAAAAGGCTTCAGATTTTGGAGCATTTTAGATTTAGATCTTTTTGGATTAGGGATGCTCAATTTGTTTTGCGGCTATTTTGACTGAAATTCATCACCCGAATGCTGGAATACATGCTTTACCTTGAATTATATGACCTGTCGTCTAAATCCTCTTCGTAATGTTTATTAGACTATTTACTAGGCAATTATGATTAATATGTTTTTTATTTTAACAGCTTAATGGAGATATAATTTACATACCATAAAATTCACTCGCAATAATTCTACAATTCAATGATTTTTTAGTAAATGTACAGAGCTGTACAACCACTACAACCTAACTTCAGAGCATGTTCATGATCCTCCAGAAAACTTCGTGACCATTTCTAGTCACTGCCCGTTTCCTTCCCCAGTCCTGCAACCACTAGCTACTTTCTGTTTCTATGGACCTTGCCTTTTCTGGACATCTCAGCATGTCCATGGAATCATACAGGTTGCAGCCTTCGTACCTGACTTCCCTCACTTTGCATAGCGTTTTTGAACTTTACCCATGTTGCAGCAGTATTTATTTTTATACAGTAAAAATAAGTGACTCTGGGCTGGGCGCGGTGGCCGGCACGGTGGCCCCCGCCTGTAATCCCAGCACTTTGGGAGGCCGAGGCGGGAGGATCACGAAGTCAGGAGTTCTAGACCAGCCTGGCCAACATGGTGAAACTACATCTCTACTAAAAATACAAAAATTAGCTGGGCGTGGTGGCGGGTGCCTAATCCCAGCTACTTGGGAGGCTGAGGCAGGAGAATCGCTGGAACCTTGGAGGCAGAGGTTGCAGTGAGCCAAGATTGTGCACTGCACTCCAGCCTGGGCGACAGAGCAAGACTCTGTCTCAAAAAAATAAATAAATAAATAAATAAATAAATAAATAAACAAACAAATAAATAAGTGACTGACATATTTGACTCCTATATTCATTGATACATCTAAGTTTATCCTTGTCTTTTAAAAGATAATAGGTAAGGATATATTACCTTGTTGTGTGTTGTGAGTGTACGTTTTATCCTAGGATTTAAGTGCAAAAGGATGGTGAGAGTCCTGGACTATAGAAGAGTTTGATCTTCTTGCCTCTGAGCCCCAGAACCCTCTTTAGTTTGCAGAGCTGCACAGCCACACCGAGTAGCGCAGTAAATGTGGTGCCCACAGTCGTAAAGGACAGTTGATGCTGCAGGGAACGGCTCGTTCCTGAGCCTCGCCTGGAGCGAGTGTGTGTTTGGGCGCCTTCTCCAGGTTGGATGCCAGTGCTGGCCTCAGAGACCTGTTTGCTTGCTTGCTTTCTCTCTCTCTCTTTTTTTTTTTTTTTTAAAAGCTTCACTTGTACTTTAAGGTACGATATTAGAATGTTCCTATGACTTTTGTCTTTTGTATTTGTAGATTTGGGATGAAAATGAAAATGGAGGTTTAAAGCCTGAAGGGAGTGGGAGGAGGGAATCTTGCAAAATACAGATGGAAGAAAGTGAGAACTGTCTTATTAGACAGTTTTTTTCTTTTGTTCTTCATCTCTTAGCATTTATTATCTGAGATAAGAAATTTCCATTAAGCAAAGGTAGTGAAACACTCCCAGGAGCCTGGAATTATGTTATGAACACTGCTTAGTTTAGGAAATAAAAATGGCGTCATGCAGAGGCGTTCCACTTGCTTGTCCAATTTAGGAGTGGAGAAGTTGACAAGGAAACAGGAAAACCCTCACTTAGGAAACAGTATGTAATTCCTGGAATTATGGTGGGATTTCTTTTCCCTCAACTTTTATTAAGTGCCAGGGTACATGTGTAGGACATGCAGGTTTGTTCCGTAGGTAAACATGTGCCATGGTGGTTGGCTGCACAGATCATCCCATCACCTGGGTATTAAGCCCAGCATCCATTAGCTGTTCCTCCTGATCCCCCCCCTTTCCCCCTCCGTAGGCCCCAGTGGGGGTTCCCCTCCATGTGAAATGATGGGGTGTTTGCTGTCAAGCTTTCTGAAGTTGAACTTGAAGTTGTGGCTTCCCCAGTGCTCTCTTTGTAAAAGTGTAAAGAACCAGTCTGTAGAGGATGTAAATTAGTGTCAGGGTAATCACTTAACAGAAAGGGGAGGAAATACTGATAATATAACACTCAACTTTTTAAATATCTTTTTCCTAAACTTGATCTTCCTGCGTCTGAGCCCCTAAGAAAGCCTCGAAGGCACTAGCTACATTTTGTAAAGTCTGTTTTTGTGACTGGCTAGTCAGATGTCAAATCAAGAAAGGGGACAGCACTTCTGTGGCTGTTTGCATTGTTTCTGTAAACATTGCTGTTGAGGACTGGATGTGACATGTAAGTCTCCCTCTGTTATGTCTAGGTGGACACAGCAGTGCAGTGCCTTGCAGTCATTTAATGGTGGATTCCTGCAAGCAAGAATCAGGATAGGGTAATTTCTGGGGCTTCAATTTCATGGGTTCTTCAGTTCTCAGACTTGCTTCTCTTTTTTCTTGGTAGGTATTTGAGAGAAAAAGCTGGAAAGACACCTTTTTATATTATGAAGTACAGACAATTGATGAGAAGAATTTTTGTAGTCTCTCCCACAGAAGGATAAATTTACTTTGCAGACATCCAAACCTAAGGTTTGCAAAGAAACTCTGTTTCAACAGATATTTATTGAGCTGCCATTAGGTGCCAGACACTGCGCTGTATGTGTGTGCTGTGGTCTGGGTGAGTAAGGTCACGTCTTTAAGGAGTTTTTGGTCTAGTGAGGGTGCATCAGTCATGCAAAAACATAATGCAGTGTGGTGTGTGTGAGATGAATTCCTGCATGACGGCGTGGTTTAATGTAGTAATTGTAAGTGTCAGGAAGCCACAGGGGGAATTTCGCTTCCTGAGAGAGATAGTTCCTGAACTGAAGCTCATAGGCAGGTTCACATTGCATGTACTAACAGCCAGAGGCTAACCCGAATGCCTGTTATGTGTTAGACACAGTCACAGGAATAATACCATTTAATTCTCACTACAGTCCCCCAGAGTCTCTATTACTGTTATCCACATTTTTCATTTTGCAGATGAAAAATCTAAAGAAACACTGTGTTCAGAAAACTATAGGAAAATTGTGAATCTTCCTGAATCAAATGTATTTTGGAATTGCTTAATTTAACTGGTACATTGTTGAAAGCATTGTTTTTGTTTGTAGACAGAGCTTTTTTTTATTTTAGTAAAATATGTATAACATAACATTGACCACTACTTTAACCATTTTTAGGCCTAAAATTCAACTTAACACAATCAATTGTGTTAAGTTCATGATATTAACTTGGTTGTGCAACTGTTACTACCATTCATCTCGAGAACTATTCCATCTCCCAAACTGAATCTCCATACTCATTAGGCAACAGCTCCCATTTCTCCTCCTCTTCCCAGTCCTTGGAAATTACTGTTCTACTTTCTTTCTCTACAAATTTGACTACTCTAGGTACTTCAGATAGTTGGAATCATATGCTATTTGCTCTTTTGTGACTGTCATATTTCACTTAGCATAATGTCCTCCAGGTTTGTCCATGCTGTAGCATGAGTCCGAATTTCTTCTCTTTTTAAGGCTAAATAATATTCTATTATATGTATATACCACATTTTCTTTATCCATTTATCCATCAATGGACGGCTGGGTTGTTTCTGCCTGTTGGCTGTTGTAAGTAATGCTGCTATGAACATTAGTATATAAATATCTGTTCTGCATACCTCAAAATAATAAAAGCCATGTATGACAAACCCACAGCCAATATCATCCAAATGGGCAAAAGCCAGAAGGATTCCCCTTGAAAACCGGCACAAGACAAGAATGCCCTCTCTCTCACCACTCCTATTCCACATAGTTTTAGAAGTCTTGGCCAAAGCAGTCAGGCAAGAGAAAGAAAGAAACGACATCCAAATAGAAAGAGAGGAAGTCAAACTATCCCTGTTTGCAGATGACATGATTCTGTATCTTGAAAACCCCGTGGTCTCGGCCCCAGAGCTCTTTCAGCTGATAAACAACTTTGGCAAATTCTCAGAATACAAAACAAATATGCAAAATTGCTGGCATTCCTATGTACAAACAATGGGCAAGCAGAAAGCCGAGCCATGAAAGAATTTCCATTTACAATTGTCGCCAAAAGGATAAAATACCTAGGAATACAGCTAGCAAGAGAAGTGAAGGACCTCTTCAAGGAGAATTACAAACCACTGCTCAAAGAAATCAGAGGTGCAAATGGAAAAACACTCCATGCTTATGGATAAGAAGAATCGATATAGTAAAAATGGCCATACTGCTCAAAGCAGTTTATAGATTCAATGCTATTCTGATTAAATTACCGTTGACATTCTTCACGAAATTAGAAAAAAACTATTTTGGCCGGGTGCGGTGGCTCAAGCCTGTAATCCCAGCACTTTGGGAGGCC
>NW_012112364.1:3772114-3804420 GCF_000951035.1 Colobus angolensis palliatus | reverse complement strand
CAATGGGACAGAATAGAAAACCCAGAAATAAGACCACACACCTACAACTATCTGATCTTTGACAAACCTGACCAAAAACAAGCAATGGGAAAAGGATACCCTATTTAATAAATGGTGCTTGGAGAACAGGCCAGCAGAAAGTTGAAACTGGAACCCTTCCTTACACCATATACGAAAATCAACTCCAGAGAGATTAAAGACTTAAATGTAAAACCCCAAAGCTTAACAACCCTAGAAGGAAATCTAGGCAATACCATTCAGGGCAAAGGAAGAAGCAAAGACTTCATGGTGAAGATGCCAAAAGCAGTCACAACAAAAGCAAAAATTGACAAATGGGGTCTGATTACACTAAAGAGCTCTGCCCAGCAAAATAAACCAACAGAGTGAACAGACAACCTACAGAATGAGAGAAAATGTTTGCAATCTATCCATCTGACAAAGGTCTAACATCCAACACCTACAAGGAACTTAAATTCACAAGAAAAAAGCAACCCAATTAAAAAGTGGGAAAGCACATGAACAGACACTTCTTAAGACGTACATGTGGCCAGAAACATGATAAAAAGCTCAACATCACTGATCAGAGAAATGCAAATCAAAACCAGAATGAGATACCATCTCACACCAGTCAGAATGAGTGTTACCAAAAAGTCAAAACACAACAGATGCTGGCCAGGTTGTAAAGGAAAAGGAATGCTTTTCCATTGTTGGTGGGAGTGTAAATTAGTTCAACCATAATGGAAAACAGTGTGGTGATTCCTCAACAATCTAGAACCAGAAACTTGATCCAACAATCCCATTACTGGGTATATTCCCAAAGGAATATAAATCATTCTGTTATAAAGATACATGTGGGTCAGGCACGGTGGCTCATGCCTGTAATCCTAGCAGTTTGGGAGGCCGAGGTGGGTGGATCACCTGAGGTCAGGAGTTCGAGACCAGCCTGGCCAACGTGGTAAAACCCTGTCTCTATTAAAAATACAAAAATTAGCCGGACGTGTTGGCGTGCGCCTGTAATCCCAACTACTCAGGAGCCTGACGCAGGAGAATTGCTTGAACTCAGGGGGCGGAGGTTGCAGTGAACCGAGTTTGCGCTATTGCACTCCAGCCTGGGCAACAAGAGTGAAACTCTATCTCAATAAAAAAAAAAAAAAGATAACATGCATGTGTATGTTCTTTGCAGCACTATTCACAATAGCAAAGACATGGAACCAACCTAAATGCCCATCAATAATAGACTGGATAAAGAAAAGTGGTAAAAGTGGTACGTATATACCATGGAATATTATGCAGCCATAAAAGGAGCAAGATCATGTCCTTTGCAGTTATATGGATGGAGTTAGAAGCCATTATCCTCAGCAAACTAATGCAGAAACAGAAAACCAAATACAGCATGTTCTCACTTGTAAGTGGGAGCCGAATGATGAGAACACATGGACACATGGTGGGGAACAATACACGCTGGGGTCTGTCTGAGGGTTGGGGATGCAAGGAGAGAGAGCATTAGAAAGAATAGCTAGTGGATGCTGAACTTAATACCTAGGTGATAGGATGATCTGTGCAGCAAACCACTGTGGTATACGTTTACCTTGGTAACAAACCTGCACATCCTGCACACGTGCCCGTGAACTTAAAAATTGGAAAGAAGATAAAATCTTTTCCAGTCCCCAATTTCAGTTCTTTTGGGTATATCGCCAGAAGTGGAATTGCTAGAGCATATAATAGTTCTGTGTTGGAGTTTTTGGGGAATCACCATACTGTTTTCCACAGTGGCTGCACGATTTCAGATTTCCACCAACAGTACGCCCGGGTTCCAGTTTCTCCACATCCTCACCAGCACTTGTTATTTTCTGGTTTTTTTTTTTTTAAGGTAACAGGCTCCTAAATAGATGTGAGGTGGCAAGTGTAGTTTTTTATCAAGACAAATCTTAGGAAAAGAATGCAGTTTTTGTGTGACTTGTAAAGATAAACTATGCAACTGTAAAGAAATGTTCAGCGTTCAGTAACCTGCTACCTGTGCACATCGCCCAAGATGCAGACTGGCTATCCTGAGCCATCAGGGAGGCAGTCGCAGTGGATTAGGAACACAGATGCTATGGCCAGACTACCTGGTGCGGGTGGTGGCTCTGTCACTGTCTGTGGTGTGATCTTAGGACCTAACCTCAGATTCTTCCATCTGTGAAATGGGTGGGATAATAGAGGATGGTTGCGTTGAGAATATCTGGCGTATAAACATTCTCTCTTTCTCCACCCCATGTGTGATTAGGAGTAATTTAGGGAAGTTGGAGCAGCACTGCCTGATGGGAGCAGCTGAAAGCTTTCAGCAGGGAAGGGACAAGCCTTGTTCTTGTCAAAATTGGCTCAAAAAATCTGAGACTGAAATTCTTTTGTCAGCAGGCTAGAGGAAGGTAATCAGTGTCAGGTGAGGCTCAGAGTTACTGAATGTGTTCAGAATAAAGGACCTCGTGGCCTCCCAGAATTGTGAGGGAACTGGGGGGTGAGCAGCTTGCTTCCAGGAATTCCCCGTAATTGAGGGCTTTGTTGCCATGTAGGCTGATAATAACCTGTGTTCCATATTCCTGTTAATTAGATGCAAAGTGGTTCCAATTCCAAATTGCACCAGTGTGGAATAAAATACAGAATATAGATTGTGCCTAAGGAATATTAAAGAGTATAATTCATAATCCTCAGTGCTCCTAGCACTCCGGTGAGTGAATATAGGTGGAGTCTGAGTTCTCCAAAAGTGATTTTCTCTTCCCATGTGGATGACAGCTCACATTGGCTTTTCTCCAGTGGATCGGTTCGTCATGCAGATCGGGAAGACCAGTGGGGGTGGCGGACTTTCCAGACTGATCTTTAGTTGCAGATAGGTGTCACCCTCTTGTCCAGAGGGTTCTCAGAGAGTCTCCGTTCGTGGACCCTGGTTTCTCAAGACTTTTAGGGAGCCCATAGGCCAAAAGAAATCCCTGACAGTTCCATTTATTAAGTAGTTTTAATCAGCTGGCTGGAAAGGGATATTGCTAAGTGTGGAGAGAAACAAGAAGAAAGTCCAGAAAAGCTTCAGCTTCTTCAGAAATGACTGCGCTTGGCTTAATCTGAAGCCAGGTGAGGCTCTCAAGAGCTGAATACTGTGTTCACACCTGCACTGAAGATCGGCTACTGCTGTTTTCCTTTCTAATCTGAATGTTACCGGCCCTGGGTGGAAAACACAAAGTTCTTAGAAAATAGAGATTGCTCTGTTTTTGTTTTCTTCTGGACAAGATGCTAATCTCCATGGGAGCATGCCAGGGTCAGCTGTGGCTTCCTGGTCCCTGCCACTGTTGATGAGCTCTCAGCACTGATGCAGGGGTCATTCTAGTGGTGCAGAGATAGACATCACGAGCCTCTGGCTTAGGTGCCCAAGAGCTGTACTCAGGAACAAGCCGATTTTAGAAATTTGAAAGACAAATGTGATCACCATGGTATCTAGAGTAGATACTTTAAAGGTGCCATCCCCATTTCTCTATTAAACCTCAGTTAGGCTTTTAGTTGTCTTGGACAGAGGTGTAAGACTTTAACTTCATTTCATTTTTAATTTTAAAAGGTCAGCGTTTTTGTTGAAACCAGATTGCTGCACTTAAAAAGTATGGGGTAAGGGAATTAGAGATGAAAAGACAGCCCTTGCCAAGGTTATTTGATGAAGTAAAAGGAGATGAGAGCAGCAGCACTGTTCTGAGTCTCTGCTTGCAGTTCCACGTGTAAGTGAGATTGTGTGGTATTTGTGTCTCTGTGCCCAGCTCATGTCACTCAGCATAATATCCTCCAGGTTTATCCATGTTGCTGCCAATGGCAGGACATCCTTTTCATGGCTGAATAGTACTCTGTTGCATGTATACACCATTTTCTTTATCCATTCATCCATTCAGGGACACTTAGGTCAATTCCATATCTTGGCTACTGTGAATAGTGCTACCATGAACATAGGAGTGTAGATGGCTTTTTGAGGTGTTGATTTTATTCTTTCGGATATATACCCCGTATTGGGATCGCTGTATCATATGGTAGGTCTATATTGAGTTATTCGAGGCGCCTCCATGCCGTTTTCCATAGTGGCTGTACTAATTTACATTCCTACCAATAGTATATGAGGGTCTCCTTTCTTGCACATCCTTACCACCACTTGTTACCTCTGGGTTTTTTGATGATCACCATCCTAACAGGTGTGAGGTGGTAGCTTACTGTGAGTTTGGTTTGCATTTCGCTGAGGATTTTGATGTTGAGCACTTTTTCATATACCTCTTGGCCATTTGTATGTCTTCTTTGAAAAAATGTCTGTTCAGATCCTTTGTACATTTTGTGATTGAGTTATTTGTTTATTGAGGGTTTTGTTTGTTTTTGCTAATGAGTTGTTTGAGATCCTCATATATTATGGATATTAGGAGTCCTTTATTGGTTATATGACTTGGACATGTTTTCTCCATTCCATGGGTTACCTTATTTTGTTGTTTCTTTTGCTATGAAAAACCTTTTAGCTATTGATACAGTCTCACGTGTTTATTTTTGCTTTTGTTGCCTATGTTTTTTTGTGTTATATCCAAAAACTTATTGCCAAGACCAGTGTCGAGGAGCTTTTCTCATATGTTTTGTTGTGTGGTTTTTATGGTTCCAGGTCTTACGTTTAAGTGTTTAATTCATTCTGAGTTGATTTTTGGAGTAAGAGTCCAATTTTACTATTTTGCGTGTGGATATTCCGTTTTTCCAGTACTATTTATTAAGAGACTATCGTTTCCCCATTCTTGGTGCCTTTGTTGAAGATAAGTTGATCATGTATGCATGGGTTTATTTCTGGACTTCATATTCTATTCTGTTGGTCTGTATGTCTGTTTTTATACCAGTAATATGTGGTTTTGATTACCATAAGTTTGTAATATAGTTTGAAATCAGGTAGTCTGATGCCTCCAGCTTTATTCTTTTTCAAGATTGCTTTGTCCACTAAGAATCTATTATGGTTCTATATGAATTTTAGTTTTTTTTTGTTTTTTGTTTTTTTTGTATTTCATTGGAATTTCGATAGGCATGGCATTGCATCTGTAGATCACTTTCAGTAGTATGGACATTTTAATGATATTCTCCTAATTCATGTTTATGGGCTATCTTTCCGTTTTATCTGTGTCTTCTTCAGTTTCTTTATTAATGTTTTATTGGTTTCAGTGTACAGATCTTTCACCTCCTTGATTACAGTTATTCCTAAGTATTTTATTCTTTTCGATGCTTTTGCAAATTGGATTGTTTTCTTGATTTCTTTTCAGGTGGTACATTGTTAGTGTCTAGAAATGCAATTGAAAAAAATAAATTCAACTGATTTTTCCATGTTGATATTTATCCTGCAATTTTACTGAATTTGCTTATTAGTTCTAACAGTTTTATGGTAGTCTTTAGAGTTTTCTGTATAGTAGATCACATCATTTTCAAACAAAATAATTTAACTTCTTCCTTTCTGATTTGGTTGCCTTTCTTTCTCTTGACCATTGCCAGGATTACGTTGAATGTAAGTGGTGAGAGTGGACATCCTTGTCTTATTTCTGATGTTAGAGGAAAAGCTTTCAGGTTTGCACTTTTTGGTATGATACTAGCTGTGGACTTGTCATATATGGTCTTACTATGTTGAAGAACATTCCAGTATGCCATATTTGTTGAGAATTTTTATAATGAAAGTATGTTGAATTTTGTCAAAGGCTTTTTCTCTATCTATTGAGATAATCCTATGATTTTTAGCCTTGATTTTGTTGAGGATTTTTTACATCTGTGTGCACCAGGGATATTGGTCTGCAGTTTTCTTCAGTCAGTACATTTAAAATGGAACTCCTTGGCTCCCCTCCTGCTCCTCTCCAGGCCTCTGTTGCTTAGTAAGGTGCATCTCTGCTGGACCCAGCCTGATGGTGGGAATCACCTGTCTCTCCCCTGTTTCCACATTGTCCAGTTGGTCAGCAGGCCATGTTGACTCTCCCCATCACCTCTCCCCAGCCCACGGCCAGGATTATCTCATACGGTGGCACCAACGGTGATGGCTTCTGCTGCCGGCTCCCATGACCTTTAGAGTAAACCCCAGTCCTTAATGTGGCTTACAAAGGCGTAGGCTCCCCGACCCTGTCCCTGCTCGCCGTCCTCCAGCTGGGGTCTCTGTCTCAAGCTCCCTGCACCCCAACATCCCTCCTTTCTCTGGCATTAGAGCATCCGTGTGTCGGCTGAAGGAGGCCGTTTCAGGTTTCATAACACCACCAGTGCTCCCCATGTGGCTGGAGCTCTCTGATGACTGAACCACATCAGCTGTTCACCATTCCCCTCCTGGTGTGTCTACCCCAGTTTCTCTCAGACACGAGGGACCAAGGAAATATTTGCTGAATGAATGAATGAATGAATGAAGTCTCATAGGAAGTTCTTTCTTGTTCAGAGATGAAAGAGGCCAGGTGTGGTGGTTCTTGCCTGTAGTCCCAGTACTTTGGGAGGCCAAGAAGGGAGGATTGCTTGAGGCCAGGAAGAGTTCAAGGCTGCAGTGAACTGTGATTGGGCCACCCCAGCCTGCACCAGGCTGCACTCCAACTTGGGTGACAGAGTGAGACCCTGTCTCAAAAAAAAAAAAAAAAAAACAGTCGAAGGAAACAAACCACAGGTACCTCATTTAAATGGAGGACATCAGTGTTCCTTTCTAATCTACGTTCACTCAAATGATGACAGTCTTGGGTAGCTTTGCCTGTGTTCCTTGCTTCATGTGGCCCTGAAGTGCTTACGTAACCACCCCAGGGGCAACAGGCATTGGTTATTGCCAAACCACCTGACTCTGTTGCATCAGGATACTTGGCCTAAGAGGAACTATTGGGACTTAAGAGAGTTGATTGCCATATCATCAGAGTTCTGACATTCTAATTGGAAAAGATACAAACTAGCAGACTTTGACAGGATTTGTGGGGAGGAGAGGAGAGGGAAAGAGTGAAGCCAGGATTGATTTTTAAATTAAGTTTAAACACAGTTAAGTGGGTCACACTGAAACACATGCCTGCTCAGCCACTTGGCCAGATATTGAAAAAAAGAAAGGCTGGCTTTGTTTGGCGGATGGGCAGGCTCAGCCTCCCAAATCTTGCATACTTATAGGTAAGGCCTCTTGCTGAGCCACTTGTGTCATTGAACCCTGAAGTTGCTGCCGTTGGGAGAAACCACAACAAACAACAATCCAACAAAACCAGCTCACCATGTGGCAGATGTGCCCTGAGGATAGGTGTGACCGGTGGTCTAGAGGAGCCGGCCGTGGAGCAGGCCTGATCTTAGGTACAATAGCACGTTGCAGCAGAGGGAGTTACAGTGACGACACCTACGTGCTGGCCTGCTTGGGTCAGTCCATCTCCACAGCACCGAGGACAGACTCCCGTACGGAGAAGTCGGAGGAAGATGATCAGGAGGCCGCAGTGACTGCTTGTGTTAAGGAACATTGTGGGGGCGAGAGGGCGAGAGCAGCTCAGAGACGATGATCATAGCGAGGAGAGTCACAGGATGCCAGAGACACAGCACCCACTTCAGAACACTGCAAAGGGTCTTTTTTTGTTTGTTTTTGTTTTGAGATGGAGTCTGGCTCTGAAACCCAGGCTGGAGTACAGTGGCACAATCTTGGCTCACTGCAACGTCCACCTCCTGGGTTCAAGCGATTCTTTTGCCTCAGCCTCATGGGTAGCTGGGACTACAGGCACGCACCACCACACCCGGCTAATTTTTGTATTTTTACTAGAGGCAGGGTTTCACCATATCGGCCAGGCTGTTCTCAAACTCCCGACCTTGTGATCCACCCACCTCGGCCTCCCAAAGTACTGGGATTAGAGATGTGAGCCACCATGCCCGGCCAGGATCTTTCTTATCCTAGAAAGAGGACAATACCCTTCTCTCTGTCCTTTTTCTCATTCTGCTATCATTCAAGCTTCTAAGTCACAGATCAAATTCATCTTTCCGTGGAAGTATGACTTCGTTTACTTTAGTATATTACTAAAGAACAACTTTAATATAGCCATCCCATTGATATTTTTAACAATTTATTTACATTATAAATTAAGTGAGATGGGGAAGATGATACAAGAATCTTACAGGAAAAAATGTGTCTATAAGTCTGAACAAGTGACTTAAAAATTGACATTTAGAATACCACATGTTCAGCATTTTAGAGAACATTTTACATTCCGGTATTTATTAGCTTAGGGTTGAAGAGTCTGAAAGCGTGTATTATCCATACTCATGGAGAAAAGATAGAGCTAATTTATTTTTATTTTTTATTTTTTGAGACGGAGTCTTGCTCTGTCGCCCGGGCTGGAGTGCAGTGGCCGGATCTCAGCTTACTGCAAGCTCCGCCTCCCAGGTTCACGCCATTCTCCTGCCTCAGCCTCCTGAGTAGCTGTGACTACAGGCGCTGCCATCTCGCCCGGCTAGTTTTGTGTGTGTGTGTGTGTGTTTTTAGTAGAGACGGGGTTTCACCATGTTAGCCAGGATGGTCTCGATCTCCTGACCTCGGGATCCGCCCGTCTCGGCCTCCCAGAGTGCTAGGATTACAGGTGTGAGCCACTGCGCCCGGCCGATAGAGCTAATTTTTAAATGAAATAATGACATTTCATATACGTTTGGTTTCAGAGGCATCCTTTGGGAAAAGCGATCACCTTCTCCAGATCGGCATTCAGGTGACCTTTGCCGTCTCTGACTGAGCCTGGTGGAACATGACTTCCCTCTGGCCTTGACCTTTGAGCTGGCAGGATGACTGCAGGGAGTAGGCAGTGCCTCCATCTGAGAATCACAGAGCAGATCAGCCCCAAAGCAGCCACCTGCACGTGTGGTGCATCTTCTGCACCTCCACGGGCACTTTTGCCTAAGGCCAGATGCATCAATCAACTGAAATCCATTGACTTTCCAACAGAGTACTTCACTTCTTTGGATCTAGACATTTTGACCCAGAATATCATTTCCTATTAGCAATGACCTGTAACTATCAACTTTACACGTTACCAAGAAAGGTGTCATGCCATGAGAATAATTAATATTTTGATGAGAATATTCTCTTTACAGTGCATTTGCTTCTCTAAAAGTAAAAGAAACTGCTCTAAAAGAAGTTTTAGGATCCCATGGAGAAAGCTGAGTTCGGGGAGGTTGTGTGACTAGCCCAGGTCACATAACAAAGCAGTTCAAAGCAGAGAACCCTGACCCCAAATTCTTAGCCTCAGCTGCTGCCCTTCCTCGCCGTCACCTGTCCCTCAGTCTTGCTTAGAGGGATATGCTCCCTGGTGGTGTCTGGTCATCACTGGGTTCTCTGCATCTGTGCTCTCAGCAGCACATCCGTTCCCCTCCTTAGTTGCCTGGGGATTCCACCTCCCATTTGCTTCTGCCTTATAACGGTAACCTTTGTCTCACCTTGCATCTCCACTTTCCTTTTTGAGATTCAGCATATTTAAGTATTAGCGATTCTTTAGTTTTCCTAGCAGCTAAACTCAGCTGGTTTTGAACTTCTTGCATAGTCCTTGCTGTCATTTCAGTCCCCACTGAGCATCTGACGTATTTGAAACATTATTAAGCTCTGTGTCAAAGGAGCCATGTCCGTGGGATATTACACCAGAGTGTTCCTGAATTCTGTGTGTTGGTTATGTTCAAGCACAGCGTCCCCTGAGGGCGCGCTGGCAGTGAGAACCTCCACCTCTAACAAAGTCTCACAGATCGCCTCTGAGAGATGGGGTGTGTGCTCCAGGGACCCCTGTTCAGGAATAGTAGCTGGTCACCTCTAGCTTGGTTCATTGGTGGCATCATATCACATGACTGTGGTGCATGTCCTAACTGAGGAGATGTGTGCCAGGAGGCAGGGAGGGCTTGCAAGGAAACAATATCCAAATGTCAGTTCAGTTAGAAGACAGTTTAAATTAGAAGCAGAAGGCATTTCAGCAACTGCTTTAATGTGTAAAACTAATTTGAGAGGATGAGATACTTGATTGCACAGTACAGAGAAAGGCCTCTTCTGGGCCTCTGTCCTCAGCGGTGGCAGAATGGTCTGTGGGGACATCCCCTACATGAAGACCTGATAGGCTTCTGGGTGGAAACTGAGTTGAAAATTAATCTCATTTCCTCAGAATGCAAAGCTATAAATTGGGGCTTTGCCTGGAAACACATTTTATGCAAAAAAAAATTAAAATAAATGCAGCAAAAATAAAATACAACACACGTATATGCTGTTACACACAGTTATTAAGTATGTCTGATTAAGCCGTGGATATAAAAGCTACATCATTCCCTTTAGGGGTATTCTGTGCTGACTGCACTGTTGGGTGTCTTAGCCTGTGAACCCAGTGACACACAGCTCCAGATTCGGGCCAGTCTGCCTCTGCCAAGCAGAGACATTGTTTTTGCTCCAGTGACCTTCACAGTGCCTTCAGGATTAGGGCCATCCATCTGGAAAACTTTCATTGCTCTGAATGGTAAATGTGGGGGAGGTGCCGTCTCGGGGTGACATCAGTTTTGGCATGGGTTGCAGGCATGAGGTAGTCCTAACCGGGAACTTGGTGGTTACTGCTGCAATCTTGTTTACTACCAGAAAGGTAGTGGACAGGCCATGGCTGTAGGAAGTCAAGACGCAGGGCCGTCTTCAGGGCTGAGGGCTGTGACTGGCAACAGCTCCCCTGGAGCCTTCCAAGGTTGCTGTGAGATTGGAGGAAGAGGAGCTCAGAGGCTGTCACTGTGCAGAGGTTGGGGACACAGGGAGGGCCATTGTGGAGGATGCCAGCATCTTTCGCACAGGCTCACACCTACCTGCCCTTTCATCTCTCACCACACCAGCCCGCCCTGCAACTTTAGACACGGAAGGAAGATTTTCCTTTGTGGTCTGAGACCTGCCTCTGCAAATCCTCGTTTTCTACACCCCATCACCCCAGCGGATTGACAAAGCAAACATACATCCCTACTGGGGAAACACCATTCTCACCCACAGGAATGTGGTTTAGCCCAGTAACCCCCATAAGGCAAGCCAAGAGAATCGCACGCTTTTCTGACATTGACACCTTTCCCAAAGATACGCTTATTCCAGTTACATTTCTCCATATACTTGCAACTGGACATTGAACTTCAATGATTGAATACTGAAGTGATGCCAGAGCTACAGATTTTCTTTTGAAGCATCTTACCTACTCCTTACACAGAGAGATCCTGAGGGTACCAGATCCAAGGGTAACGGGGCTTCTTTCCTTTACTAAGGTGTGTATTTTGGGGCTGAGAAGAGGAAGTACAGTGTCTGGCATTAGGCCTGGGGAATAACTTCATCTCTGAAATTAGAACCTTGGATGCTTTCTCTTTACAAATGTTGTAAATTATGGCTGGGCATGGTGGCTCATGCCTGTAATCCCAACACTTTGGGAGGCCAAGGCGGGAGGACCGTTTGAGGTCAGGAGTTTGAGACCAACCTGGTCAACAAACCCTCTCTACTAAAGATACAAAAATTAGTGGGGTGTAGTGGCACATGCCTGCAATCTCAGCTACTTGGGAGGCTGAGGTGGGAGGATCACTTCAGCCTGGGGGCGAGGTTGCAGTATGCTGAAGTTGCGCCACTGTACTCCAGCCTGGATGACGGAGCAAGACTCTGTCTCAAAACAAAACAAACAAGAAAAAAAAAAGGAAAGAAAAGGAAATGATAAATTTCAGTGGTTTTCACTGGCCATGGTATGTACCTGTTATCCCAGCTACTTGGAGGATGAGGTGAGAGGATCACCTGAGTCTAAGAATTTGAGGCCACCCTGGGCAACATAGCAAGATTGAATCTCTTAAAATTTCTTTCCAGTAATTTCAGAAAAACTATTCTGAAACTAATTGGTAGCACATTCACGGTTTTCAGCACTCTTCTCTTTTTATCACAGTTCTTCTTCCTAATAGCATCAATGGCCACGGTTGCTGCTAGACATTCTACAAAACACAGGTCAGCTTCCACAACAAAGAACCATCTGGCGCAGATGTTGGGGTATCAGACCTGAGATGTGCAAAGCCAGCAGCCCCTTCGGTCATTCAACAGACACATGCTGAGGACACAGTGGAATAAGGCATGGCTTCTGCGTTTAGAGAACTTTTCATGCTCCTCGGAGAGGTTAGGGTAGAAGCCAGACAACGAAAGCAGAATGACAGGGCAGTGTGGGAAACGCTAGAAAAGTGTCTCCAGGTATTTCAAACAAAGAATCTAATACAGGGGTTATTTTTATACAGCTGAAAAACAAGAGAGAAGACAGTGCAATAGCAGGAAGTTGCTACCGGCCCCTTGGGCTGGAGTGGTAAACAAGAGGGCGTGTTGCTTGAGCTGGGAGCTGGTGCTGCCCGCCCACAGGACCTCGGACCTGGGAAGGAGGAGCTTCCCAGCAGGGCTAGAGCCACAGAGACACCACAGCTGCTGCACATGCCCACGAACTACTATGGCAACTCCCTTCCCCAGCCCTTGAGTCACCTCCCACCACCGCTGCCCACTGCCAAACCTGGACAGAAGCCATTTGTCAGGAACCTGGGAATTGTGGTTCCCAAAGCACAGAGAGACAACAATGGCTGGAGAAACAGCCTGAGAGCAGACAAGGAAACTCGCAAAGTCATGGTGGTGTGAGGATCATGACAAATAGCTCAGCCCTGCTGGAGGGAAGGGCATCCCGTTTTAGGCACAGGACATTCGACATCTCTTAAAGTCCACGGGCAGCCAGTGACCCTGGGTTCAGTGACACCGCCCATCTGCAGTGGGGAGAGGACTCTGGCAGCGGAGTGAAGGATGGGTGGGCAGTGAGTCAGACCACGGTCATCCAGGTGGAAGGTAATGCAGCCTAGGAATGAGGCACCAGCCACCACACTGGCAAAGGGCTGGTGGGCATGCAGTAGAGTCGCTTAGAGTCGCTTAGACCTGGTGCAACCTGCAGGGAAGGAAAAGGGTCTAGCCTGACCCCCGGGTTCTGGCCTGGAGGTAGCAGTGCTGGGGTGGACCCTCCGATTTCCACCCTGCTGTGCTGTCACTACAGCAATGGTCGTAAGCTCCTCAGCCTCACTGTGCCGTAGCGTCCTCGTCGTGAATAGGGATCAGACGTTCCCCAGGGCCACATTCTGTGCAGCTGTGATTTAAGGGTCTGCTCTCACTCCTTCAGCATTTTCGATTTCAATGTGTTTTCTTTCAGTGTCAGTTTGTTATGTAAATCAAGCTGCTCTAACCAGTGGGCCGCAGGCTGCATGTGGCCCGGGGAAGCTTTGAATGTGGCCCAACACAAATTCGTAAACTTTGTTAAAACATAGTGAGATTTTTTTTTTGCGATTTTTTTTTTTTTTTGGCTCATCAGCAGTTGTGTTAGTGTGTTTTATGTGTGGCCAAGACAATTCTTCTTCCAGTGTGGCCCAGGAAAGCCAGAATATTGGACACTCCTGATATACATGATGAGTATATTATAAAAACCTTCTGGCTTGTTTGTACATTTAATCTGTTCTATAGTCCTGAATTTCAAATTTAAGTTTTTATTTTAAAATTACTGGTCAGAGGTCTGTTTGTTTTTGGTGAGAATTCTCATTATTACTAAAAAAAAAAAAGTTCCATTCTAAAGTTCATACACCCTAGAATCTAGCTTGTAGACAGGGATTTCACAACATTCCCATCTGAAATTCTTAGTTCTGTTTCTTTCATATCTCTGGCAGAGTTCCCACAATTTATAAGACTTGCTACAAAACCACTAATTGAATTGCAACCCTTGTTAGTTAATAGAGGTCAAAGTATTAGTTCTAAATAATGCAACTTGCTATGTTACTCAGAAATTCCAGGAAACAGCTTTTTTTTCATGATATTCAGTTTCACTCTTAGCAGCACACAACAATCGTTGTTCAGCTCATGAACAAAATACTAAGTCCCTGGTCTTTTAAAAAGCATATTGTCCCAATTAGAAACCCCAATTTTTTGCATGTGTTTTATGAAATCTAAATCCTAGAACTTAAGTTCTGAGTGTTAGAAAATGTCAACTTCTTCACTCTGTAAAAACATACTGGCTTGTAACAACTTCTTACCTTGGTATGGATTAGACAAGGCAGGAGAACTGATGTGATTTCACATCAAAGTTAAATCTAAGTGTGCAAAGCACACCATTCTTACCCTCAGAGAGTGCACAGTCTTGGTTGAAGGCAGCTCTATAAAGCTATCATTATAATCCATTTTGGTAAAAACAATTTGATGAGATGCCTGAAGGCTTGTGGAAGCACAGAGTAAGGGATTTCATTCATTCCAGGGGGCTCAGGAAGGAATTCCTGGGTAAGGAGACACCTGCAGTTCATCTCAAAGAATGATGAGGTATTATTAGACTAGGGGTGTGTAGGCTTTTCTAAACCCACGTTCACCTTGATTTTACTAGTTTATCACACTGAGCTGTCCTTCCAGAGATACTGTTCTACTTACTGTAGAGTGAGCAGTCATCCCCATTTGCTAGGAACTTTGTTGGCTTCAACCCTGAAAGTCCCATATCCTGAGATACCCCTCATTCCTGGGTCAGTCAGACACCTGGTCCCCGAAATGTATCGCCTCCCAGTTGTACTGTGTGTTGTTGACTGTTGCTTTGCTCTTATCGAGAATGGGGGTTACCTTATCACAGCCTCAAATTCCTCATGGGACCCGCACAGACGCTTGCACCCAGTAGATGCTCGTGAAGTGGATATATGCATCAATCTTGGTACCTCTTATTCTGTAGACAGCACTGAAGTACAGACCACTGAAATGACTGACTCCAGAGCCCATATGACAGCACCAAGTTTAGGCCAAGTCCCATGTCTTGGGCCCTTGTTTCCTCCTTGGTTGTAAAAGGTCTCATAGCGCCCCCTGGTGGTGCCAGGAAGCTGTCTAATCCCCTGAATTACAAGGTAGGAATCAAGCCTTCTTTTCCGTAGTCAATGCGAGTCATAATAAGACCATTATTACTACTTAACGTCAGTGCCCGTGAACTGAACTTGACCTTTTGATTAAACAATCTCATTCGTATCACGATTCTGAGATGCTGAAACAGTGGAATTCCCTATCCCTTCTAGAGCACATGAAGGCGCATAGGTGATGCCGAATGTTGAACTTACTTTGCAACTAGTTACAGGCTTCATACCCAGTCTCATTGCAGAGATGATTCAAGCCTCTGTTTATGTGGCTCATTGACATGTAACCCACAGCTCCTCTGGCCCTCTAATTCCTCCGTGAGAACGTTGAACTGCAGAGGGCATGTAGGAGCCGGAGCCGGTCGGTCTTCTGATGAATGGAATCGGCTGACAGTCTGAGTCGTCGTAGCCTCCCTTGTCCTGGATGGAATCAACCCTTTGACCCTTTCACTGTGGCTGTCCCTGGGAATCCCTTCTCACTGGAAACGGAATCCATCAAGAACCTGGGGCGTAGGAGCAGAAGAGAGACGTTTCTGTTTGCAGGGGGCAGATTCTGCACTTCATAGGGGTGAGCTAAATCGGGATCTGCTCTCAAGATCTTTAAACAGTGTCCTCCTCTTGTTCCTCTCTTGCCTTTGGCCTCTGTGGCCTTGACTGATGTCTAAAGATTTTTGGGATTTATTTGCAGTCAGGGTCGTGAGGCCCAGGAATTGGAATCAGATGTGTGAGGTGCAGATGGCCACTGTGCCTCTGTCTCTGTTCATTAGTTTACTGCAGTGGAGAAGAGTGTGGGCTTTGTGGGGAAGCTGCAGGACTCCCAGGCAAATGACCTAACCTGCTCCAGTATCCATCTGGTTGTCTGCAAAATGCCAGTCATTCTGCGACCTCTTAGGTTTCTGTGGGTCCTCAGTGACATTATGTTTTCCAAGACCTTAGTGCAGAGGCCTGACATAAAGTGAGTACTTAAAAGTTGATAGTCTTTTATGGTTATTTTCATAATCTATTGTTCATTCATCCAGTAATTATTTGTTGAGAACGGGGTCTGAGACATGTAAGCTCTCACTTGAAGACTGAGCAGATCTTGGCCTGATGGAAAGAGTTAAGGGGGAGCAGCATTTTCGTTTTTCAGGGGAAGGCCATGGACCCAGGTGTGCATGATGGGGAAGGCATGGACCCAGGTGTGGGGGGAAGGCATGGATACAGGTGTAGGGGGAAGGTATGGACACAGGTGTAGGGGGAAGGGCATGGACACAGGTGTGGGGGGAAGGGCATGGACCCAGGTGCGGGGGGAAGGGCATGGACACAGGTGTGTGAGACGGGCTTGGACACAGGTGTGCATGATGGGGAAGGCATGGATACAGGTGTGGGGCGAAGGGCATGGACACAGGTGTGGGGTGAAGAGTATGGACACGGGTGTGTGGGAGTAAAGATATGGATACAGGTATGGGGGGAAGGTGTGGAAGTGGATGTGTGCGGTGGGCATGGGTGCAGGAGTGTGTGGTTGTCAGGGCACGTGGGAAGAGGAAAAAGATGCTGAATTTGTTTAATTTGAATTCTTCTGAATTTTTTTTTTATTTTTTTTTGAGACGGAGTCTCTCTCACTCTGTCACCCAGGTTGGAGTGCAGTGGCGCAATCTCGGCTCACTGCAACCTGTCTCCCAGGTTCAAGCGATTCTCCTGCTTCAGCCTCCCGAGTAGCTGGTGTTAGAGGGGCACATCACCACGCCCGGCTAATTTTTGTATTTTTAGTAGAGGTGAGGTTTCACCATGTTGGCTAGGCTGGTCTCGAACGTCTGACCTCAGGTGATCCATGTGCCTCGGACCCCCGGAGTGTCAGGATTACAGGCGTGAGCCACTGCACCCAACCCTGAATTTCTAACATACTTCAGCAGCATCCTCATGTCTCTCTACTCTATGACCAGTTGGAAAAAGACCCCTACCAATGTGTTTCCTTCTCAGAGGCTGCCCTGGCATGTCCTGGCTGAGTCCTTCCCGCCTCTGTCCCGGTGGCCCTGTGCGGCTCTCAGTTAGTGTTTGAGCATCTCAGCCCTCCTGGACAGGAGGCAGCTGCCAGCATGTGGCACTCACGCTTGTTCCTGCGTGTGTCAGCACTTGGTTTGAGTATTTGGTGTGTTGGATTCAACACAGGCTGGCATTTTAACATCACACCTTTTGAAATTGTTGTGAGGTCTTCTTTTGGTATTTCCTAATTTGTTTTTTCCATTTCACATAAGAAGAAAAGATAGCGTTGAATGATACTTAGATATTTTCATTCCAGCAGTTTTTTTTCCTAGTCTCACCTACACAGATTCCAGTGAGTCCACGGCACAGTCCATAATTACCCTTCTCTGTCCAGGGATATATATTTGCATCTTTCCTTCAACTTATGAAGTGAATGGAGGGGAAATGTACAATTGTAACTGAGTTTGAAGTAGCTTTCATCTGACCAGCCCTGTGCTGGAGCGTGCCTCTTCTTCTCTGAGCAGAGGGGCTGCTGCGTGGGAAGTGGCTAAACCGCCTGCTTTGTCTTCCGCTGCAGGCCGTGGTCACCCAGGAGCCCGATGTGCAAGGCAGGTGTGAGTGCCAGGACGGCATTCCTGGAGATGAAGGCCTGGAGCTGCGGTCTGCGGACTCGGCAGTGCCCGTGGCCATGACCCAGGCTGCTGTGCGGCCCTGGTCACCCTGCCTGGAGAACATGACCACTGCCCCGAACGGCCTCGGGCCAGGCCCCGCAGCCCCCTGTCCAGGCTCGGACCTGAAAGACCCCAAGATGGTGACCTCCCTTGCCTGTGGAAATGGAGTCTGTGGCTGCAGCCCTGGTGGCGACACAGACACCCAGGAAGCCAAACTCAGCCCAGCCAAGCTTGTCCGCCTCTTTTCCACCAGTCGGAAGAGGACGAGCGCCCACCCCGAGCGGCCCCGCTCCATGGTCCTGGTGGGCAGCTCCTCCACATGGAACACCCTCGCCTCCTTCCGGAAAATGGGATCCTTTAAGAAACTGAAGTCCTCAGTCCTGAAAGGAATTCAGAGCCGAGAGGGGTCAAATGCCTGTTCCAAGGGAGAGGCTTTGGAGCATGGCCTGGGAAAGCCCATCCCGCATGGCGCTGTCCCAGCAGCCCAGGCAAGCAGGGGCTCCCCTTCAGCCCCGGGACCAGCGTGTGGTACCCTCAGGCCAGCAGAGGGGGGCACACTGGATGGCTCCGACCTCGAGGACACGGACGATACCTTCCAGCGGAGCACACACCGCTCCCGCAGCCTCCGCAGAGCCTACGGCCTGGGCCGCATCTGCCTGCTGGATGCGCCCCAGAACCACGCGACACCCACAATAGCCACTGGCCAGGTGCCCACCATGTGTGAGATTCTCGTGAGGGATCCTGAAAACAACAGCCTGGGCTACAGGAGGAGCAAGAGCACTGACAACCTTGCCTTTCTGAAGAAGAGCTCCTTTAAGCGGAAGTCCACCTCCAATCTTGCAGACCTCAGGACGGCGCAGGACGCCCAGGTGCCACAGAGGACCCTAAGCAGCTCCTCCACTGACTCCCAAAAGCCTGGGTCAGGGAGGACCAAACGCTGGAGGAGCCCGATTAGGGCCAAGGACTTTGACAGAGTCTTCAAACTTGTGAGCAATGTGACTGAGGCCGCCTGGAGGAGGGAGAGTCCCAGGAGTGGGGCCCCGTCCCCTCGTGAGGCCAGCCTGAGACTCCAGGCACACAGCCAGCTGCATGACGACTACTCCCGCCGCGTCTCCAGGAGCACTGAGCAGGACAGCCGGCGGGGCGGGGCGGTCATGCATGTTTCCACTGCAGCGTGCACCGTGGCCGCTGGTTTCAGCTCGGCCACCTCTAAGGGGCCCCACGTAGACGCTGACACCGCCGTATTTCCTCTTGAAGCCAAAAGTTCCTGGGCGGTGGAAAGCGACAGTCCTTGCGCTGGCAGCTCCTCGCCAAGCCCGATTGTCCGGGATGTGTTGAGCAGAGACTGCTGTGACCCAAACGCTGGCAGCCAGTTCACGTTTGACCCTGAGCAGCCTCCCACCCCTCTAAGGCCCACCACACCCAAGCCCCAGAGCCCTCAGAGCCCCGGGGCAGGAAGTGCCAAGTGTCACAGCAATCACGGTGCCCCAACCGTGAGTTCGGAGGAAAGTGAAGGAAGGGCAGAAGGATCTGCTCAGAGAGAGCCAGGGCCTGTGTCCTTGCAGGATCCTGTGGAAGCCATACATGGTGTTGAGGGCAGCAAGGACCTTTTGGTGACCACTGGTGGGGCAGCCAGCCCAGAAGAAAAGGAGGAGGAGGAGGTAAGGGCAGTGGTAAGGTCCCTCATGTGGGCGACCCTGCTGCAGGAAGGCAGCTTGCACAGGGGCATTCTGGCCTCACCTGGAGGTTCCCATGCTGCACAGGTGTTGCCCTGGGTCCCTAACCTGTCATGGTCAGTGGCCCTCTGCTGACCTTGTTGCCCTTACAATATTAGTGGGAATAGGAGTTGTCAAGTTGCTGTTTACCAATTTCAGAAGTAATCTCTATCTCCTTTGAAATGAATTTGACAATGTATGAGATTCATTGAGATGACATTTGCCACACCTTTCCTTCAAAAGATGTTTATTGAACATGTACCAGGTACTAGATTCTGGGGGAAAAAATAAGTTGTGAACAAACTGTGTTCTGTTCCATGCAGTTCTGACTCATATCTTTTTTCTTTATATTTTAAGCTGTTTCTGTAAACCTTCCCCACAAAGTGCATATAAGTGAAATTCTTTCTGTTAAGAGACTGTTACCTGTCCTAATATCACAGCACCTTTGGGTGTCACTTGACCAGCTGGAAACCTCTGTGACTGGCAGTGCCTCTGCTTGAGTTTTGCTCATGCCCGTTAGCCTCATCCCACCCATTCTGCCCAGCAGGCTGCATTAGGCTTGCACTGCCAGCCCAGATCCCATGCCTGCCAAGGGCATACCAGGGATGGAGCAGCAAGGCGTGTGTGAGTGAATGAGCGTGGAGTCCAGCCTGTGCACACAGCCAGGCAGGTCAGCTGCTGCAGCAGGGCAGGCAGCTCCAGGTGCCAGCTCCATGCAAGGCTGTGGCTGGAACAGACGTACTGCAGCTGGCTTCTGCTGCAGGCACCAGCTTGTGGACAAGGGGAACGTGGTGACAAGTGAAATCTCAGAGATACCAGGAATTGCAGAGCCCCAAAGAGGGTGTTACAGCATGTCATAGCCTGGTTCTGATCCGAGCTCCTGGAAGGGCCACAACTCTTCTCCTCGTTACCTGCATTACAGCAAGCAGGGGCCGTGTTTCTGGGGAACATGTTTCACCCCATTGTGTTACAGCTCCTTTAATCCCACTGCCCCACTCCAGCATGTGGCTCTTGGGCGGGTCTAGCCCCACCCTTCCTTGTGCATGTGGCAGCTGCCTGGTGCTGGTGGAAAGCAGGAGGGTTATAGTGTTACAGCTTGAGGGAATCCCAAGGGTTGGGTCCCCAGGAGGGTTACCACTCTTCACACCTGCAGTCCAGGAGCATGTGACTGCCTGTAGCCCGGTGAGCTGGCCAGGAATGTGTTACAGCCCCTTTAACTCCCACCTGCAGCTCGGCGAGCCATCTAGGAAAGTGTTGGAGCTCCTTTGGTTCCCACTGTTGGGCAGGTCCCACATCCAGGAAAAATGAAGTTATGCGGACAAATGGGGGGTGAGCGAGGCTGAGAAGAGCTTTATTGGGTGATCGAACGGCTCTCAGAGGATAGGAAACCTGGAGTGGGTTGCTCCTCTCTGCAGGCAGGTAGTCCCAGTGAGTGGCTGAGTCTGGGGATTTTATGGGCTCAGAATGAAGGAAGTGCATACCGACAGGTCCGTGGGCAGGCCTGGAAAAAGCAGCACTTGATTGGTTGAAAGGCATCAAGGAAGTTCTCACTCCAGGTCACTGACTTCACCCGGAACTAGCATCTGTGCCCTGAGGTTTCAGGCTGTCCCTGGCTTGAAGGTGGGGTTTCACTGGGGACCTGCCTCTTCCCACCTAGGTACCTGTCCACCTCCCACCACCATCACTAAGTCTGTTTAATTTCCTAGGAATGAATTAGGAACATGCAGTTTGGTACCTGTCAGCCTTTGAATGATGCTTGTTTAAAAGAGATTTTTATGATGGGTTATTGTACTTATTTGAGAGTAGATCATAAGCACTTCGTGAATTGACTCAGCTAATAGCTGTCAAGGTTACAACAGCAGGTTTTTTTCATATTCTATCAAACATCCGGACAGCTTTATAATTTTCACTTTATAGAGCACTCAGTAATATTACCTTAAATAGCTGGAAGATGGGGAAATGCATTCATGTGTATATGTTGCAGATTATTCTTCACATACATTTCTAGATTGATTTGCAGGTATAGATTGGTGCTTGCCATAGAGAATAATCCCCTAGCAAATGCTCCTTCCCACCCATCCCTGGGGAGGACCTCAGTTTTGTCTTAGTGCCTACAGATAAATGATTGCATAGCCAAATTTGCAAACTCAGAAGCCAGGACAGCCTCTGCACTGTCCATCTTGACCATTGCTATACAGACAGACCTGGTTAGTAGAACCTTTGTAGAAAGACCTAGAAAGTAGGACTTTTGCAGAGTGCTTTCAAATCGAGATTAGTCTCCAGGTTCCCTGGGCAGCCAGAGAAGGGAGACTGCACAGTGTCTGTTACCCAAGATTCCTGTGGAGAGCTCACCAGTTGATTTGAGAGGTCTTGAATATTGAGAACTGTCTGTTCATTCGCATGTTTGAGCCTGTGGAGCAGTTGTAAGGACACAGGAGTAGTGGCCAGACTTAGGAAGGAGTTCCAGTTCTGCCAGCTCCAGTTTGTACAACTGACTGAACTTCACTCGTTCCTGGGTGAGATGAAGGGTAACATTCCTTCCACTAAACACCCTGCCTGCCCCACTCGTCGTTTGGAACCTCCCCTCCCTAAAAAAGGATTTGTATATGGCTGGAGAGTTTTTTATGTTAAAGATTCAATTTTATATTCTGCTTAACAAAATTATTTTTTTAAAAATCATTGAAATATTTTATTCCTGAGAACCTGTTAAGTGAATATGTACGAACTAGTGTGCGGTTACTTCCCAGGGTGATTTTGACCATTTTATGGTTTTATGCGTATATTTGCTATTCTTAGTTATATCAAATTTAATTTCTACCCACAAAAGATCACCAAAGATAGAAAGCAGAACAATTATATTGAAATTCAATTTATTAAAGGTGCACACATGTTGATAAGTCTACAGATTTGCCTCCAGATATTCATCACATTTTTCAGTTGCATTCATTTCAAAATTCTTTTTTTTTGGAGACAGCGTCTTATTCAGTTACCCAGGCTGGAGTGCAGTGGTGTGATCTCGGCTCACTGCAACCTTTGCTTCCTAAGTTTAAGCAATTCTCACGTCTCGGCCTCCCAAGTAGCTGAGATTACAAACGTGTACCAACATGCCTGGTTAATTTTTGTATTTGTAGTAGAGACAGGGTTTTGCCATGTTGGTCAGGCTGGTCTCAAAATCCTGGCCTCAAGCGATTCACCCACCTCATTTTTCAAAAGTGCTGGGATTATAGACGTGAGCCACCACACCCAGCCTCAAAATTCTTATATAGCACATAAAGCTTCCTCTTGTACTTTTATTTATTTTCTCAAGATGGAGTTTCACTCACTGTCGCCAGACTGGCGTGCAGTGGTGCATCCCAGCTCACTGCAACCTCCATCTGCCGGGTTCAAGCGATTCTCCTGCTTCAGCCTCCCCAGTAGCTAGGATTACCACCATGCCCAACTAATTTTTTTGTGTTTTATGTAGAGATAAGGTTTCACCTCTCTCGTACTCTTTTTTTTTTTTTTTTTTTTGAGACGTAGTCTCACTCTGCTGCTCAGACTGGAGTGCAGTGGCGCGATCTCGGCTCACTGCAAGCTCCGCCTCCCAGGTTCATGCCATTCTCCTGCCTCAGCTTCCCGAGTAGCTGGGACTACAGGTGCCCGCCACCATGCCCGGCTGATTTTTTTCTATTTTTTTTTAGTAGAGATGGGGTTTCACCGTGTTAGTCAGGATGGTCTCAATCTCCTGACCTCGTGTTTCGCCCGCCTCGGTCTCCCAAAGTGCTGGGATTATAGGCGTGAGCCACCGCGCCCGGCCTGTACTCTGAACATATATGTCAAAAAGAGAAAATACAGTTACGGCTTTACCCATAACTTATACATTGCATCTTACACATTGGAAATGTTCGGTGTTACTTGTAGGGAAGTGCTTGTGAAGGAGAACCTGAAACCTTTTTTATTTTGGCTTTGAGAAACAAAATGTAGACTAAGGGAAACAAACAGAAAAAGTGTGAAACGCAAGGATTCCAACCTTCATGAGTTAAAAGCAGTTTCTGTCTATTTTATAGCATTACAAAATTAAATTTCAGTCTTTACTATATTTCAGTATACAGTATATTTTTTTATTCAACTCATTAACAGTATGGTTCTACTTATAGGATTAAAGCAAATTTAAACTGTTGAATATGAAAAGATTGTAATCAACATATATTATGGTATTATTTAAGATATTATAATATACTTTTCAATAGGGAGAATAATTTCTATTTAGAACCACTTATTTATATCATACTACCCTAAAAATAACAAAATAATTGTTGAACAATTTTAAGCAGTTTAACAAGATGGTGTGTGTATTGCTGTGAAAAAGAGCTGGGAAAATGTCCTGCCGCTTTAATTTACAAAGCATGCTATGCTCCTGCCACCTAGTGGTCAGCTTTAAGAGCAGTGGTTTGTTGAACAAGTCCTTAAGCTTGTGACCTGTTGTAAGTTACAGGTTGCATTTACTTGTTGACAGTGCTGCCCTTTGCCTTTTGAAGGTGTTGCATAGGAGTTTGGAGCGTTCATGCTGCTTCTCCTACCAGCTCACAAGGAGAAACTGCTTCCTTAGTGAATGGAAACTCAGGCAGCAGAGTCAGTGTTTCATGTAGTGCTAAATATGCCGTGGAAAAAACTCTTAAATGACAACCAGTTGGATCCCTCTCCAGGGAGCTTTGGTAAGCTACTGTCTCTTGGCACATGTTTCTAGTTGAGTTGGGACCCTGGCTCTCTTATTAAAAGATCCCCGGCAACCGGGGCAAACTGTTGAACTTCTCCTGGCACGGGTCTTCTCAAGGGTAGAATATGGAGTAACTTCGTCTGCCCTTGGGGATGGTAAGAGCCAATGAAATTATGGATGTTAAACACTTAGCCCACCTTTTGACACGGACTGCCGCTGTGTGGTTGTCGCTGTTTAGATGGTTTTTCCATCCTAGATTGGCATGGCTTTTTAAGACAGGGACGTTAAGGTGGGTTCTTTCCAGAACTCTTTTTCAATATAACACTGTTACAATCTTAACAGGGGAAGGAGAAATTCTTCAAACAGTTAGTTTGACGTCGTGCTACTTAAAAAAAGAGTTAATTTCCTGCATAATCCAACATTTATATTTTAATGCAGCCATGTACCCAACCAAATTTGTTGAACACATGTCAGATATAAGAGACCAGTTAGGTATGACTCTATAGGGAATGTGGTGATGCCAAGGAGGTCGTACCTGTGCCCAGATACACCTAAAACATAGGAGAACTTGATGGATTAAATTCCATAAAAGTGGTAAAAGCAAAATGCTATGGGTTTCAGAGGACTTGCAGTTCTCACCCATGTACCAGATCAAGGAAGGCTTCATAAGGGTGACTGAATCTGATCTGAAGAAGGAGAATTTCTACAGATGATTATAGAGAGGACAGGGGCATTTCAGTGAGGTGTACAGTAGGTTGCACATGTGTGCAGAGATATTCTGTGATTGGAGAGAACAGGAAGTAATGTAATTTGGTTTGATATAGAGGAATAATCCAAGTTAAGATGGAATCATTAAGCAGAAGTTAAGCAGTGCATAAGGAATCGTCATGTACCTCACCACTCAACACCTGCTATGTGAACAGAAGAGGTTGAAACAAAAAGACGCTGTCTGTGCTCTAATGGGTTCGGAGTCCAGCTGGCGACAGGAATGTGTGCAGGTCATTATGATGTAGTGGGAAGGGCTCCTCATGCGAATGCACTAAGTGCCACAGGAGCCCCAAAGGCGGCAGAATTAAGAACCCGGGCTGGAAAGTGGCAGAACTGGGGACGGTGGAGTGGGGTCTTTAGTGCCTCGGGCAGCGGTTACAGAAGGGCACTGGACTTCCAGGCTGGCGGGAGGAGTGAGGAACAGGAGGCGGGTGCCGCCCCTGAGCTCAGCTCTGCTGCTTACTAGTCCTCCACCTTTTCTAAATCTCATTTTCCTCGCCTGTAAACTGTGGGTGATAAGCATCCTGACCACAAAGGATTGTTGTGA
This sequence comes from Colobus angolensis palliatus, assembly GCF_000951035.1. Lineage (NCBI taxonomy): Eukaryota > Metazoa > Chordata > Mammalia > Primates > Cercopithecidae > Colobus > Colobus angolensis. The sequence goes on along the minus strand of NW_012112364.1, from coordinate 3,779,169 downwards.
AGATTAGCTGAGGTGATGTGTGGACTTAGCACGGGGCTTTGCATATGAGTTTCTAGCAAAGTGATGCATCTGTTTGGTCAGGGAGCTGCAGATGGGTTGCAGAACTTCTGTACAGGGTGGCTGGGTGGAGAGGAGGGAGGTAAGGTTAAGCAGGTAGGTCCGGACATCATTAGGAAGAGCCTCGCTTACAGCTGTGAATTTGAACTTTACCCTATAAGTGGTGGAAAGCCAGTGACATTGTCAGAGCAGGGACACAGAGGGACATTCCGTGGCTGAGGTTAGTCAGACCAGCTCTGTAGAGAGGCCTAATTTGCATAACATCAACTCTCCGGTTGTAGGTGTGCAGTTTGATGATTTTTGGGAAATGTAGAGTGTGCAGCCACCACCACCGTCCAGCTAAAGAACACTTGGCTCCCCTCGGAAGGCTTCCCCACGCCTTTTACAGTCAGTCCCTGCTCCCACCCAAGACCAGCCACAGCTGATGGGTTTTGTGTCTGTACCTTTTACTAAGCGAACAATTCGGTGATTTTTATATGTTTATAGAGCTCTGCAGCCATCACCACAGGCTAATTTTTTTTTTCCTTTTTTTTCTTTTTTTTTTTTTGGATTCATTTCTTTATTATTATTACTATTATTATTATTATACTTTAAGTTCTAGGGTACATGTGCACAACGTGCAGGTTTGTTACATATGTATACATGTGCCATGTTGGTGTGCTGCACCCATTAACTCGTCATTTACATTAGGTACATCTCCTAATGCTGTCCCTCCCCCTCCCCCTACCCCACGACAGGCCCTGGTGTGTGATGTTCCCCTTCCTGTGTCCAAGTGATCTCATTGTTCAGTTCCCACCTATGAATGAGAACATGCGGTGTTTGATTTTCTGTCCTTGCGATAGGTTGCTGAGAATGATGGTTTCCAGCTTCATCCACATCCCTACAAAGGACACGAAGTCATCCATTGTATGGCTGCATAGTATCCCATGGTGTATATGTGCCACATTTTCTTAATCCAGTCTGACCAGAGACTAATTTTAACACGTTTTCACCACCCCAGAAAGAAGCCTTGTGCCATTTACAGTCACTTTCTGTTCCTAGCCCCTGCCTCAGATCTATTTTTTGTGTCTATGATTTTACTTTTCTGGACGTTTCATAGAAATAGAATCCTGTAATATGTGGTCTTTTGTGACCGGCTTCTTTCACTGAACAAAACCTTGTTTTCAAGATTTGTCCATGGAGCATGATCAGTGCTTCCTTCCTTGTTAAGGCTGCGTAATATTCCAGTGCATGGCTCTCTAGACCACACTTTGTTATCCATTCATTTGTCGATGGAGACGGGTTGTTTCTGCCTGTTCACTATTATGAGTAATGCTGCTGTGAATACTTACATACAAGTCCTTGGGTGGAAATATGCTTCCTTTCTCTTGGGTGGATACCTAGGGGTGGAATTGCTAGGTCCTGTGACAACTCTATGTTCAACTGTCTGAGCAGCTGCCAAGCTGCTTTCCAAAATGACTGTATCGTTTTAGATTCTCAGCAGCACCGTATAAGGGTTCCAGTTTTGGGCCGGGCGCGGTGGCTCACGCCTGTAATCCCAGCACGGTGGCTCACGCCTGTAATCCCAGCACTTTGGGAGGCCGAGACGGGCGGATCACGAGGTCAGGAGATCGAGACCATCCTGGCTAACACGGTGAAACCCCGTCTCTACTAAAATGTACAAAAAACTAGCCGGGCGAGGTGGCCGGGCGCCTGTAGTCCCAGCTACCAGGGAGGCTGAGGCAGGAGAATGGCGGGAACCCGGGAGGCGGAGCTTGCAGTGAGCTGAGATCCAGCCACTGCACTCCAGCCCGAGCGACAGAGCGAGACTCCGTCTCAAAAAAAAAAAAAAGGTTCCAGTTTCTCCTCATCCTTGCCAGCACTTGGTATTGTCAGTATTCTGGGCTCTAGCTATTCCAGTGGGTGCAGAGTGGTATTTCATTTTGGCTTTAATTAGCATTTCCCTAATGACTAGTGATGTTGAACATCGTTTCATGGGGTTATTAGCGATTCACGTGATCTGATTTAGTGACGTGCCCATTCAGATCTTTTGCTCATCATTTCATCGCATTCTTTGTCATCCTCTTATTGAGCAGTTAAGGTTTCTTTATATTTCCTGGCTACCTGTCCTTTATCAGATAATATGATTATTCAGGGTTCTCTAGAGGACGAGAACCAATAGGATACATATGAAAATCAGCTGGTGTGACTAAGGCCAAGTACCAAGATCTGCCATCTGCAGCCTGGAGAACCAGGAAGCCAGACGTGTGGTTCAGCGTGAGCCTGGAAACCCGAGGACAAGGTGGTGAGGTGGAGTGCTGGTGTGAGTCATGGAGTCCGAAGGCCCAAGAACCAGGGGCTTTGGTGTTCCTGGGCAGGAGAGGGTGGATGTCTGCCAGGAGAGGAGGGGATGCCTGGCTTTTTGGTCCTATTTGACCCCTCAAGGGATTGTAGATGTCTACCCACATCCTTAAGGGCAAATCTTCTTTACTTACTCTACTGATTACTGATTCCAACGCCAGTCTTTTCTGGAAACACCTTGACAAATGCACCCAGAAATAATGCTTTATCAGCTTTCTGGGGATTCTTGCACCCAATCAAGTTGACACATCAAATTAATACGAATTGCAAGTATTTTCTCACAATCTGGCTTGTCTTTTAAATTTTTTAATACTTTTCTTTTTTGAGACAGGGTCTCACTCTCTTTCCCAGGCTGGAGTACAATGGTGCAATCACAGCTTGCTGCAGCCTCAGCCTCCCAAGGTCAAGCAATCCTTCTGCCTTAGCACCACCCCAACCCAGCAGCTGGGACTACAGACACACACCACCATGCCTGGTTAATTGTATTATTTTGCCATGCTGCCCAGTCTGGTCTCGAACTCCTGAGCTCAAGCAGTCTGCCTGCCTTGGCCTCCCAAAGTGCTGGGATTACAGGCATGAGCCACCTCTCTCAACCCAATTTTATAATATTTTTTAAAGAGTCAAAGTCTAGTTTTGATGAAAATTCAGTTACCAAATTTTTGTAGTTTTCTGTAGATTTTCTCCTCTGTTATTTTCTGGAACTTTTATCATTTTAGCTCTTATATTTAGGTATATGCCCCATGTTTAGTTGTTCTTGTGTGTAATAGGAAGATTCATTTTTTAATATATGAACATCTGGTTATCCAGCCTCCGTTTATTCAGCTGCCTATGCTTTTTGTACTACAGAGAATATAAGTTTCCATGTTCCTCTGGGTTCTCATTCATTTTTTTCTGACAAAAACATTCAAGAATTTGAATCACAAAATTAGAGTTGGAAAGATTTTTAAATATGGTATTATGTGTGCTTTCAAAAAATATTTTTCTAATGAACTGAACATGTTGTTATAGGGACATCTGCCCTGCTGTGACAGCTAGTGTTTTATGATATTTCCTAAATAGTATGCCTAGGGTAGACATACAACAGATATCTTCTCTTATAGGGGGCTTTTTAGTGTAATGTGAAGAGAATCCGTGTGCCTTCTGTGAATCATCTTGGTGCTAGTTTATGTTCAGTTCCTCCCAGAATGTTTTTAGCTTGTTTTGTTTCTTTTGGCTGGAGAAAAATATGAAAGAGGAAAAGGGTCTCCTGCAGCAATACTAAATCGTAGAAATTCAGAGCATGAGTCTAAGTGTGAAAATAGCTTTTTACTTTAACAATTGAGTCATTTTCTAAGTCAGTTTGTAAAAAAGAAGTTTCCATTTGCTCTGAAAATGTTTATGCTCCTTATGACCTGTTTTTCAGTGGAAAGTTTCAAAGTATTTCTGAAATGGTGCTCAACATTTGAGTCAGGCATTTCAGTACAAACTAGTTAAAACTTGCAAACTATGTACTTCTGCAGTTGTAGCCAGAGTGAAGACCCCTGGGATGTAAGCCAAAGCTACGGAATCCTGAGTCTCTCCCAGCACTGTTGACAGGCTACAGCACTTCATACACTTAAAAGAAAAAAACACTGATAAGATTATTTCTACAAATGCAGAATCTAAATAAAATTATCGTCTACCTGTAGTTTTGAACTTTCCAGTGGCTCATTTCTAGAATAGTTTCTCTAGTGAAATACCATTAAATAGGATTTTCTCATTAAAAATAAGGGGGGAGGGAGACGGAATCATACCGCTATACCTGCACAAGAGACTAAATGCCAGCTTTTATAGAAATTACCACGATAACCACTTGCAATCAACCTGTCATAATGTACTGCATCTTATTAATGCTGTGTATGTTAAGCTTCCTGAAGTTTAAGCTGTGATGGGAACCAATATCATAGTCTATTCTTCAGTGTTTTCTTAATTAGCGCCTCATTTTAATTTGTGGATAGGAGGGCGTAATCAAACCTTTCTGAAGTACTCAGTACAGAAAGGTACATTTCCATATTCTCCAGGGGGAGAATTTTAGCTTGATGACTAAGAAACTGATTTCAGTATATGTTTTTCTCCTGTTCTGTATTTCTCTTCTTGAACCTCTCTATAACAATTAACATCAAAGAGCGCCCAGGGTGGAATTGCTTTCAGCCTGGCTCGGTGACACTGATTGATTTGGCTGTGTCTACCGTGATGGTGATGATGAGAAGGGATGCCATAGGTTTTGCTGGTGGAGGCCAGAGTACACATTACCACGAGTCACTGTATAAACTGAACATTACCTGTTTCTTGTACTTCCGACAGTCTGGGGACAAAACCACCATTTGCAATACTCTGGGACAGACTTCAGGGAGTCAGCTGGTGTGAGAATAGAGAGAGGGGCCCTGTGGGTTGGAGACGATATAGCACTCATGGCTGCTTGCTGTCCTGCACTGATCCAGTAACTTTCTAGGATACCAGGATCCACATGGCTGCCAGCTAGCCATTCCCAACTAGCGTGGTCAGGAAGCTGGATGGTGTAAAGTAGTTGGGCCTTGTTCTGCTGAGGTCTGTCCTAGTTTTATTGCTAACTAGCAGTATGTTCTTAAGAAAGACACTTGACCTACTTAAGCCTCAACTTCTTTAAAAATTGGGGTAGTAGTACTGCCAGAATTAAATGAATTAATGCATGTAAGGTACTTACCACAGTGCCTTGGAACACGGTAAATCCGGTAAATAGTAGCTTGTATAACATAAATCATTGTTATGATTAAAATTACTTCCTTTGGTCAGACATTTCAGTACAGACCAGTTAAACTTTGCAAATAATATACTTCTAAGTTATAGCCAGAGCAAAGACCCCGCCCTGAGGTACAAACCAAAGCTGCAGATTTCTGAGCCTCACCCAAAGCGACTGAATTAGAGTCCCTGAGGTTTAGACCCGACAATTTGGACTATCAGCAGTCAACTCGGGAAAATGACTTTCGTCAGCACGAACTTTGAGACTCACTCTCCAGGCTGAGGCTCCTGTAGGTATAAAGTGTCCTGTACTTCTCCAGAATACAGTGGTGCTGTGATTTCAGCCAGGAAGGCATGCCAGGAAAAGAGAAAGATTGCTTTTAATCTTTTTTTTTTTTTTTCAATTGAACAGTATTATCACTTGAATGTACGTTTCTACAGACAAAAATTCCCTTTGGCAAAAAATGAAATAAAAACTTTTCAAGCAAGAAATGGTGCGATGAAGAATTTGTCTGGCTGACGTGGTGGCTCATGCCTAAAACCCCAGAACTTGGGGAGGTCAAGGCTGGAGGATCACTTGAACTCAGGAGCTCGAGACCAGCCTGGACAGCATAGTGAGACCTCGTCTCTAACAAAAATAAAAAGTTAGCCAGGGTGGTGGTGCAAGCCTGTGGTCCCAGCTACTCAGGAGGCCACGGTGGTAGGATTGCTCCAGCCTAGGAGATTGAGGCCACAGTGAGTTGTGATTGCACCACTTCACTCCAGCCTGGGTGACAGAGTGAAACCCTGTCTCAAATCAAATAAAGAATTTGGTCTAAAATATGTTGTGAGGAGTGTAAGTCTAGCAATTGCTCCCTCCACTACTGAGAACTGGAATTTTTAGCAACTCATTTAGGATTTTAAAAAGTAACTGTTTCTTGAAAATAAGAATATCAATAATAATAGCTCAGATTGATATGATGCCTTTTCAATGAACAAAGTTTCATCATGCAACACTGTTGCATTCAGTTTTCACAGCCACCTGTGACATAGGTGATTTTTGTATTTGCTTTAACAGATGAATAAACTGAGGCTTGGAAAAGTTCAAGGACTGTCACATAACTAGTGAGGAGTGGGGCCGGGCCTGTAGCTCGGTCTCCAGATGGGGAAGGAGGCCTAGAATCAGCATCTGCTTTGCGATGTGGCATGCAGACTTTCTCACCATTTACTAACCTCCTCATCTCTTGAGGAATCACTTAGTCTTTCTTATCTGTAAAATAGAATTAAATGCATCTACTTCAGAGAGCTTTTAAATTAAATGATATCTTCAACAACAACAAAAACACAGCCCCATTTAAAAAATGGGCAAAGGACTTGAGTAGACATTTCTCTAAAGAAGATATGCAGGTGAGGCAGGCGGATCACCTGAGGTCAAGAGTTTGAGACCAGCCTGGACAACATGGTGAAACCTTGTCTCTACTAAAAATACAAAAAAACATTAGCTGGGCATGGTGGTGCGCACCTGTAGCCCCAGCTACTCAGGGAGGCTGAGGCAGGAGAATCGCTTGAACCCAGGCGGTGGAGGTTGCAGTGAGCCAAGATTGCACCACTGCGCCCCAGCCTGGGTGACAGAGGGAGACTGATAGAGTATATTTCATATGCTTTATCATTTGCATATATATATACGTATATATGTATGTATACATGCAAAAGTATATGAAATATACTTCATATATAAATGTATATATGCAAATGTATATACATATATGTATATATTTGTGTATGTATGCAAATGATAAAGTATATGAAAACATCTTCAGTGTCACTAATCATTAGGGAAATGCAAATTTAAACCATGGTGAGATACCACTTCACACCCATTAGAATGGCTACTATAAAAAAATAACGGCCGGGCGCGGTGGCTCAAGCCTGTAATCCCAGCA
>NW_012112364.1:3760764-3770391 GCF_000951035.1 Colobus angolensis palliatus | reverse complement strand
TTTTTTTTTGAGACAGAATCTTGCTCTGTCTCCCAAACTGGAGTGCAGTGGCATAATCCCGGCTCACTGCAATCTTCGCCTCCTGGAGTCAAGCGATTCTTGTGCCTCTCGAGCAGCTGGGATTACAGGTGTGCACCACCATTCCCGACTAGTTTTTATATTTTTAATAGGGACAGGGTTTCACCATGTTGGCCAGGCTGGTCTCGAACTCCTGACCTCAAGTGATTCGCCCACCTCGGCCTCCCAGAGTGCTGGGATTACAGGTGTGAGCCGCTGTCCCCAGCCCCTCCTCGGTGTTTTAGTGGGAATGTTTTGGCTGGTTGGGATGGGCTGGCTCTGCTACGGTGCTTCAGTCCTTTTCTGGCCATTTTTTTTGGGAGTTCACTGGGCGATACAGGAAACAAAGCCACCTTGGACTGCAGGGTGACTCCAGGGCCAGAGCGGTGCCATGTTTAGTAGGTCAGTGCCACAGATAGGGGACAGGCAGCTGAAGCCTTGTTTACAGTTTGTGACCAGGCAAAGGATTACAGCCTCACTGCTTAATGTATATTATGTGCTTTTCACATGTTTACCGTGAGGATATCTTGTACATTTGGCTTTGCATTTTTACTCTTTGTGGTATAAATTTTTCATCTGTAATTCTTTAACTGCCAGGTTTTGAATTAAACCTACTGGAAATATTTGGCAGCAGAACACATTAGATTCTTGTATTCCTCAGTGAAAATAAAAAAGAAGCACTACGGGTGCTCCTTGCGATCTTGCCTTTCCTTTGTGATGGCTCCTCTGTGCAGAGGGTCCACGTGGCCCGAGTGTCTGTGGTGCACAGCACATCAGAAGTGGGTGTTTACCTGCTCAGGGAGGCCCTGGACTCTTACGAGTTTAAAGCAGGTGTGATACAATCGTGTAATTAATAAAAGTATAGAAGCTTATTGTTGGCAAGGACCCATTACCTTGTTCCTCATGTATCTGAGACTAAGTAAGACACCTTCAGGACAGGATTGTTGAGAATAGGGGGAGGAAAATTGCAATTAATTTGTTTGTAGAGTGGCTCAGGATTTCAGGAGATGATGGAGGAGACAGGGACAGGATGGCTGACTCCCTTATCTGAAACGTGGTCACTGATTTTGAAATACTTAGTGGTCCTCCATCAGTAATTAAATGAAAGTAAGCTTATTTATATTGTGGGATGGAGGCCAGGGACAGGGGAGTATGAAATTATAAAGAAAGATAAACAGCAGTCTGGGTATGATGGTTCACACCTGTAATCCCAACACTTCGGGAGGCTGAGGTGGGGGGATCCCTTGAACCCAGGAGTTTAAGACCAGCCTGGGCAACATGGCAAAACTCTGTCTCTGCTAAAAATAGAAAAATTAGCCGAGCGTGATGGTGCGTACCTCTAGTCCCACCTACTCGGGAGGCTGAGGTAGGAGGATCACCTGAGCCTAGGAGGTGGAGGCTGCAGTGAGCTGAGATTGTGCCACTGCACTCCAGCCTGGGTGTCAGATAGAGACCTTGCCTAAAAAAAAAAAAGAAAGAGAGAGACAACGGGTTGCTAACATATTCAGAGCTAAAATATGGTGATTACTCTTGAAATACTAAGTCCTCCTCAGTCAATAAGTTTAATTTCCAAAGAGGAAAGTAAGTTCATTTTTATAAAATCGTGTTTTTTCACTCATTGAAAATAACAAGTTTGAAAGTAGACCTCTATATTCTTTAGCATGTATTTCAGAGATGAAACATATTTTAAGATGTCATTTTGTGCATTTATTTCATAATATGATGGCTTTAAACTGTCTCTTTACTCTTAATTAGTCCAGGCATAAAATTGCAACCTATGGCCAGGTATGGTGTCTCACACCTGTAATCTCAGCACTTTGGGAGTCTGAAGCAGGTGGATCGCTTGAGCTCAAGAGTTCAAGACCAGCCTGACCAGCATGGTAAAACCCCGTCTCTGCTAAAAATACAAAAATTAGCCAAGCAGAAGGATCACTTGAGCCCTGAAGGTTGAGCCATGATCGTGCCAGTGCACTGCAGCCTGATGACAGAGTGAGACCCTGTCTTTAAAAAAAAAATAAAAAAATTGCAACCTACCAGTTTGTTTTCTCTACCTGGATGTCAATCTCAGCATCGTGTTACTATTGATTTTGAGACAACAGGATGGTCTTGATGTTGTACTTGAGCCTAGAAAACAGAACTCCCTTGAATAATTATTATTGAGGCCAAGGGGGAAAACCGTCAGCCTGGGAGTGTTGGTTTTGGGGTGAGGGTGGTGACACGTGTCTATGATGTGAGTGAGGGAGGCAGGTGAGGTGAGGGACATAGGGGCTGGGATGGAGTTTGTCACTGTCATATGGAGTTATTTCCTTTCTTTAAACTGAAGAAGAGCTCAGCTACACTGATTTCTCCGTCTTGTATTCTAAGACTTCACTAGTGATTATATTTTTCTTAAGTACTAGTGTTGTTTTATGCTCATGGAACTGGGCTCATAGTATTAAAGTAAGTGTTCTCCATGAACTTCAGTATATTTGCATTTTTAAATAAACTACCGTATCAGTCTATAAAACAGGTTATATACAAGGCCGTAGGGTCACTAGCTGTGTTGTCAGCATCTGTTATCATCCATGTAACACATTCAAGGACAATTGAAGTATCTAATATCACCACCATGCTCCTCTCCTACTTCAAGGGAGATAAACAGTCATTGTTTGAAAATGTTTAACAAATGACCAAAGTGTTTCCTGAATCCAAGGGACAAGGCCACAGTTTTCTGGGTTATAATAGTTGCTTATTTTTTTGTTGTTGTTTTTTGGAGACTCTTTAAATGATGTCACGATTACTGACGTGCACGTAACCCCATTCCGTAGTAGTTAGAAAAGTTCAGCTTAGTCACTTGTGCTTCATTTGCTGTCAGAATTCCACCAACCACTGGAGATTCTTACAGGTTAAAACCTAACATCCTAGTAAAAAAATGCAGCACATTTGTAAGAATGTAGCCCAGAGTTATTATTTATTTTTACCTACAGGCCATAGAAAGAGTAACCCAGTAAATGATGTTCCTACTTCCAGTATCGTGCCTGGTCTGTTTCTGGCCCAGGCCCTGTCCTAAGAGCCAGGCCTGAGAAAAGAAGGGACAACTTAATAACCCTGTCTTCCCCTTCCCAAGATGGTCCCTAAAGTAGTGGAAACTGTGAGGGGTGCAGCAGAGCCATCTTGAACAGGCACATTTGTGAGACGGCGTCGCTCAGTGAAATGCAGGGCGTTTTGCCATTTACTTAGTTTTGAACTGGTCAGAGGCCATCCCTCCTCTCCTCCACTTTGCATGGGTGACTGGGCTCTTACAGGAGCGCCTCCCCTCACGGTGGCTGTTCCTCAGCCTGCCTGAGTGATGCACGGAGCCATGCCTGGACCGGTGGAAAGAGCCAGGGGGTGGAGGACCAGGAAGCCCGCCTGGTGGCTGGCCCCGTTTGTGGGGCACCTCCCCGCATGCCAGGATAATTCACTTCCCCTGCAACACACACACCCCATTGAGGGCTATGAAAGCCAAAGGCAGCTTAGACGGGAAGATGATTCCACCAGGCCAGGCATGGCAGCTCACTCCTGTAATCCCAGCACTTTGAGAGGCCGAAGCGGGAGGATTGCCTGAGCCCAGGAGTTTGAGACCAGCCTGAGCAACGTAGTGAGACCCCTATCTCTACAGAAATTTAAAATTAGCTGGACCTGGTGGTGCATGTCTGTAGTCTCAGCTACTCAGGAAGCCAAGGTGGGAGGATCACTTGAGCCTGGGAGTTCAAGGCTGCAGTGAGCTGAGATCGTGCTACTTACTCCAATCTGAGTGACAGAGTGAGACTGTCTCAAAAAAAAAAAAAAAAGGAAAAAAGAAAAGAAAATTCCACCTTATTGTTACAAAAATTAAGGATAGGAAACCTAATATGATTTACTCCGTGAAACAAAATCGACTCTTCGTTCCATGCACGACAGGGGAAGAGGGCCTAGGCAAGGAGAGAGAAAGAGAACATCGGAAAGGAGTGAAGGTCAGGACTGTGGGAGGAACCAACACAGAACAGTCCAAGCCAGGTGCGTGCGCGTGACTGTGTCTACACACACGGATGAATGGAGAAATAGCCCAGAGAAATACACAGGGCAGAAGCCAGCAGTGCAGACCGCGTGTGTGATGAGCTCAGGAAGGCTTTTGGGGAGCAGCATCAGTTGCTGCTAAGGGTTTTTGCTACAACCCATAAAGCCATTTGGCATCTTTCTTACCTGCTGCTGTTAATGGTGGGGTCATGTCTAGTGCTGGCCTTCCAAAGATGAAATGAAAGTTCCTGAACTATCTCGCTTGCTCTTATCTTTCAGTAAATCCATTGTCTTCTCATCTTAAAATGGGGGTAATTATGTCTTCTTTGCTTCTTAGAAAATATAATTATAGTTAGATGGGAAAGCAATTTGAAAATCTGATTTCTAAGTGAATGTAACATGTTATTCCTTTGGTGTTAAAAATACCACCCCCTCCCACAAGAAAAAAATGTAATTAAGGCTCAAACTTATCACTTTCTGCATATGTAAATATTTCCTTGTTCCTGCTTTCAACTCCTCAAAATATGGCAATTCATCTGGGATCCTATGCGTTCCCCTTACCCACTTAAAATCCTGGGACAGATCGTTGCAACACATAAAAACAGGCCTGTGCAGGGTATTTTTGGTTATGACACATTAATTTTCATTTAAGGGACATTGGGTAATGAGATATAGTTCTGGGATAGTGAGATGCTACTTTTTTGACTTTATAAGTTGTAAGACCTAAATTTTCGTTTTCTAAGAATTGGAGCACAAGACTAATGCCCTAGATACTCTTAACTGTTGTCATCTAACCCGGGAATTTTAGATATTTGTGATATTGTCTGATTACAGACCTTTCTCACATTATACAACAGGTTTTTCTCATGTCTTGAAATATATTGACATCACTCATCAATACTTCAGAATCAGTACCTCACACCCATCCTCTTAATTCATACATGACATATGTTACTACATTACAGCTCTTTTAAGTCGTCTTACTTTACAATCCTCTCTCATTTTCTTTTATGCATGTGAACGTGTCATTCTGAGGTCTGTAGGTTTTACCAGATTGCCCAGGGCACGTGTTATCAGAGCCTCTGATCATTGCCATTCTCTCTCCCCTCCCTCTAGCAGTTCTACATCTAAGGGAAGGAAAACCTGCAAAGCTCTATTTTCCTTCTGTAAAAGTACATGCTACGTATCCAGGCTTTAGAGAGGAGAGACGGAGGTTGAAGTCAGACAGACTGGGCTGTGAAATAGGCCCTTCCCTTTTCTGGCTCTATTAACGTGAGCAAATCATTTCATCTATTTTAGCCCTGGTGTCTTAATCAGTACAATTCTGTGAACAGGACCTGCCTCACAGGGTGGCTGAGAAGATTAAGCAAGGTAGCACGTGTGCCTGGCATAGGTCTGGCACCTCACAGGCATTCGGAAATTGCAGCGTTCACTGTGGTCCTCTGTGGCATCCACTGTTGAGGCGTTTTCCTTCTCACCTCGACCCCTGTATGTGAATTCTCGTGGTAGCCAGGATGCTGGTACCCTAGGAGAAAACCGGGGAGTCAGCTTATTGTATTTATATCATCTCCAGAAAACCTTTGGTGTGCCCGGAGTCCCTGTGCTTTAGTTTTCTTCGGAATTACCTTGCTGTAGGAGTTTCCTAGGGTTACTCTTAACAAACCACCACAACCTGGGTGGCCTGAAACAGTGGACGTCTGTTCTCTCACCGTTCTGGAGGCCGGAAGTTTGAGATCAAAGTGTTGACAAGTCCACAATCACTCCAAGGTGCGAAGGGGGCTTCTTTTTAGCCTCGTCCAGCTGTCAGTGGCAACTGGCCTTCCCTGGTGCCCTTGGCCTGTGGATGCATCACTCCAGTCTCTGCCTCCGTCCGCCCGTGGCTTTCTCCCTTTCATGTTTGTCTGGGTCCAAATTTCCATCTGCGTCATAAGGACACCAGCCATTGCATTGCAGCCCACCTAACCCAGGGGGACCTCATTTTAACTTGATTCCATCTGCAAAGACCCAATCTCTAAATGAAATCTCACAGGTACTGGAACACTTGCTGTTTGACTATACTTCCTTAGGTTAGGCCTCTGAATGGATATAAGAGAAATCAAGTTATTTTGTCTGAATCTTTCATTTTTCATCTGGTTAATAATTTGTTTTCACTGTCGTTTCAAGAAAATGTTTTAAAGAGTCTCACTGGAGGGAACAAAGCCTATATTGGCTTTTTACTTTTGCAAAGTAAAATATGAACTCTTACAGGAAGAAAATATGTAATAGTAAGTAAAACACTTTAAAATATATGCGGAGAGGCCAGGCACTGTGGCTCTCACCTGTAATCTCAGCCCTTTGGGGAGGCAAAGGCAAGTGAATTACTTGAGCCCAGGAGTCAGAGACCAGCCTGGGCAACATGGTGAATCCCTGTTTCTACAAAAAGTAAACAGATGAACTGATGCGGTGGTACGCACCTACAGTCCCAGCTACCTGAGCAGCTGACATGGGAGGATCACCTGAGCCCAGGAGGTGGAGTCTGCAATGAGCTGTGACTGTGCTGCTGCCTGGGCAACAGAGTGAGACTGTTGCAAAATAAATAAATAAAATAAAATATATGGCCGGGCGCGGTGGCTCATACCTGTAATCCCAGCACTTTGGGAGGCTGAGGCAGACGAATCACGTCAGGAGATCAAGACCATCCTGGCTAACAAGGTGAAACCCCGTCTCTACTAAAAGTACAAAAAAAAAAAAATTAGCCGGGCATGCTGGCGGCACCTGTGGTCCCAGCTGCTGGGGAGGCTGAGGCAGGAGAGTGGCGTGAACCCGGGAGGCAGACCTTGCAGTGAGCTGAGATCGCGCCCCTGCACTCCAGTCTGGGCGACAGAGCGAGACTCCGTCTCAAAAAAAATAATAATGAAATATATGCAAAGAAGCAAGAGTTAAAAGGGCAGTCATTCCACTGGAAAGTCTGTTTACAGAAGTTTATGACTTGGGTGTAAACTGCCTGTTTTGGAGCTGATAGAGCTCTAGCTGGATTGTCTGGACTAGGGCAGAGCTCTGACATGGCCGTGGAAGAGGGTAGGTCTTTATGATGGTGTTTTAAAGTCAAGAAAGACTCTTAGGAGGACGTGGCTATGCCCAGCCGCCTGTTTCTTTGGTGCATCCATGGGCCCTGGCAGCCCGTGCCAGAGTCTGAGGTAGGCTCTCACTTGTTGGAGAAGTTTGTTTGGTAGTATGTGTGTGTCTACAGTTCCAAGTAGAATCACAGCCAAACTACATTCCCTGGAATGAACCTGGGTAGTATTTCAGAAGTACATAAACTTTGCTTTAAAAAAAAAAGAAAGATTCAATTTTAGAATATCCATCGAAGTTCAAATTTGTTTCATAAGGAATTTAACCATCTTTTGACTAAGAATCCATGTTTGAATGTCAGCTTAAATCTGGGAGTTTTCCCCTATCTTTCTCTTTGTACTTTTGCTGAGAGTAAAATGGACATTTCAATTTTATGTATTATCCTGTTGACTAAGTTTTGCTATTTTTAGAATATGTGTTACCTTTTAGAGGGAATGTTTTCTCCTTTTATATTTTCATTGGAACTGTATAAATACTGAACATAGAATTACAGTTGTTTCCCCTTTTTTTTTTTTTTTTTTGACAATGGGTCTTGCTTTGTCTCCCAGGCTGGAGTGCAGTAGTGCAATCATGGCTCACTGCAGCCTCCACCTCCTGGGCTCAAGCAATCCTCCTTCCTTGGCCTCCCAAGTAGCTGGGACCACAGGCACATGCAACCACACCCTGCTGTTATTTATTTATTTATTTATTTTGAGGTGACATTTCACTGTGTTGCCCAGGCTGGTCTCAACTGGGCTCAAGCAGTCCTCCTGCCTGAGCCTCCCAAAGTGCTGGGATTACAGGTGTGAGCCACTGTGCTCCGGCCAGCATTGGTTTTGTGTGCTCTACTCTGACTCTGAGGCATGATGTGTTGAAGGAATGATCCCGAGTCCTGCCCCCCGCTGTCTACTGACCTGCTTGGAGCTCACCTGCCTGTACCCCGCATCTGTCACTGCCTGGAGCAGTTCCTTGCTTTTGGTGTTACTGAGAAAAAGCAGGGTGCATGTTGCATAAGTGTAAAACCGAAACAAACCAGACCCCGAAAAACTAACTGAAAACAGAACAGAGCAAAGCACTGCACGTCCGTTTGTGAGCAGGTGGACGGCTCCCTGCCTGTGGTCTTCTTGTCCTTCTGTTTTTCTAGCGTATTGTTCCTGAACCTTTTTATTACAGGGCAATAATGTAATTGGGTTGATTCTCACTATGTACTTAAGCTGTCTATGCCATGTGATTCGGTAATTTAAGCTATCTTTAATTTGTTTTTCATTTGTAATAGAGAAAATCGTATTAACCTTTTCATGATTTCTCTCATATTTTCCTATGGCGATGTTGAAGAGGAAAAACGTTTCCTCTACCCTCTTTGACTCTGTTCTTAAGGCCTGCGAATTAAATTGGCAGAGGACAGATTAGCAAAAGAAAAGACATGTATATTCACATGCCTGCGTGTGTCTGTGTGTGAGAGACAGAGAGTTCATAGAAAAATGTGACTCAGGCAGGGTGTGGTGGCTCACTCCTGTAATCCCAGTACTTTGGGAGGCTGAGGTGGGTGGATCATGAGGTCAGGAGTTCAAGACCATTCTGGCCAACATGGTGAAACCCCGTGTCTAGTAAAATATATATATATATGTAAATTAGCTGGGCGTGGTGGTGCGTGCCTGTAATCCCAGCTACTCAAGAGGCTGAGGCAGGATAATCGCTTGAACCTGGGAGGTGGAGGTTGCAGTGAGCCAAGATCACACTGTACTCCAGCCTGGTGACAGAGTGCAACTCCATCTCAAAAAAAAAAAAAAACAGTGACTCCAGGAGATGGTTAGAATTTAAGCTGTATGTGGCATCTTACTAGGAGGGGAGAAGAGAACTTATGGGAAAACAAGTAACTTTTAGGAAAGATAAATAGGCTTTCAGGAAAATACATGAGTTTTGTGACAGTGTGTGGGTGTGGGTTCCCCTCTTTTCCCTGGTTGCAGTCAACTCCCAGGAGAGGATTTGTGACAGTTCAGTTCTTTTGAGAGGCCCTGCTTTTAGGCAGGTAACGAGTTCAGTGGAACAAAAGCCTACTCTCTAAAGCCTTCAGCTCACAACCGTTTGTATGCCATTCTGGATGCCGTCAGTGGAGAGAGAATTAGAGGTGGCAGCCCCGGCAGGAGGGATCTGTGGACAGCAGCAGAGGGAAGTTGCTGGAACCTGCACAGGATTGTCTTTTGAGCAGAGGTGAGGTGGCCTTGCAGGAAAACTTGTGGAATATAAATCACGAAGCCCATCGTTTTGTGTCTTTGTTGTCACTGATTAACTGTGTGGCCCTGGGCAAGTCGTGTCCCTTCTTTAGGTCCCAGTTTTCCTGATTTGAAAAATGAGGCGTTGCAGTAGAGTATCTATAAACCCCACACTGTGCTCTTTGCTCTTCGCTCCGCATTTGCTTTTTTTTTTTTTTTTTGAGACGGAGTCTCGCTCTGTTGCCCAGGC
>NW_012112364.1:3748490-3760433 GCF_000951035.1 Colobus angolensis palliatus | reverse complement strand
GTTCTGTCACCTGGCTGGAGTGCGGTGTTGCAGTCTCAGCTCACTGCAACTCCACCTCCCAGGTTCGAGCGACTCTCCTGCCTCAGCCTCCCAAGTAGCTGGGATTACAGGCAGCTGCCACCACACACCTGGCTAATGTTTTTGTATTTTAGTAGAGAGAGGGTTTCACCATGTTGGCCAGCTGGTCTCAAACTTGTAACCTCAAGTGATCCGCTCACCTCAGCCTCCCAAAGTGCTGGGATTACAGACATGAGCTACCGCATCCGGCCAGTGCTGATTTTCTTAATGCCTTTTATCATAGCTCATCATTGGTCACCAAACCACTATTTCAATTATGGTTATTGAAGTATCAGCCTATTGAATCAGCCTATAATAATAGATTTGGTTATTTTGATTAAGGTTTAGTTGTGTCTTCGTGTTCTAGTACACAAATAGCTGTTCTAATAAACAAGGAAATCAAGAAAACCCGAGGCAGGGCCGTGGCGGTGAGGGGGAATGTGTGGCTTGTTCTTTTTGAATACCTTCCTGGACATTGAGCTCACCTGACTTGTTCGCATTTGAAAGGTCTTCCATGATGGCCCATGGAGGCGAGGTTCATCACAGGATGAGGAAAGGACAGAGGCACAGAGAACCCCCAGGAGGAGATGGGGCTCTGGGAGACGGCCCAGGCCTCGGCCGTTCTCTGACTACGGCCAGCTGGCCAGCCGCAGTTTGTCTATTCCTGAAGACTCGGTTGCTGCAGACCCCCAGAAGGAAGACCGCGTGAACGAGGACCCCCAGGCAAGCTTGACTTCTGCCAGCCCTGAAAACCAGAATGCTCCAGTGGGCTGCCCCAAAGGAGCCCGGAGAAGACGCCCCATTTCCGTGATAGGTGGGGTCAGCTTGTATGGGACCAACCAGACGGAGGAACTGGACAGTCTTCTGACACAAGTAAGATCTGGTGTGCACCTCCCCACGCCAGCAGAGGCCCTCCAGCTTCCTGCCTCTGTTCTCTCTGCACACTAAACTGGATCTGCTTTTTCTCTCGCGTTCTCAAGGGCAGCACTGTGTGCTTAACCACCTTTTCTTCCTGACGCTGTGAAAACATGCGTGAATTCAAGCTAACCATCTGATGTTTGGATGCCTTTTGCTAATCTTTCTTTCCCGGGATCTCAAATAATACTTAAGACTCATTTGCTGTTGATTTCTGAATAACCTGAGATTCTAACCAGAGAAAGGTAGCAGGACGTATTTACTAACACTCCTGAAAGAAGTAATTGTTGAAAAAGAGAGTATTGTTCGTTGTTAAAATGTAAAGATAAAATGTAAACAAGAAATAAATAAAATGTAAAGAAGAAATAGTTTTTTAGGAGATAAGTATTTTGTTTTCTACCATTTTCTTATTTTTTTTTATTTTTATTTTTGAGTTGCAACTTTGCAACTAGTAATAGTTTGACAATGGGTTAAACACTTAGTACTGGTTTCTTAGTATAGTTTAGTATTCAACAAATATTTATCCGGGTATCCAGTGAGCAGTTTGAAAATACAAAACATTTAATTGAAGACTCTGTCTTGGAGAAGTGTATACTTATTTGGGAAGGCTAATACCCTGGCCGTGGTAAACATTCACAGAACACCACATGAGTAATATATATGCCCACTTTCATTTGTAAAACTGGGTAGCTGATGTCATAAGTAACGCATAAAATTATCTTAAAAGGGAAATCCTATACAGTACTAATACTGGATTGTATATGTTTACATTTTTCCTGTAAAGCCCCACACAATGCCTTGTTTATAACAAGCACTCAAAAACCCTTGCTTAAATAAATTGAAGTGATTTCTTAAGGTTAAAAAATTAAGTTGCAGAATACCATGAAAATTTTCAGAATCTTTTGTCCGAAGGTGCTCCCCTGTTGGAACATGATTCTGCACTGAAGCAGATTGTCGCGCGTTTTAACTCAGAACGGTAGTCCCGGGTGCACTACAGCCTTAGAAAGAGTTTCCCTTCAGAGCAGCCGAAAGGAATGTGAAAAGTGACTTTCTGTACTGTAGCCTAATTTGGGGAATTGGGTGAGAAAATGGTAAGAAAACCTAAGGAATTACATAAGCAGAATATGCGTGTAATAAACAAAAGGAGGAAAAAAGAAATCGAAGGAACGCATGAAGCAACTGGGCCTCTGACTGATAGTTTTAGGGATCGCTATTATAGAAAACCAGAAGGTCATTATAAGAGAGACCTGGGCAACTACCTGGAAAACTGCTTCTTTTAACTGAAGCTCCACTGCTGTGTGAGTTTAGGGAAGCCAGGCTTGCCTTCAGCTCCACAATCCTTATTGAAGGCTCATCTGTGCCAGGCTCTGTGTCGGCAGGGAGGAGTAAAGGAGGAAGGAGGCTGAAGAAGGATGTGAGGATCACAATTGGCCACCCTGGCCGGGTTGTGGCCTTGTCCTGGCTTCCTCCAGAGGGCCACCCCGGGAAAGCATCTTCTTACCTTAGTGACCCTGCGTCTGTGTGACAATTCCCCTGCTTCCTAAACGTGCCTTCCTCTTCTCAGAAGCTTCTTTTTCCTTAGTGGGACCTGTTGGCATGTTGCAGAAAAGTGAGATGAAACACAAGGCTGCAGGGTGCAGGACAGTAAGCCGATCAGGGTTGTTAAAAACTGGAGCATCACGAGTTGCCACTGGGCTTCGGTGCAGCCTGCAACTCGTGGCAGGATTGGAGAAACCATTTCACGTCTGTGAGTGGCTTCGAGGTGAGAGAGCTATGCGTGTGAAGTGCTTGCAGGAGCTGCCACTTCCTGGCACCTCCTCACAGATTTTGCTTTCTTTTTGCAGCCGGCTTCCAGGCCGCCCATGCCTGCTCACCAGGTGCCACCCTACAAGGCTGTGTCGGCCCGGTTCCGGCCCTTCACGTTCTCCCGGAGCACCCCCATTGGGCTGGACCGTGTGGGACGCCGGCGGCAGATGCGAGCATCCAACAGTGAGTCTCAGAGTCCCTTTCCTTTCAGAGCTGCCACGGGCCCATCTGACTGTTTCCAGCTAACCTGAGGCAGCAGGTTCTGCACCTTCGCGCCTCCCTCGGGCCAGGCCGTGTTTGTCTGGGAGCAAGGACGGCTCATCTCAGGAGAATGGTGCATCATTTGCTGTCTGGGGTAGATGCTCTGTGTGCTAGGCTGGTGGCTGTTAAGTTTGAGAAGTTTGCTCCTCGTGTGGTATCCGTGTACATCGTTCCTGCGTGTGGAGATCCCTAAAGAACCGAGACCCAGGCTAGAAATCCGAGATCGACGTGTCAGCAGGGTCCATTTCTTCTGGGGGCTATGAGGGAGGGTCTGCTCCAGGCTGCTCTCCTTGCGTCTGGCACCCTCAGCGTTCCTTGGCTCGTAGGAGCGTTGCCTCATCTCTGCCTTCATGTTCACATGGCATTCTCCCATGTGTCTGTCTGTGTTCAGATCTCCCCTTTTTGTAAAGACACCAGGCTTACTGCTTGTGGGCCCAACTTAATGACCTCATCTTAATGTAATTATCTACCAAGACTGTTTCCAAATAAGGTCACACTCATGGGCACTGAGGGTTAAGTCTTCACCATCTTTTTGGGGGATACAATTGATTCAGAAACATATACCATGTTTGTAACAATAGGCAGCGTGTACCCATGTGGCAGAAGATTTTAAAAGAAAAGGCAGAAATAACAATAGCATTGTTAGGGTGGCAGGAATGTAGAGCCCTTCTCCTCCCACTGCGCACCTGTGTACACACAGCCTATTCCCTGCTTGCTGTAACACTGGCTTTTGTTGTTAGTTTAAAAAGGTTTTAATTTTAGGGGTTCTTTTGTTGACAAGCAACAACATCTAACTCTGGCTATGTTTTTTTTTATTATTATTATTATACTTTTAAGTTCTAGGGTACATGTGCACAACGTGCAGGTTTGTCACATATGTATACATGTGCCATGTTGGTGTGCTGCACCCTTTAACTCGTCATTTACATTAGGTGTACCTCCTAATGCCGTCCCTCCTCCCCGTCCCCTCCCCACAACAGGCCCCGGTGTGTGATGTATCTGAAGCAAAAAGGGAGTTTATTGGAAGGGTGCCGGCTGTGCCCAGAATTGATGAGCTGGCTAGGGAACCAGGCCAGGGAAGGGATGGCAACTAGGGTCGCTCCTGGGAGTGGAGGAGCCACAGGAAGGCGTGTGATGGGAGACCGGCCGTGGCTCCGTCCCAGGAGTTAGGGAGGTATGCAGTGAGTCCTATGAAAATACAAAACGTTTAATTAAAGATCCTATCTTGGAGAAGTGTATACTTATTGGAGTTATAATAAGGAGTTAACTTATTAGAAGTTAGTGACCGTCTGTCTGTCACTCACCCAGGGGTTCAGGTCCCAGGATGAAGGATTCAGCTGTCCGAGCTTAGGTGATAGGTCCACCGCCTGGTGGCACTGGAACAGGGAGAAGGCTGGAGTGTCTGCCTCCAGGGACCGTTGCCTTCTATACGTGAAGGCAGGCCAGGTAAGTATTTCACAGGGCAGACAGTACCATAAAGAAAAATAAAACAGGATAGAGGACATTCATTTCCAAAGAGTGTCATTCTAACACGACGCACCTGTTCCGTGAACCCGCTCTCTCTTCCCTGGAGGGAGACACCCAGAGCTTCATCAGTGGCAGCAGACACCTCCAAGTCTGGGACCTCTGAGGATAAGCAGTCCTCCAGTCCCATGCAGTGCCTCTTCGGTGTTGATAACCAGAGGCAGATTGAAGCAACACTATCCCTACCAGAACGGCAAGGCGGGGAAAGGAAGGAAATAGAAAAGTTGGGATGCTGTGGAGAATAAAACAGCATGCAAAGTTTACATTTCAGCATTTGAACAGATTCCCCATAAGTCAATAAGTAGGATGCGCCAAGGCGCCACAGACGGCCCTGGAGAAGATGACTCTGGGTAATATGAGGAGTATGAGCAGGCGGGGGAGGTGATGCTGGGACAGGTGAGTAGGATAGGAGGCAGTGAGGCAGAGGTCTGAGGGAGGAGAAGTCCTAGCAGAAGGAGCATCAGAAGCCCAAAGTCATGCAGGAAACACGATGTGTCTGAGGTTCAGCAAGGAGGCAACAGTGAGAGGAGCTCAGGGGGCAAGAGGCAGACGAAGATGTTGCAGGCTGGGAGGTGGGCTGAGGCTGGACAGGGCTCTGCAGGTCATGAGGAGGCTGATCTTGTTCTCAGTGTGGTGTGAAGCCATTGACCGCAGGAGAATAGTATGTTCTGATTTATGCTTAGAGAGGGAGGGCAGTTTGTGGGGGGAAAGGAAGACAAATGGAGATTGATTTGAAGGCGACTGCATTAGTCCATTTGAGAAATATAGTAGCAGTGACCACAAAAGCCATCCCTATTTTCTGTGGGTGCTCATTTTCCCAGTGGTATGAAGAGGCAAAAATGGCCAGCCTTGGTTCTAATTCCTTGTGGCCAGGACTATGAACTCCAGAGGAAGTACTTCTCCCTTGGGGAGCACTAAACTCAGTTTCAACAGAGCAGAGTTCCTAGGTGGGAAGAGAACATTTTGCAAGTGTATTGTTAAGTAATCCTAAGAAGCCGCTTCTATGTTTACCCTTGGTTTCCGGCCCTGCATCTTCTGCTGTGGGCGAGCCTCTCCAAATTAGTCACTGGTTCAGAGCCTGCGCCCCATCCAGGGCAGTATGGCAACTTCTGGGTGTGTCTCCAAGCTGCCTCTGTAATTTCATTTTTATTTGGTCATTATTGAGTGCGATGGAGTCATGTGCTTCCTTCTGTGTGACGTTCTGGGTCTGGGTGGCGTGTGAGATGCTGCGACAGGATCGGGGCCTTCTGTAGGATCCACAGAGGTCTGACAGTGCAGGAAACAAATCCAAGCCCAGCATAAGTTGCCCTTCCAGTAGGGACAAATCACCACCCCCTCTATTATGAAAAGGCCCCACTGCAATCAACTTTCCACAAGGGGCTGTCTGGTTGCTGCAGGGAACCGTATCATCAGCTTTGTTGAGGGGAAGGCCCAGACTTCCTGTGGTTTAGCCCAGGCTTGGCATTCATTTTTGCCACCATGGCCTTTTTCTTGCTTCTTTTTTTTTACTGTATTTTTTTTTTCCTTTTTATGAACCCACTGAGCAAGTATCCAGGTGACTAGGAAGGAAGACGCATCTAGCTGCACATTGGGACATCGTGTCCACAGGATGATTAATTAGTCTGTCTTGCAATAAGGATTCATGTAGGATGGATATCATCTCACGCTTTGCGTGTATTCTGATGTAGCCAGTTATACCCCTTCCCCAAACCCATCCTCAGCCCATCTTGTTCTTTCCACATTTCTCCAGGCCATTCAGCCAAGCCATTAGCTCCTAACCGGGAGTGCACACGAGCTAAATCCTTACCTTGCCAAAGCCAATCTCTCCTACTCAGAAAGGCTTGGGAAGAGTGTTGCTTACATTTGCTGCCGGGAGTTTCCCTGTCCTGAGGACACAGTCACCAGGTGGATGGTAGGAGTCCTGTTTGAGAAGCTAGGGAGAAGTCTCGTACTAGCATGGCTACCCTGAGGCTCCCTGGCTCTGCTCCATCAAGAGGCCTGAGTCTGGGAGTTGAGTGAGGGCCCTCCCTTGGCTTCTCTGTCATGGTGGCTCAGGTCAGGCTCTGCTCGCCAGCCCTGGAGAATTCCTCCTACACAATCTTGTGATACCTTAGTGGAATCACTCATCTGTTCTGTTCCTAGGGACCCCGAGATCAGTTAACAGCACAACCAGAGATTTCACGGGTTAAACCATTCGGATGTCCAGGCTGCCCTGCTGTGTGGTGTAGTAACTGTGCCCACCTTTCCCATGACGGATGTCCCACCTCCACGGAGGACCAGGTCTGCGTTGCAGGGGAACCATCTCTCAGCAGCATCTCTGGCCTAGAGCGATTAGCAGTACATTAATTATAAAGGCTGCTGTCACATGGGAGATGCAGCCCAAGGGGTGGTGTGACTCACATGATAGACCATCTCTAGCATTTCCATCTCAGTCCTGGAACTCCTTCCTTTCCAGGCACTGAGAGTTTTAGGTTCACATACCAGTAAAGTGCTAGAATGGCATCCAGCTCCATAAGCCCACAAAGTGATCTCAGCAAACCAGCTGTAAAAGCATCATTTGAGACACATTGGGGAGATTTTCAGATGGACTGAATATTTGGCAGCACAAAGGAATTATTTTTAATTTTGTTAGTTGGAATAAGATAGTGCAGTTATTTTTAAGTCCTTGTTTGTTATAGATAGATAGTGAAATACTTTCTGCATAAAATATGATATGTGAGATTTGTTTTAAAATACTCCAGAAAAGTTGAGGAGAAATGGTTGAAACAATATTGGCAAAAGATTGATAATTGTAGGTTCATGGTATTGTTTGCTTTTGTGTGTATTTGATATTTTCTGTAGTATCAACTTTTAAATAATAATGAAAGTATATTTCTCCTCCCTGGTCAGGTATTCTCAAAATCTTGATAACCAAATGTTGGTAAATGGATATAAAAATAGAACTAGACAGAAGGAATAAGTCCTATTGTGACCATAGTTAATGAGAATGTATTGTATAGTTCAAAATAGCCCCAAGAGAGAATTCAAATGTTCTTTTTTTTTGAGAAGTCTCATTCTGTTGCCCAGGCTGGAGTGCAGTGGCGCGATCTCGGCTCACTGCAAGCTCCGCCTCCCGGGTTCCCGCCATTCTCCTGCCTCAGCCTCCCGAGTAGCTGGGACTACAGGCATCCACCACCTCGCCCGGCTAGTTTTTTGTATTTTTTTGTAGAGACGGGGTTTCACGGTGTTAGCCAGGATGGTCTCCATCTCCTGACCTCGTGATCTGCCCGCCTCGGCCTCCCAAAGTGCTGAGACTACAGGCATGAGCCACCGTGCCCGGCCTCAAATGTTCTTAATACCAGTAAATGATAAGTGCTTGATGTGATGATTACCCCGATTTGATCATTCCACATTGTATACATGTATTGAAATATCACACTGTGCCCCATAAATATTGTACAATTATTATGTGAGTTTAAAACAATATACAAAAACTCTCCAAATTAAGTAGTACCCACAACTGAATTTTTCTCAAAATACAGAAAATTGAACATTGCAATTTAATTTTTTTTTTTTTTTTTTTTAAAGAAATGAAGGTGGAGTCTTTCTAGGTGAATGGAGCCCTCCCTTCTGAGAACTTGGCAGCGCTGTGCTGTGCTCTTCCTTTCTCTTGCCACTTTTCTCTGGCCCTGTTTGGAGCACCTGTCTTACCTCTTACCAGCCACACAGCCTGCGAAGGCAGGTCACTTGGGACAGGCCTGAGTCATGTTTGTAGGCTACTGGGTGTGTTATTTGGGATAATAGAGTTGGGATAATGAATCTCTGGCACTTATTGGAGCCTTATCAGAGGGAAGAGTGACAAAGCTATAAACACCACTGCATTGTTGGGGATGGTGTCTGTGGCTTCTCCTTCCTTGGGTTTTAGGAGGGATGCCTGCACTGCTAGAAGATTGTCCTGGGGAATTATCTTTGCTGCCTTTTCTTGGCTTTCAATTAAGCTTTTCTCTTTCGTTTGAGACAACTTACTCCATCACAGCCTACGGAAGCTCCTAATTTTTCTGTACTTACGTTGGGTTCCAACTATACTTCCTCCTTTAACCAGTCTGTTTATGTTGATCAGAAGTCAAATTTGATTGCTTTTGAGAATTCTTACTTTGAATTTCCCTTCTTCTCTATTATCTATTCCGCTTCTCTTTCTACTTATCTTGTCCAGAGTTCAGATTAGCTTGCTTTTCTTGTCTCGCAGAGAGGAGACTGTCCAGTTTCCTTCACTGTTAGACTTTAGTGGGATCTTCACAGAGACAAGCACGGAACGAATGCATACCCATGCACCGAAGTCAGTCGATATGGGTAGACCCCTTTCAAAAAATGATACCTAGTCTGTTACATTTCTTGAAAGCCCTTTAGTTAACCAGTAAGTATACCATATTAGAGCATTTAGTAATAATGCCAGATAATAAAGAAGGAATGTCAAGCTTAGGTACAATAACAGCTAGATATAAAAACTAGAGAAAATGCCCGTTTTGAGGGGCTGCAAACTTGGCAAGTTGACTTGCCATTTAAAAAGTGTTTCTGACTTACTGAAGTAATTGCTCAATTTGATTTTTTAAATTTTTACTTTTTTTTTTGGCAAATATAGTTCTTTTTTGCAAGCTAGGAAAGAGAAGCAAATTGACCCAGTCTGGCCCTCTAGTGAGCTACGCTGAATTACTCATTCTTTATCAGAGTGATACAGTAATATGGATTGCTAGCAGGCAGGTTGTAAAACTGAATCATAACCATCTGTCCACAGTTTTCATGAGGAAACAACCAAAAATTGAGTCCTTTAAAGGCAGGTTATAAATAAATAACATCTTGATCTGTGAAGGGGACAGCATGACCCAAATTACATGCCAGCCAGCCTGTCTGAGAAGCACAGCAGGAGTCTGTTGCCTCGGAAAATGACAGTGGCACTGGAGATACGAAGAGCTTCAAGGTCGAGATAATTGCATGTTTGGGGCCAGGGAGCAGCCGTCCATGCTGCCTCTGATGCCTGGGTGACAGGGAGCCTAGGAGAAGAGCATGTAGGTCAGTTGGGGAGCTTACTCCATTCCAGGCAGGTCAAGTCAGAGCTACATGTGGGCAGCTCGATGAAGGTGACATCACCACATCCTTGATTTTGAAGCTCTGATTCTGAGGAGAGGGACCCAAAGCTAGAGGTGAAGATTCGGGAGTCATCAGCAAAGTGGTTCCTGAAACTCTAGGAAGGAGCGAGATGAGGGGGGATAAAAATGAGAAGAGGATCTTGAACCATGCTCTGGGGACCAACATTTGGGGACCGGTGAAGGCAAAGAAATTCACAAAGAAAACAGAAAACAGGTAGCCAGGCAGGTACGCGGTGTCCCAGATGTCAGGGGAAGCCAGGGCTTCCAGGCGGGAGTGGTTCGCACTGTCAAATGCACAGAAGCATAGAGAGGAAACTACCCACTGGATTCAGCGGCAGGGAGGAGCTTAGTGACCTTAAAAAAACAAAACAAAACCAAGTTTCAGTTCAGCAGTTCAGTGCTAGGGCAGGGCCAGAATGCCGTGGGGGGATATTGCGGGAGTTGTCTTAAAATTGAGGTATTTTATCTATTTTGCTTAAGCCGTGTTGATGGTTTTCTGATTTTATAGCTGCAAATATCCCATAAAGGCTCAGGACTAATGAAAAACAATTTGTTAGGCTACGATATAAAAAATTATTTTGTCTGTATATTACCAGTATCTGAAAGCTTGTTGGTATGAGTGTCAGCGTTTATTCTTACTAAATGTTTTTCAAAGAGATGGTAAGAATACACATCAGAAAGTTGCATTCCTTGATTTAGAATTGATATGAATCCCCAACATTTAGGAATTAGGTGGATTTAATCATAGTAAGTGCTTATATTGTTTCAGATTTGATTTTTTTAAATGAAATTAATTGAATTATGAGAAATTACTGAAGGTTATTTCTTTGAAAAATCTTGTAGTAAAGAAATTTATTCAAATTATTTGGAATTATTTTTTGTTTAAAACAAATTTTTTTGTTTTTTGTTTTTTGTTTTTAACTCTTTTGTGATTGTTAAAATCCTACTTCTGATTTGTTGGGATAACAAATTTTTGCACTGATTGTTTGATCAGATCACACCATATTTCTGTTTTTCCTTAGGACTGTCAATAGAATAAGGCAATAAGAATTCTTGATTCATAGCCTAAGTGCATCACAAGAAGGAGGTTACTCATACAGCTATTCTGGACTTATTCTGTCCTAATTATTATGAAAGTTAATTTTCTTATTAATAGACCTTTGGGTCAAAAAGTGAGAGTGTAATCCCAATCCTTGGGCAAGTCCCTTAATCTCAGAGTCTTCATGTCTTTATCAGTAATGGGAGAAATTAATATCATCTGCCCCACAGATGTGGAAGAATGACCTGGCACACAGTCAGTGTGCAGTAACTACTACTAATTAACTAGGGAAGCATTAACTACACAGGCGACAAGGGCAGTGATGAGCAGGAAACTGTTTACATCCAGAGTTCTGAGTTACTGATGTAACTGCACTAATCAGCAGTTTAGCTTAGACAAGTCATTTAGTTACTTAGTAAAGTCATAGGGCACTTGGAGTCGATATGGAATAATACACTGTTTAATTACTATCCAAATATAAGCTAAGCAAATTTAAAATGCGTATGTTCAGGTTATTAAAAAAAAAAACTTGATTGGATGTTTTTTATAGATTATCTGAGCCCCAAATTTTAGGTATTGTCTAACGATTTTTCAATGTATCACCCAGAGACTCCACTAAATCTTTTGTTAAAAGGAAGGAAAACAAGAAAAGCCATAGCAGGTGTTGAGGTGTGTGTGATGCCTTTGAAATGACTTTAAGCATCCCATAAAATCTTTTTGTTCTCTTGTTTTTTGAATTATCTGTGTCTGCTTCTGCATGTTACTCAAATCGATTTTCAAATATTTGCTTTCAATAAAGAATCAGAGAGAAAATAGGAACTCAGGATTCACTTGCTTGGTGCCTGTTGCGTGGTGGCAGCAGAGCTGTCAGGAAAGCTGGTTGGAGAATTGGTGATGGAGCACTTGGATTTTTAGGTGGGGATGCCCTGAGCCTTGCCGCGTTCCCTTCTCACCCCACATGTCACTTCATACTCATGCCAAGGAATATTGGCTGTTGATTATACACTCATCCCTGGTTGTCTGAGGGGGGTTAGTTCCAGGACTCCACAGACATCAAACTCTAAGGCTGTGCAAAAGTCCCTGATAAAGGCCGGGCGCAGTGGCTCAAGCCTGTAATCCCAGCGCTTTGGGAGGCCGAGACGGGCGGATCACGAGGTCAGGAGATCGAGACCATCCTGGCTAACACGGTGAAACCCTGTCTCTACTAAAAAGTACAAA
>NW_012112364.1:3745077-3747150 GCF_000951035.1 Colobus angolensis palliatus | reverse complement strand
AAAAAAAAAAAAAAAAAAAGAAATATTCAGTAATTTTTCCTAGTTTGGCTGAGCAAGATGTAATGAGTAGACAGTGGAGTTAGCATTCAAATGAGATCAGACTGGAAAACACAGATTGCTTTCCATTCTACTCAGTTTCCCATATGGTTTCTCCATCACAAAACACAATACCGTCTAATTGATTTGCACAAGGATATGCCTG
Source organism: Colobus angolensis palliatus (assembly GCF_000951035.1). Taxonomy (NCBI): domain Eukaryota; kingdom Metazoa; phylum Chordata; class Mammalia; order Primates; family Cercopithecidae; genus Colobus; species Colobus angolensis. The sequence goes on along the minus strand of NW_012112364.1, from coordinate 3,746,948 downwards.
TTAGCAGTTTTAAAGACCACGTCCCAGTAATTGCCTTCTATTAAAACAAAAAAGTTACATTCCTCCAATCCCTATTGTGTTCTTGTTAGTTTGAAATGTGCTCGGTCCTAAGGGTCTGAAAATAACCAGGTAAATACAGAAAAGGAGTGAAATCTGTACTAGGTCCTGAAGGATGAACAATCCACGTGTGCTTACAGAGAACAGGAAAACAATGGCCTTCAGCTGAAGACGGCACCTGATCTTTTAAAGGACGATTTTATATTTATTTCTGCATTAATCAAAGTTCTAGTCCGTGCCCAGGTCCAGCGTATCTTGTTTGGCGTTGTGTTTGGAGAGGGTAGGATATTGAGTAAGGGTGAACAATGAAGGGGTTCATTGAAGCCGCCGAGAGCACATATTCGCTGGTTTTGTGTGTTCAGGTCTGCGTTGCTCCAGAGTGAAAAGCAGTCGCTCTGAAGGCATGAAGAGAGGCCCTTTTTCTTCAGAGCTGTCTTGAAGCAGGCTGGGGCGGGTCTCACAGAGTTTGCCCTTGTACTTCAGGCTCCATTTCCTGAGCTGAGTGTGATGGGGCCCGCCCCTCCTGTGGCGAAGAGGCTGTGGCTGCTGAGTGGCTTTTCAGTCAGACCTAAACTCAGCCTGCCTTTGCCCAACAGGAGTCAGCCTGCCGAAGCAGCGTCCACCCTGCTCATCAGTCTGTGCTGGGACATGCCGTGCCCTGTGTTACGTTCAATGCCTTTCAGGTTTTCTTTGGAAAGTAGCATCACTGCGACCTGTAGATGAATGATCGTGTTTGTCTTTAATCCATTCAGAATGAAGGGGTCAGTCTGGATACTCGATTATTTGTGGGAGTGGACATTGGCCTGAATAACTGATAGCAAATGTAGCAAATTGTTCCCTGTGAAGGACTTTCCCATCCCAGCTTTGGAAAGTGCAGCCCTGTCTCAGCTGTGGGAGATGGCCAGGGATGTCCACAGGTCCTGGCTGTGTCACTCTTGATTCTGGGTAGTCATTGTCCATACGGGAATTGGGATCATGGCTCATTCCGGCCCGTGGCAGCCTTGGTTCTTGGCTGATGTGCCCATCCTTCAGCACATTTCCTAAAGCTGATAGCCGTGTTTCCCAGGGACAGCATGACTCTCGCCTGGGGCCTGCCCCTCTGCCTGGCACCTGTCCTGTAGTTCTTGGTAATGGGGTCACATCAAAGTTAGTGGGGACATAAAGTGCCAAGGATATTCCTGGGTTCTGGATATGTCTGTACCATGAAGGGAGGCCGCTCTTTACAGAAGCTGCAGCAGGTGGGAAACTTTGGTGCTGGTCGTCTCTCTGCACTTAATTAGGAGGTGGTCATGGAAGAAAATATCTACCATGTCATACTTAAGAAGCTAATAGAAATGTGGAGCTCAAAGGAACCTTAATGGCCACTCAGTCTCAAGAACCTTAATGAACCTACTCAGTCTCCAGAAATCCTCCTGGAGAGGTCAAGTGCTGACTACTGTTCCGAGTTTGAGATACTCCTGCTAACTTGCCTCTCCAATAATTTTATGACATTTCTTTCCCATATGTATGTAAATATATATGGGTTTTGGGACTAGCTTAGCAGAAATAACTCTCTGTATCTATAGAATGAAAATGATCATAACATCCTCTGTGTTTTCAACATCTAGTTTTAAAAGTTAATTTTAATTTTTATAGAGATAATGTCTTGCTCTGTCACCCAGGCTGGAGTGCGGTGGCCTAGTCATAGCTCCCTGCAGCCTCAAACTCCTGGGCTCAACGGATTCCTTCACCTCAGCCTCCTGAGCAACTGGGACTCAAGGCGTGTCACCAAGCTGGGCTGATTTTTTTATTGTTTGTAGAGATGGGGTCTTATT
>NW_012112364.1:3742308-3743522 GCF_000951035.1 Colobus angolensis palliatus | reverse complement strand
CTAGTGAATGCCTCTGGTTTAAGATCCTATAATCCCACGCGTGTTAGTCTAGTGTCCTGACCCCATCTCTGGGTTGAAAGTGCTTGGGAAACAGAAACTATCCTTTTGTACCAGATGCCAATGAAAAGTGAAAGTGAACAAACAGACCCTACCAAATTCTAAGAAATGAGGCCAAGAGAGCTTTTTGAAAAGTAATGATTTTAACAACAACAACAAAAACTTTATAGAGAATGAAAACACTGGATTTTATTTGCCTCCTTCTAGAATTTAGGCTTTGTTGGGATGGATAACCTTGAGAATTAATTCCTACTTTCTGCTGTTTTGTATCTGAGTATTATGCATTTTACCTTAGTCAGAATGACTAAGCTCAAACGCACCCATTCGTTCCATGGTCTTCGCTAGTTTCTCAATTCATGAGAAAAGATATTGATATTCCAGATTTTGCCTCATGGCAGTGCTTCTCCAAGTATGTTGTATAGTTTCTTGAGTTGCCTAGAACAACACTTCTGAAACCTGAATGTGCATTTGAACGACCTGGGATGTTGTTAAAATGCTGATTCTGATTCTACAGACCTGGGGCAGGGCCCAGGAATCTGTTCTCACCACCTCCCGGTCATGCTGATGCTGCTGGTCCATCGGCCCTACTATGGGTCCATTGGCCCTACTATGAGTAGCAAGGCCAGAGGATATCTTCTTTTGGTGTAGTAATATGTGTTGTCGTGAAAAGAGAGCATCATGGCCAAACACGATTGTTAAATTCTGTGTTAAACAAGATGGCACAGCTGTCAGTGCGAACTTCTTAGAGCCTGTGATTACTGATGAATCCTGTAGGATGTCCAAGAAGTAGATACAATAAACAGTGGTTTTCAGACTATTTCCTTGGAGCACAGTATGCAACTAGTATTCCATGAGATATACGTAGGAGACTTTACATGAGAGAGAGAGTAGTCTGCTGTGAAAAACAATATCAAGGAGTCTTTTTGAGTCTATAATTTAATAAACTACCACCTTTATTGTGAATATGCCTCTATTGAATGAATTGTCTGTTAAACATCTTAAATATTTGCCTCTTTTTAAATCATCTTTTTTTAAATTCCTGTAAGAGGCTGGGCTCCGTGGCTCATGCCTATAATCCCAGCACTTTGGAAGGCTGAGGTGGGCGGACCACCTGAGGTCAGGAGTTTGAGACCAGCCTGGCCAACATGGTGAAACCC
>NW_012112364.1:3734311-3738143 GCF_000951035.1 Colobus angolensis palliatus | reverse complement strand
TAGGTGTGAGCCACCTTGCCCAGACCTGTTTTTAATTTTTAGAGATAGGGTCTTGCTGTGTTGCCCAGACTGGTCATGAATTCCTGGGCTTAAGCAATCCTCCTGCGTCATCCTCCTGAGTAGTTGGGATTACAGGCATGAGCCAGCAGGCCCAGCTTAAACCCGCATTTATTAAGAGGTTACTATGAGGTCACTACTTTACATATATATTATCTCATTGTTCATAAAGTTAAAAAAGCAGTGTCTTCTGCTTGTGGGGAAATGGAAGGAAGCTCACTCTTTGTTAACAGTCATTTCACAATATGAAAGACAGACTTGCTTGTTGTAGATAGTTTGGAAAGTATGGAAGAGTATAGAGGAAATAAAAACAACCCAGAATATATTACCTGGAGAGAACTTTACATGTATGCCTTTACATGTATACCTTCTGAACAGAATCACTCTTTTAAAGTGATTTTGTGAATTTATAGCTAACAATACAATGTCATAACTCAAATTTTTGTCATACCACGGTGTGAAATCCTAACTGTATTTTTGAACTAAGTGACCCCAGTGCTTTTTTCTTGTGAAATAAATACCTTTTGAAAAGCTCTCTGAAAGTTTAACTCAGGTTTAGGGTTTGTAGTTAAAAGCAGCACATACCATTTCTCCTACCTTCACTGAAGGCTCTCAACAGCACCTGATGGCTTGTGAGTGTGTTTGGCTTTGGTGTGTATAGGTTTTGCTTTAGATCAGAAGTTTCTTCTGAAGGCCCCCGCAATGTCACTGTAGCCACTAGCCCTTGGTCACACGGAGTGTGGAGCCAGCTGTCAGTTTCTGGGCAGGCTCTGGCTGGGAACGCACACAGCGTCAAAGCAGTGAATAAGCGATTTCTGCAGTTCCCGTAGCTGCCAGCCCGTGCAGTCCTCGGTGATGCTCGGGGACCGGCTCCTCAGTCACACCCCGGTCCTGCTCTGAAGGTTGCCGTTTTCCAAACAGAAGGATGGTAGCTAGAGGAGAGATAGCAAGATTCTGGAGTCTGGAAAGCCTTCACTTGGGTATGTGTGCAGAGAATGGATTGTTGTACTGTGACATGTTGCTGATTCAGCTGTTTCCTTCCCAAGTTGCAGTTCGTTCTTTCTGTCTCTTTCTCTCTCTCTTTCTCTCTTTCTCTCTCTCACTCACTCACTCTCTCTCTCTCTGCTGCTTGTCAGGTGTGAGCATGTGGGGAAAAGCTCATTCTTCTTGTAAAGGGTACTGAGGATAGTTTTAGTTGTGGACATAGTCAGTGGAAGGAATTGGTTTTGTTTATGGCATAGTTGCTTGTCTGGAGTAGAAAATCGTAAGCATCAAGCCTGAACCATCCTTCCTGAGTAAGGGGTCTGGGTTTTGCTGCTGGTATTGTTACTGGTTTTTGCTTCTATTACATGAAATTCCTTTATTGAAGAGTATATTGTTGGGGTGTATAAAAATGTTTCTTGCTAATTTAGGATGTGTGAGGTTTAAGACTGTGAACTGATCTTTGAAAAACAGTTTCCTGTTTTCAAAAGTGACATTGCCCAGTATTTGCTTACTGCTTTGTGCCTTATCTCCCGCTTTCTTTTTAGTATTTCTGTGAGTACTGTCAACTGGACTCTTTGGACTATTTAAATGTGAAAGAAACGGTCTACTCTCACACTAGGAAGCCGTAAACTCTAATCCTCACATTCTTAAAAGGAAGTAAGAAAAAACAAGACTTCACAGACAGACTTTTCCCTGGCTGCACTACGTGGATACAATAGGATGCTTTAGAAACAGATCTTGTCTCTGTTTTCGCCCTAAATAGCCGCCAGCGCCTTGCCTGAAGTGAATGGGAACGTAGATGGCAGCTCGAGGCAGCCTGGGGCCCTGTCAGAGCAGTACAGTTTGTAGTTTGTGCTTTCTTCCTTGTTTTGATTGGTTTCTGTGCTGGCAGAGAGAAAGCAGGGATGTGGTTACGGCTTCGGTGTCTGGTGGATGATCAAAACAAGACTGGCGTGTACTCCGCTTTACCAGCCAAAATTTAGAAAAAAGAAAAAAAAAGTTGCCCTGCGATTTCTATATTGAGAACACAGACCACATGAGTGAGAGCGCTCGGCAGTGCTAGCGAGACGGCGCTGGCAAGACCCGGGTGGAGGAAGCGGACGTGCGGGTGCCCCCTCCCAGGGTTCGGGCACCCATGGCCTTGAGCAGGGGTTGTTCATTCCTGCGGGGAGCGCAGCCAGCAGGGGCGGGCGGGGGCGGGGGCGGGTGGCCCCCGGCTGTCCTCCAGCAATTCCTCCACCACCTTCCACAGAGTGGAGGCCGAGGGGAGCCCGACCCAGCCTCCAGCTCTGAGCGGTGCTCCCTCGGTGCTGCTGGAGAAATAGCATCCCAGAATCTGCCCTCTGCGGCCTTGACCCTCTGCAGCAGTCCCTCGCCTGCCTCCCTGAGAGGGGCCTCGGTCCATGCACTGCGAAAACGGCTGCCGCTCCTATATGCGCTATACTGAGCGAATACATGTAATAAAATGACAACAAGCGCCATATTTCAAACAAATACTAAAGCTTACCTGTGGTGGGTTTTCTTTCATTTGAGAGCCCTGAGGGGGCAGGGGAGGTGTTGTGGGGCTCTGACAGACCCTGAGGGACTCCCAGGAGGACACCATGTCAGGGAGGGCGGGTGTGTGGGTTGTCTGCTGTTTTGTGCTGTCCTGTCCTGTCCTCCTGTCGGTGTGAGTTGAAGCCGAGCTTGAGACAGGCTCAGAGCAGGATTGCTTTGCTGGCAGACACACCTGGCTTTGAGTCCAGCCCCGCAACTTGGGGACAGTCACCTAACCTCTTTGAGCCGCAGTTTCCTCCTTCATAACCAGACAGCAACACTCCAAGATGCTTGTGAGGCTCGCAAGAGGATTTATTCCAGTGCCGAGCGCAGTGCCTGGTGCACTTTAAGATGCCTGGAAGCCAGATGGGTGATTGCTCAGGTCCGTCCAGCCAGCTGGGCAGCCGTCAGAAACTAGGGGGGCTGACGAGACACCAGCCCAGAGAGCTGTCAGGGAGCGGCGGAGCAGAGGAGAGGTCCCAGGATGGATGGGCAGGTGTCAGCCAGAATGGACGGGAGGAGCCGTGCTCAGAGCCAGCAGCCCCAGAACAAGCAGCTCCTGGCTAAGAACAGAAGACAGACACTGTGGGACAAGCCAGAGGTAAAACCTAAGAGCTTTACCGCAAGACAGAAGGAAGCCCAGAGCCAACGCCCCAGCTCTGAACTGGAGACAGGACAGAGGCTGGGTTTTGAGAGCAGGACAGAGTGGAGCTGCTGGCTCGGTTGTGGGGTCTGGAGCCAATGGGATGTTGGCTGCCCAGGGTGCAGGGCCCTACGTTGAATACTGATGTGAAGCTATACATCGGGAGAATGATTTTTAAAAGCTCCTTAGACATTAATAACAGATTATCAGTGAGCGTTAAGATGTCAATTTCTAAGATTCCTTTTGATCTTATTGTTGTCCACATGTTTAAAAGATTGAAAAATACTATTTATGAAGAATGGCTTGAAAGTCTAGACTGGATATACTAGTGACTTTTCCAACAGTAACATTTTACATTCTGGAGCGTGAAACATATTTCATACTTTAATTCAGTCACCCAACACTGACTGTTAAGCATGTTCCTTGTCTTTGAGAAAGTCATAGCTAGGATAGGAGTAGGGGGAAGATATAAAGGAATAGATACAAACTTAATAATAACTATAATATAAATGTGATGCATATTGTAAAAGAGGTTAGTCTAACATGTTTCTAGAACATCAAAGGCAGATATTGTTATGGCAGAGGATCAGGGAGCTGAAAAATAAGTCATGG
>NW_012112364.1:3732931-3733868 GCF_000951035.1 Colobus angolensis palliatus | reverse complement strand
TGGTGTGGTTTAAGTAAGCTTCACCTGAAGGTCCAGTCGTTCCCAAGTTTTTCCAGGTGTCAGAATCATTTGAGGAGCTTTTCAAAACGAATTCTCAGCCTACATTCCCCACCCCCACCACCCAACCTGACTCAGTGGCCCAGGGCAGGGAGGCTCTTGATTTTTCTAAACGTTTTCCATGTGAATAGATGCCACAGGCACTGGGTGTTTGGGAGCCACTGAAGGGGGATGGACCCTGGAAGTCGTGCATCATGTTTTGACATTGTCAGTTCCTGTGACCCAGCTCATCCCTCTGTGTGCATCTCCATGGCCTGAGCTCTTGGAGTCCACCCGTGGTTTCAGCCCACGGAGAAGCAGCCCATGACAGCTGCTCCCGGCTGTGAACACGAGCCGCCCGCCTGGGCTGGCCATTTCCGTTTTTAAGATGGGAAGTCAGAATGGCTTATCTCAACTCTGAGGAAGTCTGAGCGATCAGCGAGAGGTTTTCTCAAATACATGGTTTTAGCAGATTATTTTAAGAGTGGGGGAATTTCCCTGAAGTCAAGGGAGGGGAAGTTCCCCACCAAGGACTAATGCTGGGTGGGAGATGCTGGCCAGGAACCAGCTGCTCATTAGCTAGGCCGTGTTGGAGACTGCCTCATGAAAATAGCTAAAATCTGTATCTCCTCCTTGTCAAGTGCCTGATGTGTTAGATCTCACCTCCCTTGCCTTTAACAAGACACCTCAACCCTCCACCCTGTTACCACACCCTCACCAGGACCACCCTCCCCCACTTATAAGTCAGGGGCTTTTTTTTTCGTGATGTCTTCTCTAACTGTATTTGTAACAGTCCTTCCGATTTAAACCAAAATGACACCTCCCGTATGGCTACCACATTGTTCTCTAGTAGTTCCTAAAGCTATCACCGGCCAGGGCTGAAAATGTGGACTGGGGCATT
>NW_012112364.1:3694581-3732111 GCF_000951035.1 Colobus angolensis palliatus | reverse complement strand
TGTAATCCCAGCACTTTGGGAAGCCAAGGCAGGTGGATCACCTGAGGTCAGGAGTTTGAGACCAGCCTGGCTGACATGGTGAAACCCCATCTCTACTAAAACTACAAAAATTAGCTGGATGTGGTGGCACCCACCTGTAATCTCAGCTACTCGGTAGGCTGAGGCAGGAGAGTCGCTTGGACCCTGGAGGCAGAGGTTGCAGTGAGCCGGGATCGTGCCACTGCACTCCAGCCTGGGCGACAGAGCAAGACCTTGTCCCCCACCCCTCCCCCAAAAAATGTTTTTCCACACCTGTTTTTTCAACAAAAGAAACTACAGTTGGTGAGAATGTGGAGAAATTGCACTGTTGGTGGGAATGAGAAATGATGCAGCCATTGTGGAAAACGGTATGGAGGGCCCTCAAAAAATTAAGATTAGAATTACTGTTTGATCCAGTATGCTAAAGAATTGAAAGCAGGATCTCAAAAAGATAGTAGCACATTACTCACAATAGCCAAGTGGTAAAAGCAGCCCAAATGTTTACCCATAAACAGAATATGGTGTGTATACACACAATGGAATATTTTGGGTTTTTTTTTTTTCCTTTTTTAAAAATCAATAGAAGTGCTGCCAGACAATGGAATATTATATAGTGTTTAAAAAGAAGGAAATGCTAACACTTGGTACACATGAATGGATGTCAAGGACATTATGCTTAGTGAAATAAACCAGCCATACAAAGACATATACTGTATGATTCCATTCATATGAAGTATCTAAAGTAGTCAACATCAGAGAAACAGAAAGTGGAAAGGTGGTTGCCAAGGAACAGGAGAGGAAGAAGAGAAAAGTAATGTTTAAGAAGTATGGCAATTTTGCAAGATGAAAAAGTTCTGTCACACAACAGTGTGAATATACTTGACACTGCTGAACTGGAACTGTGTGCTTAAAAGTGGTTAAGATGGTAAAATTTAATGTTATGTGTTCATCACATAGGAGGAAAGAAACATTTACCTTTTAATTATTATAATATATTCATTTCTCCTGATTTTGGTGATACACATTTTGAGAATTTATAATAGCTTTACAGCATCGAAATTCCCCTAGATAAGAAGCCACCGTTATTAACTTTCATCTGTAGTTGAGGATCCAAGCCCACTGAAGTCAGTGAGGAATGGAACATAAAGAGGTGAAGGCAGCAGCAGCACCGGCCTGTGGGTCTGGCGATCATGAGGAACTCTGCCCAGCGGAACTGGCCTGGGCTTTGACGCGCTGTGGACTATGACATGTAGGATTTTTCAGCTGAACTGCAAATTGCTGTTTCCCCATCAGCCATTCGTAATTCAACCGAACAATGTCTATTGAGAGTATGTGACACTTTAAAAAGTGTTCAGGTAGAGTGGAGTCAGATGACAGAGAAGACACACTGTCGAATAATTTTGTCATGAAGCAATAGACAACTCCCATGTCATTTCTTGTGACATCATAAAACCACGGTTTTAAGAAGTTCACCTTGGAAGTAATATATAGGATGGCTTGGGGAGGGAAACAGAGTCATGAAGACTGGCTGCGGGATCTTTCTAGCTACAGTCTCAGATGAGCAGAGGGGTGGGAGTCAGAGAGACCTGGGTTCCCATCCTGGTTCGGACCCAGCCCCTGTGTAGCCCTGATAAATGACTCAGCTTCTTGGAACCTCAGTTTCCACATCAGCAATTTGCAGTTCAATTGGAAATCACATACTGCGTGCCTTCTGTATGCCAGATACTATGCTAGGGGCTGGAAAGACGAAAATCAAACGTCAGTCCTTTGTTTTAAGCCTGTCCTGTCCACACACAGAAGGACAGTAAGCGTGGGGAATCCTAGAAAACCACCAGGCTTAGACGAAGCATCAAAGCATAGCGCAAAGATTCTTCCTGTCTAGACATCAGACACCGAGAACCCACTCCAGAAAACACACTTAAATTATGGGACACAGGAGTCATTAACTTTAAGGGACTTTAAAATCGTGAAGGTGGTTGGGGTGGTGAAGGGAAAAGGATACAACCAGAAAATGGAATCAGGTCCTTGACAGGCCCCACTGGGAGCAGGGATTGGGAGTCGGAAGAAAGGGTTAGTGAGGGAGCTCCGGGGAGGGCAGGACATACGGCTGCTCTCCAGAATGGGGGCAAAACACCCAGATTTGGATACTAAGACTGTTTTTCGTATCATTTTGTCTTGTTACAAGTAACAGAGCCACTGCTGGGGGAGGCAGTTCCGCCCAGTGGGTAAGAGTTAGATGGCCTGGGCCCGCTGCACATAGCTGTGTGTTATTGGGACTTGAGTTTCCTCCTCTAGAAATGGGGACAACTGACAGTACCTCCCATGTAGCATTGTCATGAGGATTATATGAGCCTGTTCACCTCCACAGCTTAAATCAGTGCCTAGCACATTATGGGTGCCTGATAAAAGAACATCTTGCAAATTCTATTTTTATTTTTTTTTTAATTTATAGAGATGGGTCTTGTTATGTTACCCAGGCTGGTCTCAAACTCCTGGGCTCCAGGGATCCTCCTGCCTCCATCTTCCAAAGTGCTGGGATTACAGGCATGAGCTATTGTGCCCAGCCACATCTTGCAATTCTATACTGTTGTTCAGTTTACAGGGTGCTTTCATATATCATCATTCCACTTGAAGCTCAAAGCACACCAATAACAAGTACTTGTTCAGAATGTATAAACAGCCCTGAGAGATGGGTATTATCATCCACATTCAACAGGTGAAAAAAAAACAAAGCAAGAAACTTGACCAAGGACTCATACTCAAAACAGAAAAATATAGACAAGAAAAAAATGTGCATCACTATCATTTAAAGGCAAGTTCATCTGACCCCAAAGCCTTGCACAAAGTCCACATGCTGTACTTCTTCCCTTCCCTTTCTCCTTCCTTCCCTCGTTCCTTCCCTCCTTCTTTCCCTCCTTCCTTCCCTCCTTCCCTCCTTCCCTCCTTCCTTCCTTTCTTCCTTTCTTTCTCCCTCCCTCCCTTCCTCCTTCCCTCCCTCCCTCTCTCCCTCCCTCCCTTCGCTCCCATGTGTGCCAGGCGGGTCTAGGTGTTAGGAACACAGTTAAGAATAAAGCAGACAAGCATTACTGCCTTTCTGGAGCTTACATTCTGGACAGTGAACATAATACGTTAGACGGTGACAAAAGCTAGGGAGAAAACTAAACCAGGGGAGACGGTAGAGTAAAAATGAGGGTTGTGGTTTTAAGTGGGATGGTGAAGGTGAGAGAGGGAGCCAGTGTGTGTGTACCTGGGGAGAGCTGTCAGGCACATGAACAGCGACCCCGGGCAAGGAGTGCCTGCGGTCTTTGCAGCCAGGAGCCATTGGTTGGCGAGGGGTGGGAGGCACAGTGTATCTGGGGAGAGGTCTTAAGAATTTTGGCTCTCTCCCCTGTGGATGATTCTGAGCAGAGGAGTGACACAGTCCAGTCTAGGAATGGTTTGCCAGCATCGCTCTGGCAGCTTCGGCCTGCCGGGGGCAGTGGTGGCAGCAGGGAGACCAGGAGGGACTGCTGGAGGAGCCCGAAGCTGGGTGGGAACCCAGGCTTGAGTGGTGGGAGAGGGGTAAGAGGTAGCCAGATTCTGGACACCTTCAGGAACTTGAGTCAGATCTGCCAGTGAGTGGGTCATGGGATGTGAGAGGCAGAAGAATAACCTCTGAATAGGTAAAACATACAGGCTAATGCCTGCTTTACAGATGGGAACACTGAAGCTGAAAGAACTGAAGTGACTTGCACCAAGGTCATGTAGTTAGGAAGTTAGTGAAGCAAGGACACTGACCCGGGAATTTTCACTCCAGGCGCCATGCCTTTCCCTCCTCCGTGTTGCGAGACTCTTGCCCCTGGCCTCTGCCCCCCTCACCTGCCAGGACTGAGTCAGCCGCCGCATGAGCGCCTCGAGCCGTCTTACTTCCGCAGCATTGCTGACTGCTAATCCATGATGTTGAAACAGTGGCTGTTGAAACCTCTCTTGTGATTAACCTTGGCCAGAGTTGTCTTTTTTTCTTTACTTTTTTTTCTTTTGGGACAAAGTCTTGCTTTCTTGCCCAGGCTGGAGTGTAGTGGTACAATCAGAGCTCATTGCAGACTGGAAATCCTAGGCTCAAGCCATCCTCCCGCCTCAGCCTCCCAAGTAGCTGGGACTCCAGGTGCGCACCCCTGCCCCCGGCAGAGCTGTTTTGCTAAGTGTTTATGGAAAACTCAGAGAACCGTCGGTATTTCCAGTCCATGTCTCTGTCCAGAAGGTTTTCTCCTGGTACCTCCTGTAAAGGTCTAACACTTTTCAATAGACTCCTGTTAATTGTGAATTTATACACGAATACAACCTGCTTTTTTTCTTTCTTTACTGATTTTCACAGCAACAGCTAGATCATGGTAAAGAATTCTCCCTTGGAAAACACTGTTGAGTTCTTCGAGGAGAAAGTGTCGTTTTCAGAGCTTTACTCTGGGCGAGAAGCCCCAATGCCTTTGTTTTACTGAGATTCACTTTTTTTTTGTTTGTTTGTTTTGCTCAACCATGGTTTAAACTGATAAGGAAAAATGCTGTTGGTACCAGACAGTGCCAGATCAGTGCTTGCGAAATTGGAAGATTCCTGCTGCTTTAGGCATTAGACACACAGGGTTTGTGTATATTCTCCTCACCCAGGAGCATCAGGATATCTCAGCCAGTAAGCAGCACAGTTCTTGGGCCTCCTGGTCTGAGCAGGGTTAGGGAAGGCTTTTGTCTTAAGTGCTGTTTCCCTTGGAGTCTAAGACATACTCATGCATGAAAAAAATGATGTGCTTCCTCAAGGCGTCCCCCAACCAACCCCGAAACACACACACCAGCAAAGCATACTAGACTAGGTGACCTGCTCTCCGCCCGTACGCACCCTGACCTAGCATAGGAAGCAGAAGTTACATTTAAAATCAAACAGTCACCACGCATTGTGCAGGCCCTAATGTGTTTCTCAGACAGCACAGGTCTGGCTTTCTCAGGACCTCCAGCCATACCCCCAGCAAGATAGACACAGATCCACACACGACCCCCAGCAAGACAGGCGTGGATTCCCACAAGCATAGCTGGCTCCCTGCTGCCCACCCACCCGTGCTCCCAGGGTGCACTCCCTTCTCCGGAGGCACCAGGCCCTGCCATGCCCCTGACAGCCGTCCCGTCTCCTTTAATGAGCAGGTAAGAAAGCTAGGGCCCAGAAGGCAACACCAAGGCTGTGGAGTGCTTTCTTCTGGCCCTTGCTCTGTGCTCGGGCCCAGGAATTGACTCCTCCCCCACCCCGGTCTCTCGGTCTCTTAGCCCACTTTTCCTCCCAGACACAGGCCCTGACCTTTCCTGACCAAGACTGGGGATGGGCCCAGGCAGGGGAGTGGAGGTGGGTAGAGGGTAACTGGCACCATGCACTCAGAGCCTGGAACCCTGACTTGGTGCACGCCGAGAGCTCTCCCCCAGCTTCCATTGTCTGCTGGTCCAAGGTTCCCTGGCTGTCGCGGTGTCCGGTGCACCTGTCTGGGTGGTTCACGGCTAGGGTACAGGTGCACACCCATGTGCCATGCCTCACTGTGGTGTGTACTGTCACGGATGTAAGCAGCTGGCTCCCCTGGAATCACAGGAGGGTTCTGGAGAGGAGGTGATGGTGGCTGGGATGTGGGGGTTTCTCTGAGACGGGCACCCCTGGCAGAGGGGGAAGCAATTGGAAAGCCAGGGCCCGTGAGCAGACCCAGCTCAGTGGGCACCACTGAGAGGTGCTGTGTCCAGAGCTCAGGCTTACAGGACTGGGGCTGCCAGGTGGGAAGTGGCCTGAGCACAGTCTTAGAGAGGGGCTGGGGCCGGGCTGGGAGAGGCGCTGCTGATGGCATGTGTACACCTTCCTGCTTTCCCTCCGTCCTGCTTCAGGAGCTCCGTGCATCATGAGTGCATGAGCTTGAACTCCTCCTTGTCATCACAGCTCTGTCTCTGCTTGGCAAGAAAGACCTAAAATGCTGGTGCATGAAATAACTACTTCTGCAGTGTTGATTACCCCCGTTATTATGGATCTTTTTCCGTGTTTATCATTGTTCTAGTGTCAGATTCCTGGGCTCTGTTTACAGAATCGGTTGCTTCTGACAGCAGTGTGGCTGAAATGATGAGGGGAGGGGAGGAGAGGCATGAGGGAAGCAGGAGGCCAAGCATGGTGGTGGGGGGTGGGGTCTGGGGCTGGACGTGTGTCTGCCGAGCACCTGGCACATGGCCAGTGCGGATAAGATGAGCTGTGCATAGAAAATGCAGGTTGCATTGATCCAAATATAAAACAGCTCCCCAAGAAAGAACTCTTCAGTCAGAAACCAGGCCCATCCTTTTCTAGTCAAGTAACTAGAAACATGGATTTGCCAAGTCCCTGAGAAAAGCAAGTCCGTGGAGCACCATCCCAGGGCAACCTTCAGCCAGCCCTCTGTCCTTCCCAGCACACCGGCTTCTCCCTCAGACTTCTGCTTTTTGTTAAATCTCCAGGGAACTTGGAATTTTTCCAAAACGTCCTTGACCCTCTCTCTTGCTGCAGGCATGAACTTGGCCTCCCGACATGGATCTCAGTTCCTGATGCCATTTCCTGGGGCCGCTCCTGTTGCCGCCCACTCCCACTAACTGTGTTCTCCCCAGCTGGCTTCCCTGGCCCCAGGCTCTGCGCCAACAGCTCTTCCTCCACGTCCTGGCAAAGTCTGTCATTAGCCCAGCCCTCACCGGGCGGGACACCTTCACCACAGTAGCACTCTCTGTGGAGTTCCAGCTGTGGTCAAGGAGGCTAAGAGTTTCACGTGCATTCTGTCGCCTGATTCTTCAAAAAGGACACGAAGCGCAGATAAATGAAGTCACTGGGTTTAGGTCCCATTGCCCACAGAAAGGCAGGACCAGAATTCAGAGCAGCCTCCGTGATGCTAAAACCTCTTCTCTTTCTGTCGTGTGAGGGGACTCTGCTTAGGTCCTGTGGCTTCCTCCCTCCGAACCCTGGAAGAGCAGCCCGGGCTGAACTCCAGCCTGTGAGGCCCTTCTGTGTGCCCCGATCTTTGCAGTCTCGTCTTTCATGAGATGTGCTGGGAGTCCGTGGAGCGCGTGCTTCGTATCAGCCACCTTCGATTCACCATCAGGGGCCATGCCACTGTTCTGCGTAGTCTGCCCCTCTTCCGGGAAGCCTTTCCCTGACTGAGGAGGATCCCTTTCTTTTAAAAATCCTGCCACTTGCTTCGGACTCTCCTTATTTTATTACCACTTCCTGGCTGCAGTCATCAGTATTTGGGGGTTTTGTTTGTTTGTTTGTTTTTACTTTAAGTTCTAGGGTACATGTACACAACATTCAGGTTTGTTATATATGTATACATGTGCCATGTTGGTGTGCTGCACCCATTAATTCATCATTTACATGAGGTATATCTCCTAATGCTGTCCCTCCCCCCTACCCCCACCCCACAATAGGCCCCCGGTGTGTGATGTTCCCCTTCCTGTGTCCAAGTGATCTCATTGTTCAGTTCCCACTTATGAGTGAGAACTTGCGGTGTTTGGTTTTCTGTCCTTGTAATAGTTTGCTGAGAATGATGGTTTCCGTCTTCATCCATGTCCCTACAAAGGACATGAACTTATCATTTTTTTTGGCTTCATAGTATTCCATGGTATATATGTGCCACATTTTCTTAATCCAGTCTGTCATCATTGGACATTTGGGTTGGTTGCAAGTCTTTCCCATTGTGAATAGTGCCACAATAAACATACATGTGCATGTGTCTTTACAGCAGCATGATTTATAATCCTTTGGGTATATACCCAGTAATGGGATTGCTGGGTCAAATGATATTTCTAGTTCTAGATCACTGAGGAATCGCCACACTGTCTTCCAGAATGGTTGAACTAGTTTATAGTCCCACCAACAGTGTGAAAGTGTTCCTATTTCTCCACATCCTCTCCAGCACCTGTTGTTTCCTGACTTTTTAATGATCGTCATTCTAACTGGTGTGAGATGGTATCTCATTGTGGTTTTGGTTTGCATTTCTCTGATAGCCAGTGATGATGAGCATTTTTTCATGTGTCTGTTGGCTGCATAAATTTCTTTTGAGAAGCGTCTGTTGATATCCTTTGCCCACTTTTTGATGGGATTTTTTTTCTTGTAAATTTGTTTGAGTTCTTTGTAGATTCTGGATATTAGCCCTTTGTCAGATGAGTAGATTGCAAAAATTTTCTCCCATTCTGTAGGTTGCCTGTTCACTCTGATGGTATTTTCTTTTGCTGTGCAGGAGCTCTTTAGTTTAGTTGATCCCATTTGTCAGTTTTGGCTTTTGTTGCCATTGCTTTTGGTGTTTTAGACATGAAGTCCTTGCCCATGCCTAAATCCTGCATGGTATTGCCTAGGTTTTCTTCTAGGGTTTCTATGGTTTTAGGTCTAACATTTAAGTCTCTAATCCATCCTGAATTAATTTTTATATAAGGTGTAAGGAAGGGATCCAGTTTCAGCTTTCCACAGATGGCTAGCCAGTTTTCCCAGCACCATTTGTGAAATCGGGAATCCTTTCCCCATTTCTTGTTTTTGTCAGGTTCGTCAAAGACCAGATAGTTGTACATGTGTGGTATTATTTCTGAGGGCTCTATTCTGTTCTATTGGTCTATATCTCTGTTTTGGTACCAGTACCATGCTATTTTGGTTACCATAGCCTTATAGTATAGTTTGAAGTCAGGTAGCGTGATGCCTCCAGCTTTGTTCTTTTGGCTTAGGATTGCCTTGGCAATGCGGGGTCTTTTTTGGTCCCGTATGAACTTTAAAGTAGTTTTTTCCAATTCTGTGAAGGAAGTCATTGGTAGCTTTATGGGGATGGCATTGAATCTATAAATTACTTGGGGCAGTATAGCCATTTTCACAATATTGATTCTTCCTATCCATAAGCATGGAATATTCTTTCATTTGTTTGTATCCTCTTTTATTTCATTGAGCAGTGGTTTGTAGTTCTCCTGGAAGAGGTCCTCACATCTATTGTAAGTTGGATTCCTAGATATTTTATTCTCTTTGAAGCAATTGTGAATGGGAGTTCACTCATGATTTGGTTCTCTGTTTGCTGTTATTGGTGTATAGGAATGCTTGTGATTTTTGCACATTGATTTTGTATCCTGAGACTTTGCTGAAATTGCTTATCAGCTTAACGAGATTTTGGGCTGAGACCATGGGGTTTTCTAGATATACAATCATGTCATCTGCAAACAGGGACAATATGACTTCCTCTTTTCCTAATTGAATATCCTTTATTTCTTTCTCCTGCCTGATTGCCCTGGCCAGAACTTCCAACACTATGTTGAATAGGAGTGGTGAGAGAGGGCATCCCTGTCTTGTGCCAGTTTTCAAAGGGAATGCTTCCAGTTTTTGTCCATTCAGTATGATATCGGATGTGGGTTTGTCATAAATGGCTCTTACTATTTTGAGATACGTTCCATCGATACCTAATTTAATAGGAGTTTTTAGCATGAAGGACTGTTGAATTTTGTCAAAGGCCTTTTCTGCATCTATTGAGATAATCATGTGGTTTTTGTCTTTGGTTCTGTTTATATGCTGGATCACGTTTATTGATTTGCATATGTTGAACCATCCTTGCAGAAATCAGTGAATCCAGAAGCTGGTTTTTTTGAAAAGATCAACAAAATTGATAGACTGCTAGCAAGACTAATAAAGAAGAAAAGAGAGAAGAATCAAATAGATGCAGTAAAAAATGATAAAGGGGATATCACCAGCGATCTCACAGAAATACAAACTACCATCAGAGAATACTATAAATATGTCTACTCAAATAAACTAGAAAATCTAGAAGAATTGGATAAATTCCTGGACACATCCACTCTCCCAGGACTAAGCCAGGAAGAAGTTGAATCTCTGAATAGACCAATAACAGGCTCTGAAATTGAGGCAATAATTAATAACTTACCAACCAAAAAAAGTGCAGGACCAAACAGATTCACAGTCGAATTCTACCAGAGGTACAAGGAGGAGCTGGTACCATTCCTTCTGAAACTATTCCAATCAATAGAAAAAGAGGGAATCCTCCCTAACTCATTTTATGAGGCCAACATCATCCTGATACCAAAGCCTGGCAGAGACACAACAAAAAAAGAGAATTTTAGACCAATATCCCTGATGAACATCGATGCAAAAATCCTCAATAAAGTATTCGGGTTTTATTGCATCCCCATAAGGACAAGGGTCATTGTCCCCAGCTCCTGACAGTCATTCCGCTGGAAAAAATAGTGATTCATCGCTTCTCGGCCTTTGGGCTCAGATCAAGTGGAAAAATAGTGATGGAGACATCCCTGAACTTGCACAGGAGGGCTGAGGCCGTGAGTCTGAAAGAAGACACTGCTCTGTGACAGATTGTTGGCTTTGCTGAGGGTGGTTCATTGTCCCAAGAAAGAAAATCTGACTACCAGGGTGGCCAATCTAAAAAGCTGCACCGTCCTTAAAAGATCTCTCTTGGCCGGGCGCGATGGCTCAGGCCTGTAATCCCAGCACTTTGGGAGGCCGAGGCAGGTGGATCACGAGGTCAGGAGATTGAGCTCATCCTGGCTAACACGGTGAAACCCCATCTCTACTAAAAATACAAAAAAAATTTAGCCGGGCGTAGTGGCGGGCGCCTGTAGTCCCAGCTACTCGGGAGGCTGAGGCTGGAGAATGTCAGGAACCTGAGAGGTGGAACTTGCAGTGAGCTGAGATCGCGCCACTGCACTCCAGCCTACGTGACAGAGCGAGACTCTGTCTCGGGGAAAAAAAAAAAAAAAAAAAATATATATATATATATATATATACACACACACACACACACACACACATATATATATATCCTTCTCTCTCTTTTCTGGTAAAAGTACTATATAATTCCTCATTCTCATATTTTGAGTTCCGAGCCTTTCAAATATGTATGGAGAGTAAGATTGATGGCACAGTTCTACTCAAGACACTGTTGGGATGTACTGGTTTTGGTAGTACTGCCTTGCAGATAAAGGATGGAAGCAGAGTATTGGATCATCTTTTTCATCTTCTTTACCTCCTCACGCTTCCCAGCACGTTGCTTGGCAGCATTGTTATCTGTGTTTATGCTGTTAATATCCAGGGCGGAGCACAGACTTCCAACTAAATTACACAGAATGCCCTGATGGTCTTCACTCTGCAAATGGTATTGTGTTGGCAGTACACTCTTTAACATTCCACCTCTCACTTAGTGTCACACTGAACTGCAGCTCTTAACTTTGGAGTAATGTAAACATTTTCTAACAGTTTCTTATTCTAAGATACAGATGATTACCTTCCCTTGGGAGTATATTACCAAATTTTTTCATCATATGAAAAAATCTTGTTAGCTGTGTCTTTGAAATCATGCCTTTTGTATTTTGTATGTTTTAGTTTCTTCAGATGGAGGTACTGAGCCCTCTGCCTTAGTGGATGACAACGGTAGTGAGGAGGACTTCAGCTATGAGGACCTCTGCCAGGCGAGCCCTCGGTACCTGCAGCCCGGCGGGGAGCAGCTGGCCATCAATGAGGTACTGGAATTCCACATGACAGTGGTGGATACGGGATACCTGATTTTCAGGGTCCACAACCACTTCTGACTTTGTTCTCTAGTTCTTCTTTACTAAGCATGTGCAAAAGCCTGGAACTCTGATTAAAACAACACTGTGATTCACTTTGGGAGGCTGAGGCAGGGAGAATTGCTTGAAGCTGGGAGGCAGAGGTTGCAGTGAGCCGAGAGCACACCACTGCACTCCAGCCTGGGCGAAAGAGCGAGACTCCGTCTCAAAAATAAATAAAGAACAACACTGGGATTCTCTGACCCCGTCCAGGAAAATGTATGGGATTAAGCTTTCTGGGTAGAGGAAGCTCATCTTTTTAGGTAAAGAAGAGCAGCTCCCCGTCAGTGTTCGGCCAGTGCTTTCCACTTGGTGAAAGAATACCCTCCCTTCTGGTATCTCGTATCATACTCACAACTGATCTGAGAGGCAGACATTATGGTTATTATCCACATTTTCATCAACGCTCTGAGGAAAGATGTCTAATTACTTGATGGCGAATGGCAGAGCTGGAGGTACCCATGTATTTCTCCCTCCAAATCTGGTGTTCCTTCGGCCACCCTGCAGCTGTAGCTTTTTTTTTTAGGAAATCATTCTGGAAGGTACCTCCAGCTTTTGGTGTTCTTGAGCAGAACGTGTGGAGCATAACTCCTCAGTGAGTCAGTGTCTCTACCGAGATCGCCAGTGATGTGTATCGTTGGCCGCTACGGAGATGTGCAAAATCACCTGCTCCTGTGACTGGTGGATGGAGGAGCCACATCTGTTCCTGTTTAATTGTTAACGATCTCAGGATCATGCTATGTTCTCTTTAATTGCTGTGAAGTATAAAGTTAGATGCAAAGCTTACTTGAATGGTGAATAAAGTATGAATGATCTGCATTGGAGGGAGATGTGAGGGACGGACTTCCAATAGCGTATGTGCATAACTTTAGTAAGCTTGGCTCTGTGACATCTAGTATGGTTGCCAGAAACCATTTTTGGAGCAAAGATTTCAGCATTGAAGTTTGCTAGATAACTGACCTGCTGCTAAGTGAGCAACTTATACTTTTTTTTTTAAAAGGGGCTTGCCTGCCTTCCTGCCTTCCTCCTTCCCTCCCTCCCTTTTTTCTTGCATTTTGCTCTTGTTGCCCAGGCTGGAGTGCAGTGATGTAATCTCGGCTCAGGGCACCTCCGCTTTCCAGGTGCAAGCAGTTGTCCTGCCTCAGCCGCCTGAGTAGCTGTGATTACAGACATGTGCCAGGACACCTGGCTAATTTTTTTGGGGGGAACAGAGTTTTGCTCTTATCCCCCACGCTGGAGTGCACTGGCATGATCTCCACTCACTGCAACTTCCGCCTCCTAAGTTCAAGTGATTCTCCAGCCTCAGCCTCCTGAGTAACTGGGATTATAGGAGGCCACCACCACGCCTGGCTAATTTTTGTATTTTTAGTAGAGACGGGGTTTCAAAATCTTGGTTGGGCTGGTCTTGAATTCTTGACCTCAGGTGATCCACCTGCCTAGGCCTCCCGAAGTGCTGGGGTTATAGGTGTGAGCCACCATGCCCAGTATAAGGGCTTTCTTTAAAAGCAGGTAGAGATACCCTCCTGACTTTGTTTTTCCTCAGCCTGTTCTCCTGGGTTCTCTTTGTGTAACTAGTCACATAGTCAGTGTAGACCAAATGCCACCAGCATATCCAAGTGAGAGGATACCAGTGTCACCCTGAGAGAGTGCATCTAGCAGCTCCCTCACCCTCCTGCCCACTTGTGCTCTATGCTGAGCACACCCCACTGTCTCCTTTCAGCTGATCAGTGATGGCAATGTGGTCTGCGCAGAAGCCCTGTGGGACCATGTGACCATGGACGACCAGGAACTGGGCTTCAAAGCCGGGGATGTCATCCAGGTTCTGGAAGCCTCCAACAAGGACTGGTGGTGGGGCCGCAGTGAGGACAAGGAAGCTTGGTTCCCCGCGAGCTTTGTCAGAGTAAGTGTGGGGCGCTTGCAGCTTTTCCAAAGTATCTGTGGGGGCTGCAGGATCCATTCAGGTCAGAACTCGCCTTTCATCAGGTCAGCTCTTTTGTAATGGTTATCTGACATGCAAGTCACACCTGTAAGAAATTAGGCTGGGTCGGAGCCAAAATGTTAACAGAAGGCAAGCGAGTTGCTCGGTGTTTCTCTGCGGTCCTTGTGCCTGCTGGCACAGCTGCAGCCCTGCTGAGGCCATGAGACTCAGACGAGGGCCAGGCTGCCTTCTCAACAGGTCACAGGAAAGTAGGAACCTGGGAGGTCTCCTGCCTCTGTTCCATGCTGCCCTCCCCTGCCCCAAGTCACCTGTCCCCTGTGTGTGGGTTGCAGTTGCGAGTGAATCAGGAAGAGCTGTCGGAAAACTCCAGCAGCACCCCCAGCGAGGAGCAGGACGAGGAGGCCAGCCAGAGCCGCCACAGACACGGCGAGAACAAGCAGCAGATGCGGACCAACGTCATCCGGGAGATCATGGACACTGAGCGGGTGTACATCAAACACCTTAGGGACATCTGCGAGGTGGGACGCCAGGCGGGGACCTCACGAAGGGTCACAGTACGAGGTTGCCTGAGGCGCCCAGGCTTTCTCCCCACCTCCACCCCCTCCCCTCCATCAGACTCCCACATGTACACACTTACCCACTGCTCATTTCTCTGCCCCTGCTGTCTGCACTGCTAGGTCTGAGTGCGGCGGCTGTCCTAGCTGTTGGTGGAGGTTTTTTAGAGTCAGGGTCTCTTTTCAGAGGCAAGGCTTTTTCTTAGAGATAGGGTCTTGGCCTGTCACCTAGACTGGAGTACGGTGTCAGGATCATAGCTCACTGCAGCCTCAAACTCCCGGGCTTTAAGCAATCCTCCCTCCTCAGCCTCCTGAGTAGCTAGGACTACAGGCATGCATCACCACACCCGGCTAATTTTCTAAATTTTGTATACAGACAGGGTCTCGCTGTGTTGTCGAGGCTGGTCACGAACTCATGGACTGAAGCAGTTTTCCAATGCCTTGGTTTCTCCAAGTGCTGGGATTAGAG
The DNA here is from genome assembly GCF_000951035.1 of Colobus angolensis palliatus. Classification (NCBI taxonomy): domain Eukaryota; kingdom Metazoa; phylum Chordata; class Mammalia; order Primates; family Cercopithecidae; genus Colobus; species Colobus angolensis. Next base: position 3,717,521 of record NW_012112364.1, on the reverse strand, counting down.
GCGTGAGCCAGTGTGCCCAGCCCCTCTCCTAAGTGCACTCGGCAACTATCTCTATCAGGACCTAATTCCTGAGATTGTTTGAAAAGAATGGCTTTCATAGAAGGCACACGCTCACTTGATTTTACAAACAGTCAAAGGTTTGTTCCTATCTGCAACCCCACTGCATCTAATCACCAACTCACAGATGAGATCCTGAGTCATTTAGACACCGATGGGAAAAAATACTGGTTTTATATTGGTGATATCAGAGGCTATATTCTAGTGTCATGCTATTCTACTTGGCAACAAATTTTATTTTGTAGTCTTACCCTGATTTCAGAGAGCTTGTCATTAGTAGAGGTGCACCTGAAAGGGTTTTGTCTTCCTGTGGTATTTTGTGCTTTTATGGATTGTGTACGAGCATCACCCTACACTGCTTTTTGCCCTGTCTGCTCATTGCGACTCTCCTAGCTATAAATGCTGATATCGGCACTACCATTCAACGCTGACCGTTCAGTGCTGAAGACAAGTTGAAGTCAGAGAACTGCCTGGATTAGCCAGCTGTGTGGACAGGCCAGTGTTTAGCTTCTTTGTGCCAGCCATCTCATTCTGTGTGAGTGTGTGGCGAAAGAAGCAGTTCTGCAGTGGCGTTTAGGGAGATAAGAGGAACTGCCCATAATTATTGAGCATTGACGGTTGCCACCCCTTCCTGGATTAACTCGGCTACCACAGCATTCTCACTGGGCAGGTCCTGTTAGCCCGCATTGCAGATGGGGAGACCAAGGCACAGAGAAGTTAAGTGGTGGGGTTGGATTTAAACCCAGGCAGTCTGCCCCAGAACCTGCCCTTTTCTGAACTCTATTACATTATATTGTTTTCCTGTTAAAATTCATACCAAGTGGTCATTGGTATGTGTTTTACTCCATGGTCAGTTCGTTCTGTTGCATGTCATGATAACTCTTTTTGAGTTAGCTGTTACAGGTATGTACAGCCTTTTCTTCTTGTCTCACTAGCTCCTACCCAAGCCTTAGTGTAGCCATGGTGTTACACACAGATAATCAGTGCAAGCCTCAGATTAAAGACCTACAGATTGGTGCTGTCCATAGAGAGGCGGTGCTGGTGGAATCCTTGAGGAAGAGGAATCCTTGCCCTGAGGGACAGTGCACAGAGCTGCGTGGCTGTTCAGCAAGCAGTGACATTCTGCATTTGAACAAGTCTCCTGGGCTGTGAAATGGAATTAGAGCTGGGAGAATGATTATCTGAAGAGTTTGGAAAAACACATGTAACGACACCAATTTTTGAGCTCTGATATTTGAAACTTGTTTCTGGAAACATTACCTGGTTTATTGGATCCTAAATCCAACGGCATGAGCCTCTTTGCTTTCTTTTTAGTGTAAAACACCCATGGCAAGTTGCAGTCATGGAAGTGCGTTGACCTCATCAGACACTCACAGAGGTTAAAATAATTTTCTTTAATTAAAATTCATTCCAAGATCATGGTTTTAGGCCTACAAAAGCTGTACTATTCACATAATTTATTTGGATTTCCAAATGAAAGCCATTGCTTCTGTATTTTGCAGGGCTATCTCCGACAGTGCCGCAAGCACACAGGAATGTTCACTGTTGCGCAACTGGCCACTATTTTTGGAAACATTGAAGATATTTACAAATTCCAAAGAAAGTTTCTGAAAGACCTTGAGAAACAGTACAACAAAGAGGAACCTCACTTGAGTGAAATAGGATCTTGCTTTCTTCAAAATGTGCGTCACCCTTTACTTCATTATTAATAACATCTGGTTACATAATTGTGAAGTGCATCTCCACGAACAACAGGAGTCTCTTTAGCTTTATTGTTTGTTTGCTAGATGAATCTTCCATAGAAAGGAGATGTTTCTTCTATCTTATATGCTTATCATATAAACGAAATCTGTATAATCTTGTCTTAATGTCCCAAATTCATTTTTTCAAAACCATTTTACGTAGTCTGGAATTAGGGGGTTACATTTGGAGTAATTACTGTTTAAAAATTTCTAAGGGTGATGCCGTAAGAACTATGGAGTCCTTCCTAGTAATATCCAGGAAGTGTCTATTACATTTCAGGCACCGTTTCCAGGGTTTTCTTATATTGGCTTGTGTATTGCTATGAGGTAGATATGATTATCTGTCTCACTTTCTAAATGAGGAAACTAAGGCCCAGAGAATAAGTAACCCAAGGCCACATACCAGTAAGAGGCAGCTGTGAAGGCAGACCCGGGCATGTGGCTCCACGACACGTGCTTGTGATACTGTAACTGCCTCAGAACCTTCCTGTGATAACACACATTTATCATTTTTTAACTTATGATTGACTGTTACTGCTAGAAGATTTCAGAGGAAGATTTTAGTCCCAGCCCACATAGCTAGGGAACAGTAAGAGTAATAATAACAACAACGACAGCCTCGCCACACCTTTACTTCCTGGGTGCTGAGCTCAGTAGCTGTCTAGAGTCCTCTGGGGCAGATAGATTTTAAGTGGCTGGGCGTAATGTTTTTGTGTTAAGTCAGTCAGCTGGAGGCTGGGCCCCATGTGTGACCTGGGCATATTTGGGACACTGTCACAGGCCTCCTTGTGTGGCCTGTGCAGAAGGTTCCTGCAAGAGCCACCTTAGGACAGGCTGGAGGCCGGGTGGTGGCCTGAGGAAGGTAAGTCCCACAGTGAGGACGGGGAGTACTGCTACCACCAGGGAAGGGGTCGTGGCGGGCCCAGCCAGGGTGACAGCAGAGAAACGGGAAGAGAGGTGTGTCGAAATGGGCATTTTTGAGGAAAACCTGACAAGACGAGTTTTAAACCGCAAAGAATAAGCAACCATCAAAACTGCATACATGGTTTTCAGCTGAGTTGAAAAACTTTGCGGGAGGGGGACGTTGGAGGCCCTGTTACCCACCTTCCAGGATGAATGCGAGGGAGGCTAGAAGGAGACCCGGGTGCTGAGTCCCAGGGCAGCCTCGTCCCCAGCCGCCTCAGGAGCCTCCCGAAGCACCCCTTCCTGCCGGCCAGATAACGCTTGTAGAAACCATGGCAGGGCAGCTCGGGCACCAGCGATTTCATGCCCTGTCCTTCTTGCAGTCGTCCATCTTCCTCCTTTCTAGGAGTGTCCCTTACAGAGGGCTGGGATGATGCCCCAGAGGCACCCCAGAAGCTGATGAAGCTGTGCTTTTCCTTCCCAGCAAGAGGGCTTTGCCATCTATTCCGAGTACTGCAACAACCACCCGGGCGCCTGCCTGGAGCTCGCCAACCTCATGAAGCAGGGCAAGTACAGACATTTCTTCGAAGCCTGCCGCCTGCTGCAGCAGATGATTGACATCGCCATCGATGGGTTCCTGCTCACACCCGTGCAGAAGATCTGCAAATACCCGCTGCAGCTGGCCGAGCTGCTCAAGTATACCACACAGGAACACGGGTGAGGGCGCGGGCGAGGGGCGCGGGCGAGGAACGCGGGCGAGGGGCGCGGGTGAGGGGTGAGGGGCGCGGGTGAGGGGCGCGGGTGAGGGTGCTGCTGCCCTTACCTGTAGGCAGTTCTTCACCCCTGCAGTGATAGGTGAGGCTTCAGTGTCAGCCTTAGCACTTTGGGCGCTCCGTGGGAGAAGTTTTCAGATCGTTTAGAATGTGTGCAATTAACTCTTGAAACAGCGTGATTGAAGAGGCTCCAGAATATCCACCGCTAGAGCTATGAAGACGCAAGGGTCATTCGTGAGCTGTGTCATCAGTGTACGGGGGCCTTTGTTGTGTTGTTACTCCTTACGTTGCTTACCTGTATTTTATAAACGTGCCTTTGGGTACTCAGTGGTTAGTAAAGACCGTTTCTGAGGGAAACAGACCAGTGTGAATGGAAAGCCATGACTCTCGTTCTGTCCTGTGCCCGTGAGGCTGACGCGCAGCAGCTCAGCTCAGAGCAGGATTCTTTATGGCAGAAACGTTACTTGATAGTGACTTACCTGAAGTTACTTGTTAAGCAGTCTCTACTTAGCAACCTAGAAGGGCTGAGGGCGCACACAAGCTGGAACTGTAAAAGGGTGTGGATTGTCAGGGGTGCAAATCCATACGGGGCGGCTGAGAAGACCAGGGCACTGGGCGCCTGCTGGGCCCTGAGCCATTCGTAGGCACCAGGGTGCCGACTGTCTGGTCTTTTCCCTGTTCCCTCCTGCTGGAAGCGCAGGGCTTCCTTCCACGCTTACCTGAATGCTGCGTCTCCCTTTGAGCTTCCTTAGTGCCTGACTAAGCTCTTCTTGTTACTCACCCTTCTCTCGTTTGAGTCTCAGCTTCTCCTGAACAAAAAGCAACAACATACACATTCTCTCTGTCTTTATCATCTGCTTTGGTTGTTTCTGAATTCCTCTCAGGCCCTCGTTCCCTAGCCATATGATCTCTTCTGGGGGAGCCAGAAATTATCCTTTGTTTCCTTAATAGCCAACCATCATTTCGTGCATGCACAGAAGCCTTTGTGTGGCTATACATGAGGCATGTCACCCATTCAGCTTTGGAATGTGCATGCCCGTTTTCCATGCCACGGGAAGATGTCATCACAGCACAGCCCAGCTGTTTGGTACCTCAGGGAAGCAGTGCTTGGCTCATTCTGAGTTCTCACCCGGCCAGCAGGGACATGACAGTCATGGGACAACTGCTGTGTGCCCGGCTTCACGCCAGGCCACCCAGGGGCACAGGGGTCTAGGCTAAAGCTGACTCTTTTAGATGAGAATCGAAACAAGGGCCATGGCCCTGATATAAGGTCTTTGACTGCACCTGTAGCTCTGGAGAGGGTCATCTCAAAGGGTCCTGTTGAGAAGAGGAAGAGGGAAGGGATTGTGCCAGGAGGAAATTTCTGTGGCAAACCACAACAGTTCTGGGTTTCAGCAGCTGAATATCTCCCTGCAGGGAGTGGAGAGTGAATCATTATTCTTTTGTACTCTCTGCCTCTGAACTCCTGTGGAGAGACAGACTTAAAAAGGGAAATTTCTGGCCGGGCGCCGTGGCTCACGTCTGTAATCCCACCACTTTGGGAGACTGAGGCGGCTGGATCACCTGAGATCAGGAGTTTGAGACCAGCCTGGCCAACATGGTGAAATCCCATCTCTACTAAAATGCAAAAATTAGCTGGGCATGGTGACGGGCGCCTGTGATCCTGGAGGCTGAGGCACGAGAATCGCTTGAACCCGGGAGGCAGAGGTTGTAGTGAGCTGAGATCACACCACTGCACTCCAACCTGGGCGACAGAGCGAGACTTTGTCTCAAAAAAAAAGGAGGGGGTGGTGCGGGGGGGAACCTTCTTACAATTAAATTGGAAAGTAAAGAATGAGAGCAGGTCACTGAACAACAGACACTAGATACGGGTGTTAGCTAAAGAGGACTAAAGGAATTAGAAAAAGGAGTTCATTGAGATAGGTGAGAGAGAGCTGTATATTTTTTTCTTTTTCTGATGGAGAAATCAGAAAAGTTCAGTAGAAAAAAACAGGGAAGTCAAGAAAGCCACCAAATTGAAGAAGAAAAAATTGTAGTTGTAAATATCTTCTACAGATTTTCAAAGACATTTTTGAGAAAATGTCTAGATGGCACGATGAGGAGCCGGAGCCAAAGACAAGTAATAAGAAAGTTAAGAAGCAAAGACTTCTTGGAAGATGTGGGCAGGCGGCTCAGTGCATTCTGAGATGGGAAAGCTGGGTCCGGAAGTCCGCACCTCACTCTTCAGTAGTTGATTTTCTTCCTTTAAGGGCGTTTTTCGCCAAGAACATCTGCGGATTTGGGTTTTTTCAAAATAAAAATTAGTCAACATGACGGAAAGTCCATTTCCTAGTCTTGAGTGAAACAAAGCAAAAATTATTTTTAAAACACCATTGCAATTCAGTTTTGTCCAGAAAAACTGACTTTGCACCCTTTCTTCATGGCTGGAGGCCTCTCTGGAGGCTCCGTGCCCATTATTTTGGCAGCCACTGGTGTCATTCTTGCTTCTGCCCTCTGCCCCGCTCCTGAGTGTGAACGGGCCTCTCTGAAGGTGGCAGGGTCTGCTCGGTGGGCAGTGTCTGGGGACTTCCCAGGAGCTGGGTTGAACTGTGTTTGGTAAATAGACAATAGAATCTGCTTTCAAGGCTTTCCCATGGCTGTGCAGGATTCTAACTCATTCCGGCTGTGAGGAGCGGCCCTGTCGGTCTTGTAAGTTGCCATGGGAAAGTGGAAAATACAGCTCATTCGCTGGATGGTTGGTCTCCGTGGCCCTGCATTATTAACGCTGAGCAAAACCTGAATGGGAGGCTTGCAGATACTGGACGTGCTCTGTGCTAGCCTGTGTGTAGATGAAAACTGTAGTTTCTGCTTTTCCGGTGCCTACAGTTTTAGTGGGCTTGGGAGCGGGGACCTCCTGGGGAGAACATTTTAGCTTGATGTCACTGTGGTGGACGGAAAGCACCAGAAAGGAAGATCTGTTGGTGAGGTGAATGCCACACTGCCATTTCCGTAACGCACCACTTCAGGCGCCTGTCCTCGCCTGTCCTTTCCCGAACAGCATAAAAGATGAACATTCAGAGCACACAGTCACTTTTGAAAATGGTTAGTGATTTTTAAAGTACTTTATATAGCGAAAGTGGTTATGTGAGAATCAGAGCCATGATAGACTGTTCTTTCTGTATTAATGAAAGTCACCCATTGTCACCGTGACTGAAATTTATTTGTGGCATTCACTGTCATTCATTGTGATTTCTGGGAAATGAGTGAAAACATTTTTATTCCAAAGAATTCCGAATTGCATTGCGTCAGTTCCCTTAACCTATGCAGACTGTAGTCTATTCACAGGGAAACAAGAAAGGGAAACAGCGGCTACGATGTAAATGACACTTTGTCTAGAGCATTTGTATATGAAGAAGCGCCCCAGTGGGTTATTTTGCCAGTCCTTATTTGTAAGGTACATGTTATGTGACTAAAATTATCCTCCCATCTTGCAGTGACTACAGCAACGTAAAGGCAGCATATGAGGCCATGAAGAATGTGGCCTGTCTGATCAATGAGCGCAAGCGCAAGCTGGAGAGCATCGACAAGATAGCTCGCTGGCAGGTGTCCATCGTGGGCTGGGAGGTAAGTGGGAGACACCCCGCATGCTCCCGTGCCACTCACCCCTCCTGCACCTTTGATCTGGTGCGGACACACTTAATATCCTGTGGTCAATCAATACCTTATATTCTTGGCTTTAATGGTATATATACCATTCATGGTAAATGTGTTTTGAGGCATATTGTTGAATTTAACAGCCAGCCACTTTATACCCCACCCCCGTAAGAAATAAAATCTGAAGAGTATCTGCAGTTAATTTATTGCGGAGCCTCTGTCTCTCCAGGTAGAGGGAGCTCCACGAGAACCATAGAGGACACTTCATTTGCAGCCACGTAACACAGTAGTAGACGTATGGGGGCTGTGGAGTCCCTGCCTACATGTGAATCCTGTATGATCTGGGCCAGATTAATTTTTTTAACTTATAAATTAGGGAGGAAAATATTACCTCCCTGAAAGGCGACCGTGAGCATTTTATAAGATAGTACAGGCCAGGTACAGTGGCTCGCACCTGTAATCCCAGCACTTTGGGGGGCCAAAGTGTGAGAATCGCCTGAGCCCAGGCGTTTGAGGCTAGCCTGGCAACCTGGCAAGACCCCATATCCACAAAAAGTAAAAAAAAAATCAGCCAGGCGTGGTGGCATACACGTGTAGTCCTGGCTACTCGGGAGGCTGAGTTGGAAGGATCACTTGAGCCTAGGAGGTTGAGACTGCAGTGAGCCATGATCGTGCCACTGCACTCTAGTCTGGGTGACAGAGCAAGACCTCTGTCTCAAGAAAAAAAAAAAAAGGAAAGAGTACAAATACAATGCCTGTAATAATGGTCCAACAAATCCTTTCTCTCTCTCTGTATTTATAAAAACAGTGACAATAGCTAGCACCTGCATGTGTTTACCACGCGTCTGAATGGCACTGATCTGAGCCATCTGTACCTATGTGAACTCATTTAATCCTCTCCACCATCCTATGAAGAAAGCACTATTATTATGCCCATTTAACAGATGGGAAAACCGAAGCACAGAAAGGTTAAGTAACTTGCCCAAGACCACACAGCTCAAAAGTAGCAGAGCTGGATTCAAACCCAAGCAGGCACCCTGGCTTCAAAGTCCGTGCTGGTGACCACTGTGCTCTACTGCCATTAAATTAAGAACAACAAGCAGATGCCATTCAGATTTGTAGACCAAGCTACATTGATTTTACATTTATTAATTGGTCAGAGCTTTCTCCCAGAGGACTGAGAAAGTTTGGAGGAAGAAGTTAGGTTCTTAACTGAAGTAGGCTACAGGTGGTGAAAATTGGAGAGAAACACGTAACTTCAGGGGCCCTATAGACTTCTGGAGTTTGGGCAGGATCTCAGAGAACACTGAGTCCAACTCTCTCGTTTCGTAAGTGAGGAATCTAGGGCACAGAATTGCTCTAAGCAAGTAAATAGAAGAACTGTTTTGCAGTCAGGCTCTTTTGTCTCCAGAAAATACTGTGTATGACTGGGATCAAGGGAGAATCAAATCCTGTTTAACAAAGGCCCGTGTCATACCAGATACCATAAAGTAACATGGGATTAGATTCAACCTAAATATTGTAAAAGTGTGTTTTTCTTTTTGATTTTGGACACTGACATTTAGGGGAGAATTTGTCAGAAGTAAATTTCTTGCTGACCGTTTCCCGTCTGGGCTTTTGTTCCTGTCACTCTAAATAAGTTGCGACTCCAGGGAGCTGCCGTATACTCAACACAATAATGTCAGGTCCGTTATCACGGTCCTGTGCCTCCACGTGAATGCGTTCTTACCTATAACCCTGCACGCTCTCATTCTTCGAGGCTCTGTGTAGCTCAGCTGCTGTTTCAGATCTTGACTGGGTTCCATTAATTCAGCATGCTTCTTACCAGAGGCTGCAGCCAAGGAAGACCCCTCAGAGGCACCGTCACAGTTTTCTAGTGAGTAGGAAAAGAAAGAAAAGGAAGATATTTCAGGCACCAGGAGACCAATAAATCCAGGTTTATTAACACAATAACCTTTGAGGCCCTGCCCACCTGCGAATGGGGACAGGTAGTGGGCAGTCTCAGGTAACTAGAAAGTCTGAGAAAGATTCTCTGTTAGGAGTCTCTTCCATATCCTAACACCTGAAGGAATCCAAACGGGGAATTTTTTTTGTTTTTTGTTTTTCGTTTTCCTAGAGAGAAGGGTCTTGCTCTGCCCCTCAGGCTGGAGTGTACTGATGCGATCACCACTCACTGCAGCCTCAAACTCCTGGGCTCAGGGGATCCTCCTGCCTCAGCCTCCTAAGTAGCTAGGACTACAGGTGTGTGCCACCATGCCTGACTAATTTTTAAATTTTTATGTAGAGATGGGGTCTTGCTGTGTTGCCCAGGCTGGTCTCAAACTATCCTCCCACCTTGGCTTCCTAAGTAGCTAGGACTACAGCTGTACTAGAATTGGAAGATCTTAAGATGTGTTTTCATCCTTCCAGGGACTGGATATCTTAGACCGAAGCTCAGAATTGATTCATTCTGGGGAACTGACCAAAATCACTAAGCAAGGCAAAAGCCAGCAGCGGATGTTCTTCCTGTTTGACCACCAGCTGGTGTCCTGCAAGAAGGACCTGCTGCGCAGGGACATGCTATACTACAAGGGCCGGCTGGACATGGATGAGATGGAGCTTGTGGACCTGGGAGATGGGCGCGACAAGGACTGTAACCTCAGCGTGAAAAATGCCTTCAAGCTCGTCAGTAGGACCACAGATGAGGTTTATTTGTTTTGTGCCAAAAAACAAGAAGACAAGGCAAGGTGGCTGCAGGCCTGTGCAGACGAAAGGAGGCGGGTGCAGGAGGACCAGGAGATGGGTGAGCAGCCCTTGGCCCTGCAGGCACCTTTGCCTCCGCTTGCTGTATGTAATAGCTTCATTCTTCACCACCGTGGGCCTGCTCTGCCCAGCCTTCTCCCTCAGAGCTTGATCCCACCATGGGGAAGAGACGAGGGATCTGCAAACCCTAAATACTTCTGAATGTACTTACAAGACAGACCATGTCAGATGTAGTTACTACAACTAACATTTATTCAGTATTTACCTTGTGCCAGACGTTCTGTGGCCCATTTATAGAGATTGTCTCATTGAATCCCTATGAAGTGGTTACTGTTATACCCAGTTTACAGATCAGAAAATTGAGGCTTATGGAACTGGACCACTCTTGCACTGTGGCCACATAACATTTAAATCCAGCACTTTGGATGCCACATGCAGGGTAGAAGAATAAATAATAAAACCAGCTCAGTGTGACCCCAGAGATGGAACCCCACTATGGTGACCATCACCCAGGGTATCAGAAGTATCATGTGGGCCGGGCACCATGGCTCATGCCTGTAATCCCAGCACTTTGGGAGGCCAGGCAGGCGGATCACAAAGTCAGGAGATGGAGACCATCCTGGCTAACACGGTGAAACACCATCTCTACTAAAAATACAAAAAATTAGCCAGGCGTGGTGGTGGGCACCTGTAGTCCCAGCTACTTGGGAGGCTGAGGCGGGAGAATGGTGTGAAGCCAGGAGGTGGAGCTTGCAGTGGGCTGAGATCGTGCCCCTGCACTCCAGCCTGGGCGACAGAGCGAGACTCCGTCTCAAAACAAAAAAAAAGTATCTCGTGATTCTGGAGGCCTCCCCTTTGGCTGTGCCCATGCAGTACCTTCAGGGTGCCTCACTGCCACAGTTGATCCACACCCAGCAGCCTGTCCACATGCTTCCCATCTCTCCCTACGACACTCAGGAGGCCGCGTCGTCCATTGCAGTTAAGGCGATGGTCCTTCACACCCGGTGTTACATTCGTACGTCTTTGGTTTGTCTTCCCAGCTTCTGCTGACCTGGTGGTGCTGTGTGGCCCCTGAGAACGAAGCTTCCATGCCTGGCATTAATGATGGCGGCACCCATAGTCTCTGAGCCCCTATTTCATTGCCTCCCAAACTCTTCAGGGTTTTGAGCACAATCTGTTGAATGGAAGTCAGGGTGCCACAGTGAAGGATGTTCATCTCTGCAGCCCAAGTGAGCCCAGCCCTCAAAAGTCGTGGTCCAGGATGGAGGGGAGCCAGCATACACCCCTCCCCATCCTTGCCCACTGCCATGAGGACAGCAGAACTGAAAACCAGGAAGTGCTTTTTCTGTGCTCCCCAGCTGCTGACTCTAAGCTTGGCTACAGCATTTGGTCTCACCCAGAGGAGGTTTTGTGAGATTCTGCAGTAGAGTTGGAGGGATTTACGAGTTGATCAGGCTAAAGCGGAAGCAGGGATCTCCTTGGAAACACTCAATGGGTGAACGTTGGCCTGGATTTGGGCCACTCCAAGATACAGAGCTCCCCACGTCACAGGCGGCCCCTTACACCCAGTGTCGGGATGTCCTTTAGACTAAAAGGAAATCTGATTCCCAGCAACAGCCACAGATTATTGGTGCAGACTCGGGGGCCCCACTGGAATAGGGCTAATCACTCTCATGCCCAGAATTCATTCAAAGATGACAGTTACTAAAAGGCAAAATGACAGAGCCACAAAATCTTAGTTTTACTCGGCATATGATGCTGTCTAGTGCGGGCCCTGAAGTCATCTGTAAGCCAGAGTGTTTGGGCTCCTGAAGACGGCACTATTTGCCGGGGGGAGGCGGGGTATCCTACATGCTTTCAACAGTGTCTCGCAATAGAAAGGAAAGGAGGGGCCTCATGGGATGCCCTTTGCCGTGTGATGCTCCCCATGGCCAGTGGTCAGAGGATGCGAGTGTATGTATGACTGAGGCACTCCTGAGCCAGTAAGTCTGGGAACTGGCGCGTGTGTGATAAAACTGGATGCATTCCTTGCCTGGAATGTTTTGGCAACCCTCATGCTTGATGCATGTGTGTGGGTAGATACTTTATGTAGCAGGTCAGAGAGAATGGACACGAAGGGCCTTGGAGGCAGGGACAGCCCAGTGGCCAGCATACAGAGCCTGAGCCCGACGTCAGGGCAGTCTGGGACAGATGTTGGGCATGTGGAGGAGTCAGGGCCAGGGGAGCAGAGTGGGCAGAGGTAGAGAGGGAACCTCGGGAGTGAGCCAGGCAGCGCGAGCTCGCAGATGCAGGGACTGGGTCACCTCTGCCAAGCTGGAGTGAGCACCTGCCTCCAGGAGGAAGGCTTCCCTCGGGAGAAGGCAGGGCCCCAGCACCCAGCCCTGGCCATTCAGCTCTGTCCTTCCTTCTCCTTCCCCACATCCTGCGAAGCCAAGGGTTGCCTCGTCTTGTCTTTCCGGTGACTCTTGTTTCACCCGGTTCACGCACTGCACCCGTACACCGTCACTGTGCCACTGGACTCGACAGTGAGGGAACGCTCAGGGCATAGGCTGCGCGCAGCTGGGGTACGGAATCCGGTTCCTGCTACTCACATGCTGCCTTTGTTCAGGGTGTAACTGCTAGCGTGCAAAGGTCTCGTAGCGTGTGGGCGCACAGGCCCTGGGACCCTTTGCTCTGTCCTCTCCTTCTGGGGCCTCATCCTTTAGGTTATAATTGGGATGACCCTGTGTGAACGTTTGCCCGGGAGTGTCGGGCTTCACACAGACATCCTGCATTCTCATGGGCACCACCCCGTTTCACCCTCCAGACTCTCTGGGTTTGCAGAACAACCACATGGCCTCTTTGGCGATAATCCTTGTGACTTCCCCTTTGCTAGTCTTCAACCTGTCCAGGTTCTTTGAGGATTAAGATTCTTGGTCTCAGGTTATGGTGGTAACGTCAATGCTGATATGGGCTGTGATGCAAGTTTTGCTCTGAAACATGTCCACGTGTTCTGAATATATGTCGCATGTATTTCTAAATGCAGGAATGGAAATTTCAGAAAGCCAGAAGAAACTTGCCATGTTAAATGCTCAAAAGGCAGGACATGGAAAGTCAAAAGGTAAGTTATGGAGAAAGCTTTTTTGTCTCCTTAATGCTTATCAATATTCTCCTGAAAATGGGGAGCGTACCCCAAGTTGTCGGCCTGTGACCAGCTTGGAGTAAGGAGCACAGTAGAAGTTAGAACTCAAGGGCAGGTCCAGAAGTGGGGGCAGGTGAAGGTGGCCTGTGTTTGGTTTTGAATGTGCGTCAGTGTTTGCTCCCATTGGGATGTGGGCACAGGAAACCTTCAGAGGTTCTGCCAGAGGGGGGTAGACCTCCCTGCCCACCGGCGGCCCCTCTGCTCCCTCAAGTGCTGATGGTGTTAGCCACCAGGTCACGCACATCACCAGTCTGAGGCAAACCAAGGCCTCTTGCTTCTTTCAGGCCTGAGAGGACAAAATGTCAAACCCCAAACTGCTTGTCAGCTGTAGGCTGGATATAGTCTAGTTTAAGAAAAAGATGTAAAGGCTCGGTACATCAGGCAAGGAGTTAGACCAAAAAAGACACATGAGCGAGCTGATCTTGGGCAGTGATCCCCTAACCTCCACGCACATTAGAATTCCCGGGGCAGCCGTTCAAAAATGCCCAGGCTGCGTACCCAGGGCTCTGATGAACTAGGATCTGTCCACGCTGCCGGTAATGCAGATATCTGGCCCAACAGGAATTCACTAATAAGGATTTTTCCCAAAAAATATGCACTGCATTCTTAGAAACTTTATTCCAGTCATCTTTCTACTTTAAAAGGGTTTTACCCTATGAGATTTATCTCTGTTGATATTTTCCTGACTGCAAATGCAAAGACAAGGACCAGTGAATCCCAGGACTGCAGCAGGCCACCGACTAAAAGGCCAGGAGGAACTCCTTCCACAAACCACACTTAGCACTCCACTGCTTTCTCCGTGCAAATGCAGAATTTATTTCCCCTACTAAGTTACAAGTATCTTTAAGGCAGAAAACCCATGTTATTAATTTTTTAAAATCTCCACTTCTAATGTCAGATTACTAGGAAATCAGTTTGTCGGAATACATTGTTTTCTGTCCGTATCTTCTGAGAGTCACTCACCCGGCAGCCGGGCTCCTCAAGAACGGAAGGACTGCTGACATTCACAGGTGGCCACCGGGTGGGACGCTGTGCCTGGGTTGTCTAATTTCTTCCTTCCTGCCACCTCGGGAGATAGGAAGAGCCTTCTGGCAGGTCACGGGCAGGGGTGGGTTCTGAACCAAGGCCTTCCTGCTTTCAGAGCCCACGCTCTTCGTGCCATGCTGACTTACACAGTTACCTTTTGATCTAATCGCTAATCTTAATAAACCTTCTAAATTACCTCTGCACAGATTAAAAATACCTAGGCCAGGGAGGTTTTGATTAGAGTGGTGACGTATTGGGGGCACAGTTCTAAGCACTTTGCTTCTATTAATTCATTTAATTCTCATAGCAACCCCATAGTACTGTAATCCCCATTTTAGGGATTGGGAAACCAAGGAGTAGAGAAATAAATCATTTCCCCAGTAATCCCAGCTGGTAAATGGCACAGGAGAATTCGGGCCAAGGCAGCATGAGTTCCAGACTTCCATTTAGAGCATTTTACTGCTATTCACCGTGACCGTCAGTCTGGCTCGGATTCCGCCACTCTCCGCTGCGTGTCCTGGCATTCAGTTTCTTTCCCTGTCTAGTTGTCATAATACTTTCCTTGGAGGCTTTTTGGGAGATTTCAGTGACAGGGACTGTGTCAAGCTCCACACGGAGTACCTGAACATAGCAAGCATAGCTACTGGACCTTCTTTTTGGTTAATGTGAATTAAGAATTAGCTCTCTCCAAAAAAATGAGCTGGGCATGGTGGCACACACCTGTAGGTCCAGCTACTTAGGAGGCTGAGGTGGGAGGATTGCTTGAGCCTGGGAGGTAGAGATTGCAGTGATCCAAGATCACACCACTGCACTCCAGCCTGGGTGACAGAGTGAGACCCTGTCTCAAAAAAAAAAAGAATTAGCTGAGAACTTGGACTTGGAGTCTCAGCAGTTTCATTTTTTTCCTTTTTGGTTAACAAGTGACCCTCAGTCCCTGTTCCATCTCTCTCCCCTCCCGAGTCAGGCTACAACAGGTGCCCCGTGGTCCCACCGCACCAGAGCCTGCACCCCATCCACCAGCGCCACATCACTATGCCCACAAGCGTCCCCCAGCAGCAGGTATTTGGCCTGGCGGAACCCAAAAGGAAGCCCTCGCTCTTCTGGCACACCTTCAACAGGCTCACCCCCTTCCGGAAATGAAAACAGGAGGCTGTGCTTCCACGGAGCTGGGTGTCAAGAGGAGAGCTGGCTTTGTTTCTTGCGTGCTTCAATCCAGGGAAAGTTTCTTGGACCCAGTGATAAAAACTTCCTTTTTGGGATCAATGAAGGAGAGAAGGTCTCGGAATCACCTTTAGTCTTTGGAGACCCAGCTGCCTTTGCGGAAGGGAGGAGATGGTCATGACACAAAGCTTTATCAAAACTACACAGAAACACCTGTGACCCGCTAGGAGATGGCCCAGATGTGGGACCCGGTACCGTGCTCTAAAGTGAGTGGTGAGGCAGCAGCTGAAGCCACCCCTGGTGATGGTGAGCAAGTGCTGCTGCTGGTCCAAACACAGCATCCAGGGCTTTGCGGCTCCTGCGGAGTGACGAGGTTAGAGGATCGCTTCTGCGTTTGATTTTCAAGGATGTCATCAAGACAGGGTTGACACAATGCTGCACGTGTCTGGTCACCCTTAGAAACTGAGCTCTCACTCTCTTCTGTAACACTGGGGACGTACAGCTGTCGTGGAGCTGACCACGGTGTTCCCTGGCATTGTCCACACAGATGCTAAATGGTAGTGCAGACCTCATCTTGCAACGTTCCTCTTCCTGCAAGCGAAGGGGGGAGAAACAAGATGCATCTGTCACCTTCATCGCAGTCCTCAGTACAGAGCAACTTACGCATCCTCAAGAATCCACTGCTCTTCGGGCAAGGAGGGAGAAATCCTCCTGCACACTGGCTTTGTCCTGGAGTCGGGTTCCCTCCTGCCTGCACGTCTTGAGTAACTCCGAGCAGAAATCACACCTTGCCCACATGCTGTAACCTAAGAAAGTGCTATTCAAGGCTGGGCACGGTGGCTCATGCCTGTAATCCCAGCACTTTGGGAGGCCAAGGCAGGTGGATCACCTGAGGTCAGGAGTTCAAGACCAGCCTGGCCAACATTGCAAAGCCCAGTCTCTACTAATAATACAAAAATTAGCTGGGCATGGTGGCGCATGCCTGTAATCCCAGCTACTGGGGAGACCGAGGTAGGAGAATCTTTTGAACCTGGGAAGCAGAGGTTGCAGTGAGCTGAGATCGCACCACTGCACTCCAACCTAGGGGATAGAGCAAGACTCTGTCTCCAAAAAAAGAAAAAACAACTGCCATTCAAACAACTGTTTGCAATATAAAAAGCTCATTTACTCTAATATTTATGATACAGTGAATATGAAGGTGCACTGGTCAGAAGGCATTCTCAAAAAGCCGCACTGCTCCCGACAACGTCGTTACCAATGAAATCGCAAAGACAGGCAAAGCAGTCCTGCTTCTTGGGAATCAGAAGCTGCTTTATCACATAAAGCCAAACAGTAGGGCGTAACTATGTCACCTGAGCATGTCATCAGGCTTCTGAGGACTTGTTCCTTATAAAAGAGACCTTCACAAAATACCTTGGCTCAGAGATAGCAGTCTTTATTAACAAAGGCCGTGCGCGCTGACACCTGTAGATGATCGCCTCCTTTTCTTTGTCTGTGTTGTACATTTTCATGACATAACTTTTAACTGTGTCTAGAGAAGGCAGGCTCTGCAACAGAGATGCCCTTTCAACCCGCTCAGTGCCCTGGACGGGAGATGCTGTGTTACACTGGTAATGGATTTCTATTTGAGAAGCTCATGTTTGTATGCGATCCCTGCACAGTTGTTTTTCTGACAGGCCCGTGTTTGAGAATAAACAAGTCTGTGATGTCAGAGACAAAGGTGTATTCTTCAGTCTGCAGGTGTGTGGCACCTCCCTTCTCCCCTGCAGCCCCCCACATCCAGAGCCATTCCTGAGGGGTGACATCATGAATCAAGAAAACGTAACCTTTGTCCTCTCCGGTGAACCCTTGGAACATGCTGTGACGGCTGATGTCCGTTCTGAGCCACCTTGGCACGCATGCTCATGGGCAGCATTGCTAAGGGTTCGGGTGCCCTGTGGCTGACAGCCCGAGTTGCTTCTGTGGACCATCATGCCGCCCAGCGTGTCCTGAGACTGAAGTCGCTGCAGGAAGGAGCTTCTGGAGAGGTCCTGTGGCGTGTGGGTGCGTGTGTGCGTGTTTCCTTCTTGAACAGACATTCCAACTTCAGTTGTGTTTATAGAACTGACCTTTTTACTAATAAATACAATGATATATTTTGGAAACTATACTTAATGTGTTTTTCCTGCACACCTAGCAATAACTGTAGGGGTCTCTGCTAGAGTTGTTTGTATGTACAGCAATTTTGAACAAATTATTTTAAATGTAATAGAAGAGAATTCGTTTAAGGAAGTAAAGAGAATCATTTGCTTATGTTACATTTTCAGTGAGGATTCAGTTTAAGAGTCATTCTTAGGGCTTCCATTTCCTAATATTTATTCATGGGTAATGAAGAAATGCTTTGCATTTTGTGGCGAGTCCTAATTTATTTTCCAGCTGAGCCCTAACTTCCGGTTCCCACCTACCTCCATGGACTTCCTAACAGAGACTCATGAATACCAGGACATGTTTTTGTTAAATCAAGTTCAGTTCATTGCCCCGGTCAGTTTTATACAGTATGAGGGTCACTTGATTAAAGATCTTTCCTGGGTAGATCCTACTTCGATGTTCAGGTGATTTTGAAAACTGCTAACGTTTTTAAAAGGCTAGAACATCCTTTGACTTCTTGAAAATCCGCATGTCTGGCTTGGGTTTTATTACCACATGCCTGAATTCTTCAGAGAATAGAAGGCTCAAGTATTCTCATTTTCTGTTTGCCAAACTTCCTTCCTGATTTGAGTCACATGTTCCACTTGGGAAAAAAGGGAACAGAGAGCCGGCTCCTCCATGGACAGTGTATGAATTTCACTGGGAATCTTGCTGTCTCCAGCCTCTCTGCCTTTCTCTCTTTTTAACCTTACATTACATAATATTATAGATAGGCCACAAAAAAAAAAAAAGATGACATAACGTTTTGATGAATTTCACCTATTCCGTTCTTCATGTTTGAAAATTTGTCGACTTTGTTAGAAGACAGTTGAAGTAGCCTTGGGTCAAAAGCAGCCTTTTCAATTGTGATCATACCTAAAACATATCAAAACCCTGCAGTAGATTATAAGCAATTATAAAATCATAAAATTGAATGTTTGCAGAATCCTGGAGCAGTAGCTTTCTTTGTCTTTGGACTGCAGAGTAGGAAGAGGGCAGCAGTGGTGTGTCAGAGCTTCCCTGGGATACCAGCCACATGGTTTCTTTTCATTCGATCTGATTTTTGTTTCCCACTGTAGATCTGATTTTGTAGTTGAAAACATTTCACCATCAAACACTATTTCTGAATATTGTGCCTCTTTTATACCTAGCCTAGGTGAAAACCGATGCCATTCTTATTCAGAAAATCCCCCCATCCTACATGACTGTTATCTAGACATAAAGCAAAAGTGCATTTAATTCAAAATTTGGTTCACAATGTAAGTATTTCGTGAAAGCCAGCTGAACCAGCATTTTACCAGGTGGAAATCTCTGCAAGCCAAATTGCTGATACTCCTTCATACAAATCAACTTGGTGTCCTAGCCAGAATGGAACAGCATAATTACCTGGAGTGCGGGGGAGGATTTCTGCACCATTACTTGTCAGGGAGAGAAGAAACTTCGAAGTGTCCCTCAAACAACAGTGTCAAGAACTGTGAACAAATGTCCTTTCACCAGCTCACAGGCCAGAAATGCGGGACCCAAGTCAACTAGGTGAAACTTACTAGCAGACCCAGCTTTTCCATAATAACCTAATCTGCAAATCAGTTTATTCAAGTTTCCCTTGGCTGATATTGTTGTTTTCAGGATGCAATGACAGAGGATTTCAGAAGGCTTTGGAAAAATAAGTGGAACATGACTGATCTAAAAAAAAAAAAAAAAGCAAAAGCTTAAATATTTGGTGTAAGTTTACTTACCTACAACATACTTTGTTGCCTTTAGTTATCTCACAGGCACTGACATTTTATATTTAGAAAATACCTTTAATCTTTCTAATCTTTTTTTTGTAAATATTAGTGTCCATTGTGTATGACTTGCTAACCTACTTTGCAAGACTTTGGGCAACATTTTAGCTCGTTAACTTCAAGATGATGTGTCATCTGTATAGGTCAAAGGATGGGACTTCTGAACTGAGGAATTCGCTGTTGGCAGCCGAAGTATGATGTACAAGATTGATGTAACTTGATATGTATTTTTGTTGGAAGTTTTTTTGTAAAAAAAAAAAAAAAATTATTTACAAGGTTATTTGATTTTTTAAATGCTGTGAATCTATATTTGTTGTTTTGTATATTAAAATTCATTTGCCAAACTCTGATGATGCATTTGAGTAGCAGCCTTTATTAACAGGAGGAAGTGGAGAGCTGGGCGCGGGGGCTTCTGGGATTTGTAGTGCCTCTGCTGCCCTGATGTCCCTAGACTTCTCAATGGCAACAGCTCATCCATTCAGGAGCTCCATGTAACCCCTGGGTAGGCGTGGGAGAGGGAGGGCTCCGAGGGCAGCCTAGGAGGGCACCCTGGCTTGACGAACGTCAGTGGCTGGAGTAAGAGGGATGTGGAAGGGAGCAGTGAGGTGGGGCCGCTTTTGCTAGGGATCATGGAGAGGAGACAGAGAGAACAGACTGTGCCCTCTGACTGCCCCTGAAGGCTAGGCCCGGCCACAGGAGCTGTGTTAGTGGCCCTGCTCACTCGCCCTTTGTGGGTGGGTAGATTAGAATTTCCTTCTCTAACAGCTCAGAAGAGCTAAGTCAACAGCCCATTGTTTGCTGTGGCTGTAATCAGAAAAGGATTCCTATGAAGGCTGCCAAGTGGCTCCTCCCCGCTTTCTGTTCACTCTTAACATCCACCTGCTTCCCAAAGTGACCTGCTCCCCATCCTTGGGCTGCACTGGGGAGGGGCGGGCACTAGGGTGGGGAGGGGGCGAGCCCCACAACCCATAGGGCAGCGCATAGTGGCACCATGTATAGGAGAGAGAGAGAGAGACGGGGGTGGCATTTTCTTCCAGGGGAGTTGTGGGGAGATGACCTAACATAAGCGGCCCCTACTCCGCACTGGCGAGACGGGCAAAGCTGGAGTGAACCGAGCTGAGCCTGGGCACCCCCGGAGGCTGGAGGCGCTGCAGTCAGGAAGCACCAGGAGGATGGAGCCCTTTTCCCTGTAAGTACTGGGGGCCAGGGTCTCACTCCTGAGCCGGCTTCCCAAGGACCCCAGGCCTTGGCAGGAGGGCCTGGAGGGGGGACGAGCCCACGGAGTGGGTGGGGTGTCAGCAAAGAAAGCGGGGCCGCAGGGCAGGTTCTGGAAGCCTCTCTGCGTGGCTGGGCTGGAGAGTGCAGACGTGGGAGAGCCCGGAATGGGGAGCGCGTGGCCCGTGGGGGCCTGAGGCTGCGTTTCCCTCGCTGGCTCCGCGGCCGAGGTCGAAGCCGGCAGGCTGCCCAGGCGGGTCTGTCCCCGAGCTTTCCCGGGGGAGCAGAGGCGCGGGAGGCGGGGAAGGGCCGGGCGGCAGGACGGGTGTCCGCAGCGGGAGGTCGGGGACCCCATCGCGCGTTCTGTCGGGGTGGCCTGCGGTGCAGGGGTCGGAGGCCAGACCACGCAGGCGGGAGGGAGCCCGGCCAGAACTGCTGAGAGCCCCCAGCCGCGCTGGGACTCAGGGGCTCCCTGCCTTTAGCCACCAAGAGCGGGGGCGGGCTGCGGGGTACCCGGGAGAAGCCAGATCCCACTCATTTTACACCAACTAATTAGATCCCGCCGCCTGCCTGGGACCGCGGCATTGTCATGTCTGCTGCACTGACGGGGAAACTGAGGCACGGGACGAGTAAGGCGGGGGAGGGAGTCGGCGCCGCCTAGCTGGGGCGCGCCCCGCATCCACCCGGACACCAGACTCCCGCGTGGCCTCTGCTCCTGGGCACGGCGGCGTCTGGGGAAACCGGGCTGGGCTCCTCCGTCCTCTGGAAGCTATTCGTAAGTTTTAGATAAATGTTACTGCTGGGCACGAGGAAAGTGTATCCATGATTACCGGCGTTGAACAAATCGTTGCACCGCGTTCTCCGCGGTAGGTGGAGTGTGTGATGGTGAGTGAGAGGGGAATGGGCACCGAACCTTACCTACACAAATGCCTAAACTCGTAAGCAATTAGGACACAGACGTCTGAAAATCTGATTAAGCGATAGGAATTCTAATGGTCCAGGATCCAAATGAGACCCAGCTACTGTTAGCAGCCTTCAGTTTTGTCCTGTTGCCCGTAATTACCCCAAGGTCAGGGAGAAGCACTGAAGCAAAGGCATGAACATCCCTTTGGAAAAGAAACCTGCCTGGGGCGCTCCTTCCTTCAGACTCCCCTTGAAAGAATTCCCTCATTTCATTCAAAACGAGTTAACTTTTCTAAACTAAGTGGTGCTGGTAGAAGATGCTACCTAAGTGTTGCAGTAATTCTTGAAGCTCTTCCAGAACATCTTGGCCTTCCTCTGTTCCCTCCCTTTCCTGCTATTTTGCAGACATGTCCACTGGGGAATTGTATGGCAGGAAGGCTGATTTTATTTAGCTGGACCTTGATTCTTGGTTTGCACAGTACCTGGGTCCAGCCTGCAGCATTCGGGTCCAGGTAAGTTCATTAGGAAAGTGTTTCTTTACGTTCAATTTAAGGCATCTAGGTCATAAAACAGCGCTTATATTATCTGTGGGATAATCCTGCTTAGTTCTTTGCAAAATAGTCAGATGTCTATAGAGTTTTGGGTAGGAAAGGGGTATGCTGCTTTCAAAATTCATTATTGAGGAAGAGGCTAAAGGAGATAAAAGCAGATTTTGAAATTCTTCTGCTAGAACTCTGCAGTTGGCTGGGAGAAGAGACAAAAACTGTAGAATAAGTCATGAGAATAATGGGCTTTTTTTTTTTTTTTTTTTTTTAGATGTAGTCTTGCTCTGTCGCCCAGGCTAGAGTGCAGTGTCACGATTTCAGCTCACTGCAACCTCGCTTCCTGGGTTCAAGCAATTCTCTGCCTCAGCCTCCCGAGTAGCTGGGATTACAGACATGCACCACCACACCTGACTAATTTTTGTATTGTTAGTAGAGATGGCGGGGTGGGGGGGTTCCACAATCTTGGCCAGGCTGGTCTTGAACTCCTGACCTTGTGATCCAACCGCCTCGGCCTCCCAAATGCTGGGATTACAGGTGTGAGCCACCACACCCAGCCTATAATGGACCTTTTTCAGAGGGCTGTCTAGAGAAGCTTATAGATTGTTTTGCACAAATTTTAACGTGTACTTTTTTTTCCTGATCAGGTTCATCATATTCAAATTGTACACATTTTCATTTTTATGGCTATGCTAATTTACAGTGCAGGAAAAAATAACTGTCAAGATATGTTGAAGAAGAAATGTATGAAGTGTATACTATAGAGAGTGCATGGAAGACAATATATCAATGAGGGCACCCTAGAGCTATTTGGACTCCTAGACTGTCAGATCTGGGAGGGTGTTAGTTCATCCTTTCCAGTGCATACAGGAGGAAGCTGAGGCTCTGAGGTTTGGAAACCCAGTAGATACCACTCAGCTGATTTCTAGCAGGTTTGTATTAAATCTTAGCTTTGGAGAGTTAAGAATCTAGAGGAGTGGCCCAGCACGGTGGCTCACGCCTGTAATCCCAGCACTTTGGGAGGCCGAGGCTGGCGGATCACGAGGTCAGGAGATCGAGACCATCCTGGCTGACATGGTGAAACCCCGTCTCTACTAAAAATACAAAAAAAA
>NW_012112364.1:3690817-3693485 GCF_000951035.1 Colobus angolensis palliatus | reverse complement strand
GCGACAGAGCGAGACTCCGTCTCAAAAAAAAAAAAACAAAAAAAAAACATTAACTTCAAAGTTATTTGCAGTCTGTGTCCCTTTGTCCCAACCAAGCCAGCTTGTCAGGCTCATGCAGTCACAGTATTCCCCAGAATGATGGCCTCTGTTTTCTATACATTCATGCGATATGAATATATAGGGATCTTGTCTTGATCTGTCTAAGGCAGTGACTGTTGTCGCTTTTTACGTATATTACTGGGAGGGCTGTGTGCCCAGTGAGTCCCCAGCAGCTGTCACTCTGGCTGACTACAGATGTCTGCAAGCCTCCTCACTTCTGATGAGCAGCCACACCTTGGGCGGTGCACGCCTTGTGTTAGTCAGGATGTGGGCTCAGCTGTGTGTCGCAGAGACCCCACATACCAGTGGCTTATGCAAGGTTGAAGTGTATTTCTGTTTCATGTGCTCGTGTCAAAGATGTGCTGGCAGGACAGGTCTGGCCCGTGGAGTCATCTGAGGCCAGGGGTTTTCTATCCTCATATTGTTGCCCTCCTTCAAGGAGTCCCACATGGTTCACTGCGCCATGCACACCCCCACACAGGAAGCGGGAAAGGGCACCCCGTTACCCTTTAAGGCCGGTCATTGCATACAATTTCACGCCTCACTTTTGCTCATTCCCATGGCCCGTAATCTAGTTTCATGGTCATATCCAGGCTGCAAGGGAGGCTAGGGAGTGCCCAGGTAAAATTTCTATTACTATGGATGAAGGGGAGAAGAGGTGTTGGAGATAACTAGCAAATCCACGAAAGCACTGACAAGGATCAGAGTTGATACCCAGTCACCTGGTAATGGTCCACACACAGTTCTGGCATGCCTGCATTGATTTCATCCAACAAATACTTGACTGAAAATAAGGAGGTGGAAAAATGTACTCACTGTCTTCATAAAGCTCTAACTCAGGTTGGTGCCTACGAAGTGATCACTAGCCTAGGTGTGGTGCACAGAGTAAGTGGGGACTGGGAAGAACAGTAATTCAGAGAGAGAGAGGAGGTGACTGAAGGGAAAGGTGGGAGACAGAAGAGGCTCCTAGCTCTTTCCAGAAGGCTCTCTTTCTGGAAAAAGACCAGACCCAGAAATTCAAAGTTGAGAGTGTAACTGTAGTGGAACTAATGAAACTGGGAGTCCAACCCATAGCTCTGTGAGAGGCACAAATGTTATTTTTTGTTTTTCAAAATAACATTAATTTCTTCTATATTCCTTGTGCAAATCCTCAATGTTCTACATTAAAGAAGAGGCTAAATAGGAGGTATAAACTTGCTAAAATTTCTTATTAAAAAATAGTGCCAAGCTGGGTGTTGGCCATGTCTCTAATCCCAGCTATTCGGGAGGCTGAGGCAGGAGGACCACGTAAGCCCTAGGAGTTCAAGTCCGGCCTGGGCAACATCATGAGACTGCATCACTATAAACAGACAAACAAATAAATAAAACAGAAACAGTGCCGCGACTTACTTTGCTGCGTATTTGAGAGAACGCATATTAGCTAATCAAAATCATTTGCTGAAGCTTGTCTACATGCTGTATAAACAAACTAGGTAAAATCTGCCTACATCAAGTATGCAAAAATAGTGAAAGAAGTACAGAAGAGTAACTGCTTTCAGGCTGGTTCCTTCTTCCCTGGAGAGCAAATTGGAGTTTATCCTAACCTGACACCTTTATGATCTTCGGATCATTTTATTCCTGGAATAGTTGTGCTCCACATTTTGAAAAGTTAAAATGAAAATTATAGAACCCTCGACAAACTCTGGTTGATGGAATTTAGATTTGACTGCTTCCAGCCACTTCTGAGTTTCACAAAGGAGGCTCGAGTCTATTCTTCATGGAATTTGGCCCCAAGAAAACTCACCTCAATTTCCTGGAATGGAGCGGATTTGTGACTTCGAAGGGAAACGTCTGCATTTCCTTTTCCAAAAATCCTCCCTTTGCAGTAGACTGCACCGTGGGACATTTCCACCAGATGGCAATACAGACTCCGGATGGCAGAGAGTCTGGCTGGTTTTCAAAATCTCTAGAAATATTTGTGTAGGCACTATAAAAAAGCATTTTTTATAAATGAAAAGCTCCTGTAACCGCCCCCCATTCTAAAGCAACCATCTTTATTTGCATATATTCACTTCGAGTTTTGTCAATATTCATACAGTCGTAAGTACATTTGTAATGTGCATGGCATTTTAGTCTACTGTTTTAAAATTCAGCACAACATATATCATTTACATATTTCTACATGACCTTCATAATTATCGCAGCAGTTACATGCTGTTACCCATAGTACACATTTCCCCTATTGTTACATATTATGTAGTGTGTACTTTTCACCTGTTATAGGTAATGCGGCAGGTAATGTCACACAAGTGGCACGCAGTTTTGGAATATTAGGAAGAATTTTAGGGATGGGAATATAAGGTGAAAGACATAGATGTCTTTTGCTCTTTAACTTTTCCAGAAAGATGTGCAGATTTACATGGCTATCAGCACTGTGAGAGGATTTGGGTTCTGACCAGTTGCACTAGGCCCACATTTTTGTTTTGTTTTGTTTTTAAATCCTAAAAGTCAGGTGCAGGGGCTTTTGCTGTAATACTAGCACTTTGGGAGACTGAGGCGGGAGGATTACTTGAGCTCAGGAGTTCAAGAC
>NW_012112364.1:3688887-3689522 GCF_000951035.1 Colobus angolensis palliatus | reverse complement strand
AAAAGAAAAGAAAACACACTTCTCCCGAACTAGGTGATGTTTTCTGTGTGTGTGTGTGGCCCTTCCTCACAGTGGCCTCCTAGAAAAACAAGACCCTGACTCAAAGAATACCTCTCATTTCAGTAAGACTGCTTGGAATGCTTTACTTCTTTAAAAATTTAATTTAATAGTTTAATGTGGTAAAAAATATAGAACATAAAACTTACCAGCTTCACCATTTTAAGGACACAGTTCAGTGGCATTAAGTATATTCTCTTTGTTGTGCAACCATCACCACCACCCATCTCCAGAACTCTCTTAAAATCTTCCCAAACAGAAACTCTTAAAATCTTCCCAAACAGAAACTCTGTACCCATCAGACAACTCCCACTTCCTTCTCTCTTCACCCCTGGCAACCACCATCCTACTTTTTCTTTCTATCAGTTTGACGGCTCTAGAAACCTCTTTTTTTTTTTTTTTTTAATTATACTTTAAGTTCTAGGGTACATGTGCACAACGTGCAGGTTTGTTACATATGTTCACATGTGCCATGTTGGTGTGCTGCACCCATTAACTCGTCATTTACATTAGGTATATCTCCTAATGCTGTCCCTCCCCCCTCCCCCCACCCCATGACAGGCCCCGGTGTGTGATGT
>NW_012112364.1:3675953-3686047 GCF_000951035.1 Colobus angolensis palliatus | reverse complement strand
TAATAGGAACTTTTGCTGTACTTCTTAGCATTTCTACCATCTGACCATTTTGTTCAGCTCATCTGAACACAGTGTGGCTGTGGCACACAGACTGAGAGGTGCAATTCAAGCTAAACATCCTCTTAGGGGACCGATGAATAATGATTCCATAGGAATCATTGTTCTGCACCTCTGCCTGTTCTGCAAAGCAATCTTCCTGAACAAGTACATTCATTTTTGCTAACTGGGTCCAATCCTGTTTACAAATAGGTTTTAAGGGCAGTATGCCTCAATTATAGGAGCAGATTTATTATGGTAAATACTGAGATCAGAACACGTGTGTAACTGTGTCAGAGTGATTGCATCCAGGCTTTATTACCAGCCCTTATTGAAGGAATATTCACAGCAGTGGGGATCACCGCTATCATAGCTACCATTAAATTATTCATTGTGACTGGTTGTCCCGCTTTCCTCAGGTTTTCTTTTGCCATCTGTGACAGCTTCTTGATCTGTCTCCAGGTGGATGGCTGTGCTCGATGGGTGTTGCTCGTCACAGTTGGGGTCTTCCTCAGCATCATCTGGCTCATGATAATGTTTCAGGTGTCTTGATGGTATCCAAATCGGCTGTTGATTTTGGCCTGGAGAAATACAAGCATAACCTCTACCCCAAGTTATTATTTTACGTATTTCCCAACTTCTTGTTATTGGATCTTTTCAACAAATGATGCTAGATTCAATTGTGTATGGACTGTACTGTAATCCCTATTTCTCCTCCTTTTTTGTTTTTGTAATCAGTTGTTGTTCTGTATGAAATCGTAACTGAGCATTTTCAATTAACTGTGTGGAATGAACCACGTATGAAGAATCAGAAATCACATTAATAGGCATATCAAAAGCAGTCGATACCTCAATTACAGCTACAAGCTCTGCTTTTTGAGCTGAAGTAGAGGGCGTCTGGAAAACTACTTTTTTAGCCAGAATAAGTTTTACCATTACTAGACCCATCTGTAAAAACATTCTCGGCACCTTCAATTGATTTAAATTTAGTTATTTTAGGGAGAATCCAATTAGTTAATTTCAAAAACTGAAGCAGCTTTGTTTTAGGAAAATGATTATCAAGAATACCCACAAAGTCAGCTAAATGGGTTTGCCAAGTAAGACTATTTATAAAAGCTTGCTGTATTTGTGCCTTCATGAGAGGGACAATAATTTTTCCAGGATCATATCCATGTAATTTAACAAACCGAGTTCTCCCAATCCCTATCATAGTAGCGATTTGATCTAAATAAGGAGTTAGAGTCCGTGAATTAGTATGTGGAAGAAAAAGCCACTCTACTAAGTCCTGTTCTTGGACAGTAACACCAGTAGGTAAATGCTGAGTTGAAAAAATTAGCAAATCTAGAGTCTTCTCTGGATCTATTCTATTTTTCTGAGCTTTATGGACTTGCTTCTCAATCAGTTGTAACTCTGCCTCAGCCTCCTTTGTTAATTGCCGAGGGCTAGTGAGACTAGGATCTCCTCTAAGGATAGAAAACAGATTACTCATGGCATAGGTAGGAATGCCTAGAGCAGGTCGTATCCAATTAATATCCCCTAGTAATTTTTGAAAATCATTTAATGTTTTTAATTTATCCCTACGTATGGTTACTTTCTGTGGCACAATAGTAGTGTCATTTACTAAGGTCCCCAAGTAGGAGTAGGGAGTAGTGGTCTGAATTTTGTCAGCAGCTATAATTAAACCAGTGCGAGAAATTGAATTTTGCAGGTGATCATAACATTGGAGTAATATTTCTCAAGTGGGAGCAACACAAAGTATATTGTCCATATAGTGAATAATGTAACACTGTGAAAATTTTTTATGAGTAGGTTCAATTGCTTGCCCCACATACGTCTGGCAAATAGTCGGACTGTTTAACGTGCCCTGTGGCAACACTTTGCAATGATAACGCTTAGCAGGCTGCAGGTTGTTTACCGCAGGAATCGTAAATGCAAACCGTTCACAGTCTTGCTCCGCTAAAGGGGTAGTAAAGAAACAATCTTTTAAATCTATGACTATTAAAGGCCAATTTTTTGGAATTATAGCAGGAGAAGGCAATCCTGGCTGTAATGCTCCCATAGATTGTATAACTGAATTGATGGCTCTTAAGTCAGTTAACATTCTCCATTTTCCTGAGTTTTTTCATAATTATGAAAACTGGATAATTCCAAGGGGAAAATGTTGGAGCTATGTGCCCATTTTCTAATTGTTCAACAGCTAATTTCTCTACAGCAGCCTCCAGTTTCTCTTTCCGTAGCGGCCATTGTTCTATCCCAATTGGCTTACCTGTTACGCATTTTAAAGGTATAGGTTCTGGAGGCTTAACAATGGCCACCATCAAAAATTATTTCCTAATCTTTGGCAGGAACTTTGTTTTTCCGCTTGAAGCAGTTCTTTCAAACCTTGCAAATTTTTTTTCTAGTCCCATAGGGACACACCCCATTTCATGCATTGTGTGTTGACTTTGAGGGCTATGTAATTGTTCTGGAATTAGAACGTGTGCTCTCCATTGTTATAATAAATCTCTTCCCCATAAATTTATAGGTACAGAAGTTATAATTGGTTGAATAGTCCCAGGTTGTCCTTCGGGCCCCTCACGATGCAAAATATAACAACTTTGATACACTTCAGGGGCTTTACTGACTCCAACTATGTTAAATTGAGCAGGTTGAATTGGCCACGTGGACGGCCCGTGCTGTAGAAAAATGATTGAAATGTCCGCTCCTGCATCTACCAAACCTTTAAATTTCTTTCCTTGAATAGTTATTTCACAGGTAGGACGTTTATCAGTAATTTGATTTACCCAATAAGCTTCTTTGCCTTGTTTATTTGTGCTTCCAAATCCTCCTGTTGGTTTAATTTCACTTTTCCCCGTACCCACATACGGCACAATCAGGAGCTGTGCCACGCGCTCTCCTGGCTCTGCTTTCCAGGGAACAGAAGTGGACATAACAATCTGAATTTCCCCATTGTAATCTGAATCAATGGCTCCTGTATGTATTTGTACACCTTTTAAACTTACACTAGACCTTCCTAGAAGTAATCTTCTTGTCCCTGCTGGCAACGGTCCACAGACTCCTGTTGGGACCTTTTGCGGGGGTTCCCCAGGCAGAAGGCTCACAGCTTTTGTGCAGCATAAATCTACTGTGGCACTACCAGCTGTGGCGGGGGACAGACATTGTACAGGGGTGAGGGAGTGGCCCGAGCCGGAAATGCCCCCGTTTAGAACGGGGCCCGGGACGAGCCCCTCATGGCGTTTCCCAAAATCGGGTTCCCTTCTTTATCAAACTTAGGGTGACACTGACCAGCCCAGTGTTTTCCTTTTTTACATTTTGGACATATTTCAGGATCAGCAGTTTTCTTTTCTCCCCTATCTGGCGTCCTGACTCGCTGATTTTTTCTGCGTTCTTTTTTAGTATGACCATGCTTCCCACAGCTAAAACGAGCTCCAGGAAATGGAGTATTTCCTTTATCCACTCTCAGTCCTGCCGTTGCCTGTGCCAACAAGGTAGCTTTATGCAGATTACCTCTGATACCATCACAGGCCTTGATATAATCAACTAAATGTGCTTTCCCTCTGATAGGTCGCAGAGCAGCCTGGCCATCGGGATTAGCATTGTTGAAAGCTAGTGACTGCAACACTATATCCTGAGCAGCCAAATCTGCATCACCTTTTTAAGAGACTCCTGTAACCGATCTATAAAATCAACATATGGTTCTCTTTGTCCCTGTTTTATAGCACTAAAGGAAGGGTATTTTTCCCCACCTGAAGTGATTTTTTCCCAAGCTCTAATGCACACTCCTCTAAGCTGTTCTATGGCCTCATCCTGCATGACCAATTGTGCATCTAAACCAGCCCAGCTGCCAACCCCCAAAAGTTGGTCTGCAGTTATATTAATTTGAGGTTGGGCCTGGGCATTGTGAGCAGCCTGAATGGAAGCTTCATCTGCCCACCAAGTTTTAAACTGTAGGAACTGAGCAGGAGTTAGACAAGCTCAAGTAAGAGCGTCCCAGTCACTAGGAATCACCCGACTGGAAACAGTAACATTCTTTAACAGTCCCATTACAAAAGGAGAACCTGGTCCATACTCATTTATTGCTTGTTTTAATTCTTTGAGTAATTTAAAAGGAAAAGGCTCAAATGTAGCTGTAATATTTCCCTCTTGTTCTGGGGCATGTCTTCTAACAGGGAACTGCCAAGCCTCTAAATCACCCTCTCGTCTAGCTTGCTGAATTCCTGCCTGAATAGAACTAAGAGTGGTCACTTGAGGCACCGCTCGAACAGTCACTGGGGGAACTACTTTTCGCCCAATGTCCTCCGGAAAAGAAAGCTCTGGGGAGTCATTTTCTTCAAATTAATGAGGGGGTACAGAAGGGTAGGGATGAACCTCTCCTTCCTTTGACGCTTTAGCTTCCGTTGGCAAATAAACCTGCTCTGCAACCTCTTCTGTTACTTCGCTATACTCTTGTTTATCTTCATTATCAGTGTGAGAAAGTTCCAAGGTGAAAGGAACCAGACCCCACCCCTGTCCCATTGTTACCCTGACGCTTCTGAGCTCCCCTTCTTACCCACCATGGGGATTGCTTTAAGAGTACTTGGGTGTCCTCCAGCTTGTTTTCCATTCCAACCATCGCTCCGGCCACCCTTCGACCTGGATTCGAGCCCCCACAAATGGTTGCCGAGACCAGCTCAGTCGGGGAGACCCTAACCCAGAGGCGCTAGAGGAATTAAAGACACACACACAGAAATATAGAGGTGTGAAGTGGGGAATCAGGGGTCTCACAGCCTTCAGAGCTGAGAACCCCGAGCAGAGATTTACCCACATATTTATTAATAGCAAACCAGTCATTAGCATTGTTTCTGTAGATATTAAATTATCTAAAAGTATCCCTTGTGGGAAATGAAGGCATGGGCTGAATTAAATGAATAGATTGGGCTCGTTAACTGCAGCACGAACATACCCTAAAATACACAGATCGCTTATGCTTTGTTTGTGGCTTAAGAATGCCTTTAAGTTGTTTTCTGCCTGGGCGGTCCAGGTGTTCCTTGCCCTCATTCATGTAAACCCACAACCTTCCATCTTGAGCGTTAGGGCCATTATGGACATGTCACAGTGCCACAGAGATTTTGTTTATGGCCAGTTTTGAGGCCAGTTTATGGCCAGATTTGGGGGGCTTGCTCCCAACAGTTACCTTCCAAGGACAATGTCATTCTGGTTATAACCAGCTTGCTCCCCTGCCCTGAGCCTTCTGTCCAAGTCTGTCCAGGTGTGGGTCTGGGGCAGGGGACAGCTCACCTATTTCCCATGGCATGGGACAGAGGCTGTGCCCTGGGCCTCAGCAACAAAGGTTTCTCCTTTGGTTTTCTGTTTCCCTCTTTCAGTTCAGAGTCTGTCATCTGAACCATGAGGATCTGGTGGTTTCTGCTTGCCGTTGAAATCTGCACAGGGAACATAAGCTCACAGAACACATGCAGGCAAGGGCACCCTGGCGTCCCTGGGAACCCCGGTCACAATGGTCTGCCTGGAAGAGATGGACGAGACGGAGCGAAGGGTGACAAAGGGGATGCAGGTACTCACCTGGCGGCTCCGGCTGCCTTTCAACTTCTCTCTTCATTCTTTTCATCTCATTCACTCATCATCTGTGTGGCTTTTCACCTACCCACTCACACCCCATCCATCCATCCACCCATCCGCCCAGCAACACTCACTGGGGCCTGACCCCATCCATCCATCCACCCATCCGCCCAGCAGCACTCACGGGGTCTGCTCCGTGCCAGACTCTGTGCCAGGTGCTGGTGGAGAGCACAGGGTGAGATCGCAGTGACCTCTGCCCTCCCGGGTCCTCTCATCTCTGACACCGCAGAACATTCTCAGTAGTATACGGTGTCATGGATCCTCCCTCCTCAGGTGACAGCTATGATGGATTTTTGGCAACACGAGGCCACTAGAATCTGATCATGAATTACTTGGCAGCAAGCACCCAGCTGCAGTGCAGGTGAGAGCTAATACTGCGTCATGCCATGAAGCAGGAGATGCAGAGTGACAGGTGACACAAAAGGAGACGAGAATCTGAAGCCATAGAGCTGCTGCTTATGCGTCTATGACCTAGGTTGGGACCCTGTCCCAGGGTCTGGGGATCTGGGGACAGGATCCAGCCTCTGGGAGGGAGATTTGCCAAAGCCGGGAAGTCTGAGTGGTTTCCATAACAACCACCAAGAGACTTGGTTTCTGAATGGGGTACCATTCTTGAGCCCTGGTCTTGACCATAGGATCACGTATCTAAGACGTATGCAGAATGATCCATCTGGGTTAAGGGCACAGTTCAGTGGCATAACAAAGAAAATGTCAAAACTTCTATGGACCTTTTTAAAGACAAGTTTTTGTTTCTAACATGTCTCCGCTTATGGCATTTGGTGGCCTGATGGTTTTTTGAGTGGGCTGGATGAAGCCAAGGGTCCCCAGGAAGCAACTTTATTTCTTTGGAGCCACCATCCTGCACATCTGCTCTGTGAGCTGCCTTCTCCCGGCTCACATCTCCAGCTCACTGACACTGCTCCAGTGCCCGGGTAGCAAACAGCCCAGTCCAAATGAATAGCAAAACCTTATCCTTAATGAAATCAGGTCTTCTGTCCCCACACTGGGACCACAGTGGGGTGTGTGTGTGTGTGTGTATGTGTGTGCATATGAATATGCATGAATATGTAGGATTTTCATTTTTTTATTTTTGTTATAAAATATTACACACAAAAGGAGATAAATAGGTGATAGATAAAAAATAGAGGACTAAGACAAACACTCCTATATTCAATACCAAATTTATCCACCTCTTCCCTGTCTAATTTCTCTCCTCTTTGCTCAACAATGTCCATTCTGTCAAGTTTTACATACTTTTTAGAAGCAAATTATATATCTGTTTTTTCTATGTAGTTCATAGGTATTATGTATAATATATATTATTTCTTACAAGGATATTCATTCACATTGCTCACACTAACATTTTACTTCATTTTTATCTTATCATCTTGAAGTATATTTTTGTGGATGTTTTATAATAAACATTTTTTCATATACTACCTGTGCATAATTTAGGAACACATAAGTGTCTACTGATTGGGTCTGTGTTCATGCTTTGTGAGTTGTGGTTGCATGATCATGAAAGCTCTGAGGCCACTGCTCTAGAGAATGGGAGAAATGAGAGCCAAGCAGGAAGCAAAAAGAGGGAAGGAGAGGAAGACACAGGGGAGCAGCCAGTGGAGGGGAGGGGAGGGGAGCGCAGAGAGAGGCAAATGTAGGGATGAGCCCCCTCCATTCAGAGGCCCCACACTGACCAAGGCCCCACTCAAGAGCACTGATGTCCCAGGAGAACAGACATTGTGAGAGAAATAAGTCTGCCTGTGTCAGTCCTGTCTCGGAACCTGCAAGCCGGCCCAGCCTGCTCCTGTCGCCCCTCAGTCGGGTCAGTGGGACTGAAGTATGGCAGTCTCTGCTGCTTTGTGAGAAGCCAGAATCTGGGGTGAGCCGTGACCCAGTGAGCACTCTACTGCCATGGCTGGAGCCATCTTCAACCTGCTGATGGATAGCACGCCAACCTTGGGCTCGGGAGCCCTGTTCTGAGCACAAGGACTTGAGTGTGGTCAGCAGAGCCCCACTCACCTGATGTTCTCTGCCAGCTTGATTGGTGGCATTTCCCCCAGTCTAAGGCACTGGAGAGATTTTTCCAGAACTCTCTTTTCTATCTTGGGATAGTGTCACATAACCATAGTCATCTGTGTTTTCATAGGAGGCTAGTAAATCTTCCGTTCCACTCTCCTCAAGAGTAATGGAAGAGAAACAGAATGAGGAAACCTCCTCACACCTCCAACATTCAGACCACATCCCAAGTCCTTGTCACAGGAGAGGAACACAATCAATTGTGACAGTCAGTCCCCATTGCACACACTCCCTCCTCATCCTGTCTTGCTGTGTGCTCTAGGCACATCCTGGAGGTGGGCGCTTGGGAAGTCACTCAGTTCATTTCTTAGATCACTTATCCCACACAGCTCAGCACCCCAGATGCCCGCTCATGCCTGCCTCTGTCCACCTGCACTCGTGTGGAGGACAGAGCACCCCTCACGGTGGGGGTCACTCCCAGACTCTCCAACACATATGGCTGATGGAGACCAATGGCCAGAAAATCAGAAACGGAATTTCAACTCATGCCTGTTTTCTTCTTTTGCACCTAGGAGAACCAGGACGTCCCGGCAGCCCAGGGAAGGATGGGACAAGTGGAGAGAAGGGAGAACGAGGTTAGAAGTTCCTATTTATGGTGCCCTAATTCTGAGCTGTCGAGTATTTAACAATAACTATTAAGTGTTTACCATGGACAAGTCCTCCATGCTGATTATAATCTTACCATAAAGGCAACACAGTTCTTACTCTCCAGAGTGGGGGATTCTGCAGAAATTGGCAGGCTTTGTAGAGGGCTGGGTAGGAAGTATCCTCAACTCCCCAGGCCATACGGATCTGTCCGCACTACTCAACTTTCCCTTGTAGCGAAAAGAAGCTGTAGATGCTCCATAAATAAGCATGGTGTGTTCCAGTGACGCCGTATGTGTGAAGAATGAAATGGGAATTTCCCATGGTTTCCATGTATTGTGGAATATTATTTGTGACCATTTAAACATGCAAACCATGGCCGAGCACCATGGCTCACACTTGTAATCTCAACACTTTGGGAGGCCCATGTAGGAGAATCGCTTGAACCTAGGAGTTCCAGACCACCCTGGGCAACATAGTAAGACTTTGTCTATACAAATAAAAAAAAAAAAAAATTAGCTGGGCATTGTGGCATGTGCCTGTAGTCCCAGCTGTTCAGGAGTCTGAGGTGGGAGGATCGCTTGAGCCTGGGAGGTTGAGGCTGCTATGAGCCATGATCTTGTCACTGCACTCCAGCTTGGGTAACAGAGCAGGTGACCCTGTCTCAAACCAACCAACCAACCAACAAACAAAACCCAGAAAAACAAAAAAAAACATGTAAACCATGTTTGTTTAGCTTGTGGGAGGGAGGCTGAATTTGGCCTGTGGCTGTAGTTTGCTGAACCTTGAACCTTGCAGTGGATGAGCAGTGAGGAGTGAGACTGAGTTTTTGACTTGGTGCATCCGGCAGCACTGCAACGGAGGAGGTGGCACTAGAACTGGTCCCTGATGGATTCTCGGGATGTAGTCATGGCGGCAAACTCGTGTCATCTTCACTTTATGCTTTTCATGTACTGACTCACCGAATGCAACATCCCCAGACACTAGGTAGTTTTATCACCCCGGTTCCATAGGTGAGGGAACAGAGGCACAGAGGATCACTAGCTCATCTGACGTCCTGTGTGCCCATGCGGTAGGGATCTGGCATTTAACCTCAGAGTCCACACTTGCAACCACGGCTCTTTGGGATGGGTGGGGGTGCAAGGAAGCAGCAAAGTTTCTGTGGATGATGAACTGCTGGTGGGATGGATGGGTTGGGGCTGGGGTTGGGCAGGAGAGGGCAATGAATGCTTCGATGCAGGCTTTATTTTATGTTCACTCCAGGGAGGGGGTTTTTAGAGGATGTCACATGACTAGGGGTTGAGTGTCAGTTAATCTGCCTGTCTCTGCTCTGCAGAGTACTTTCTGTATGGATTGACATTATTTCATAGCCAGTATGTTAGACTTAGATGATAGGGTTGGCATTTCTAACATGAACCCTGACACTAACTTAGTAGACAGTAGTCAAAAGGTCTGTTGAGATGTGTGTGTGTGTGTGTCCATGTGCACACACGTGTGTAATTGGAGTAACTGACTTTCATTTATTTATTTATTTTTTTTTGAGACAGGGTCTTACTCTGTTGCCCAGGCTGGAGTGCAGTGGTTTGATCACGGCTCACTGCAGCCAAAACCTCCTGGGCTCAAGTGATCCTCCCACCTCAGCCTCCCAAGTAGCTGGGACTACAATTGTGTGCCACCGCGACTGGCTAATTTTTGTATTTTTTGCAGACATGAGGTTTTGCCATGTTGCCTAGGCTGATCTTGAATTCCTGGATTCAAGCAGTCTGCCCACCTTGGCCTCC
>NW_012112364.1:3664494-3675143 GCF_000951035.1 Colobus angolensis palliatus | reverse complement strand
GGAAAAGTTGAAGCAAAAGGCATCAAAGGTGATCAAGGTTCAAGAGGATCCCCAGGAAAACATGGCCCCAAGGGGCTTGCAGGGCCCATGGGAGAGAAAGGCCTCCGAGGAGAGACTGGGCCTCAGGGGCAGAAGGGGAATAAGGGTGACATGGGTCCCACTGGTCCTGAGGGGCCAAGGGGTGACATTGGGCCTTTGGGCCCAACTGGTTTACCAGGCCCCATGGGCCCTATTGGAAAGCCTGGTCCCAGGGGAGAAGCTGGACCCATGGGGCCCCAGGGTGAGCCAGGAGTCCGGGGAATAAGAGGCTGGAAAGGAGATCGAGGAGAGAAGGGGAAAATCGGTGAGACGCTCGTCTTGCCAAAAAGTGCTTTCACTGTGGGGCTCACGGTGCTGAGCAAGTTTCCTTCTTCAGATGTGCCCATTAAATTTGATAAGATCCTGTATAACGAGTTCAACCATTATGATATAGCAACAGGGAAATTCACATGCCACATTGCTGGGGTCTATTACTTCACCTACCACATCACTGTTTTCTCCAGGAATGTTCAGGTGTCTTTGGTCAAAAATGGAGTAAAAATACTGCACACCAAAGACGCTTACATGAGCTCTGAGGACCAGGCCTCTGGCGGCGTTGTCCTGCCGCTGAGGCTCGGGGATGAGGTGTGGCTGCAGGTGACAGGAGGAGAGAGGTTCAATGGCTTGTTTGCTGATGAGGACGATGACACAACTTTCACAGGGTTCCTTCTGTTCAGCAGCCCGTGACAGAGGAGAGTTTATAAATCAGCCACACCATCCGTCAGAATCAGCTTGGTGACGAACTTATTCGGATGGTTTTACTTCACTAATTCCTCCAATTATTACAATAACCATAAAAAGGTGAAAACGGAAAAGTTATTCCCAAAACTGATTCTGTGTAACTTACTATCTTTCCAGGAGTAAATATTGAAGAGAGCTGCATGGTTTATTCTAATTTATTTCACATTTCTTATTCCTATTATCTGAAGAATCCTCTGCCAGTGTGTTTGTTGTGGGAAGAGTGTTTTGATATCGTTTTAGTGCTCTGAGGAGCCCTGTGAAGACGTATCCCTCATCTGTGTTTCTGAGGACAGTGAGGGGAAAGCAAAGGGAAATCTTTATTCCATTTAGTACTAGTAACAGCTTTAAGTTGGTGATGCTGTCACACCCCAGAAAGCTGTAGACACTGCTCATTTTGTCTTTTTTTTTAAACAAATTATTTTAAGTTCATATACAGAACGTGCAGGTTTGTTACATAGTAAACATGTGCTGTGGTGGTTTGCTGCCTCTATCAACCCGTCACCTGGGGATTAAGCCCTGCCTGCATTAGCATTTGTCCTGTTGCGCGCCCTCCCACTTGCTCATTTTCTAACCTAGGTTTTAATCACCATTCCATCCAACAAATCATTGTTTGATCATTATTTGCCAGGCGTGAATCTCTATTTGTTTTCTAGGATTGCCCTAATAAAGTACGCAAAGTGAGAGTCTTTAAACAACAGAAACGGACTTTCTCTGTTCTGTAGGCTGGAAGTTTGAGATCACCGTAGCAGCAGGGCCATGCTCCCTCCAAAGGGGCTACAGGAGGATCCGGCCTTGCTGCTTCCAGCTTCTGGCAGCTGGTGGCAGCATCACTCCAGTCCCCGCCTCCATCTTCAGGCGGCTGTCCTCCTTGTGTATCAGCCAAATTTTCCTCTTCTTACAAGGACAGCTTCCCTCATCTAGTATGACCCATCTTAATCATCTCTGCGAACTCCCTGTTTTCACATAAGGTCACATGTACAGGTACCGAGGGTTAGGACTTCAGCATCTCTTTTGGGAGACAGAGATAACAACTTCTACCGAGGCCCCCTGGACTGACCCGCTGGCCCTCTCGCTGGCCTAGAGAGCTCCCCTCTGGAGGACACTACAACTGCAGGGCCCCTTCTTTGCCCCTATCCAGCAGGAAGTAGCTAGAGTGGTCATTGCCCAATTCCCAACAGCATTTGGGGTGTCCTGTTTAGAGTGGGGATTGAGAGGTGAAGCTGGCTGAGCTTCTGGGTCTGGTGGGGACTTGGAGAACTTTTCTGTCTAGCTAAAGGATTGTAAATGCACCAATCAATACTCTGTCAAAACAGACCGATCAGCTGTCTGCAAAATGGACCAGTCAGCTCTCTGTAAAATGGACTAATCTGCAGGATGTCGGTGGGGCCAGATAAGGGAATAAAAGCAGGCCACCCTAACCAGCAGCAGCAAC
This sequence comes from Colobus angolensis palliatus, assembly GCF_000951035.1. Lineage (NCBI taxonomy): Eukaryota > Metazoa > Chordata > Mammalia > Primates > Cercopithecidae > Colobus > Colobus angolensis. The sequence goes on along the minus strand of NW_012112364.1, from coordinate 3,672,892 downwards.
CCGCTAGTCTCCTTCCACACTGTGGAAGCTTTGTTGTTTTGTTATTTGCAATAAATCTTGCTGCTGCTCACTCTTTGGGTCCATGCCGCCTGTATGAGCTGTAACACATACCGCGAAGGTCTGCAGCTTCACTCCTGAAAAGCCATTGAGACCACGAACCCACCGGTAGGAATGAACAACTCTGGATGTGCTGCCTTTAAGAGCCATAACACTCACTGCAAAGGTCTGTGGCTTCACTTCTCAAGTCAGCGAGACCACGAACCCACCAGAAGGAAGAAAGTCCAGACACGTCCGAACATCAGTAGGCACGAACTCCGGACACGCCATCTTTAAGAACTGTAACACTCACCACGAAGGTCCGCGCCTTCGTTCTTGAAGTCAGCGAGACCAACAACCCAGCAATTCAGGACACAACACTAGAACATTCCTATGTGTCAACAAGGCAACCATGAGGGACGTGCCAGAGAGAAAGGGGAAGTAATTCATGGATGGAGTGAGAGATCTGAGGAGAGAGAAATTTGAATGGGATCAAAACCACAGGCCAAGGAGACATGACTTAGGAAGAAGAACAGCCAAAAAGAAACAAGCATACGCGGGTTTGAGGGACCTTACTGAATCATAATAAAGTGAATTTCAAGGAGTTTCTACCCATGAGGGGGCCAGGCCAGGGAAGGGTGTGATGACGTCAGGGATTCAAAAGACATCCTGGCTCTTCCTCAGCTCTGACTCAGCCCTCAGAGCAGTGAGCCCACCCTCCTTCTGTCCTTCCTCCTCTCCCTCTTTCCTCTGTCTCTGCCATTCTCTCCCTCATTCCCTGTCTCCCTCTCAGTCGCTCCCTTTCTCTTCCTCACTCTGTCGCTCTCATTCCCTCTCATTTACTCTCTTTTCCTCTCTCTCCCTCATTTTCTTTCCCCCTCATTCTGTGTCTCATCCTCTCCCTCATTCTCTTTCCCCCTCATCCTGTCTCTCTCATTCTCTCATTCTCTTTGCCTCTTATTCCGTCTCATTCTCTCATTCCCCTTTCCCTCATTCTCTTCCTCCCTCTCAATATCCTCTTCTTCTCTGGCAAAACTACCCTGCTACTAGCTCGGGGTGTCCAAAGGTACTGAGAGGCTCAGAACTCCCTCTGACGGGGTCTTTCCACTTCAAATGTTCAGTTCCAAGACCAAGTGCTGGAGTTGGGCAGACAACCACCACACTCTCCCCTCCCACCCCCTAGGGCCAACTTGCCCTGAGTCCTTAGTCCAGTGGCGTGTTGGGGGGAATTCCACCAGGGTTCAGGCCCTGGACTGAGGCTGGGTGAAGAGATCCCATAAAGTCCTTCCCTGGGGGCCAGCATCCACGGGTAGAGACAATCATTAATCAGCCGCACCAAGGAGGGTGAAGTTGCCGCTGTGATCAGGGCTGTGAAAGAAAGGAATACGGGGTCTGAAATCGGGGCAGTGGGGAGGGCCGGCAGCCACCTCCCAAGGAAGAGGGCATTGAGCCAGGCTCCCGCAGCTGAATAGGTGGAGGGAAGCCCTGCGTTGGAGGCAGAGCACCAGGCCTGGCCCAGCCCAGGAGTGGCAAGTAACTCCTTGGGGAGGGAGCGGGGTCCAGGCTGGACCAGGTCAGGTCAGTGAGTGGGACCTCAGGGGGCCTGAGGGTGAGGAGGGCTGCAGAGGCCAGGGAGCCTGCAGTCTGCTCAGCCAAGGAGGGGTCGAGGGAGGAGGGGTCTCCAGAGCCACAGGAAGCGGGGAAGAGAGCTTGTGTTTGGTGGGGAGGACGGGATCAGATCTACCTTTCTGAAAAGACCCCTCCCCCTTCACATAAACACAGACTGCACCGGCTTTCCACATCTCACTTGGTTCTTTCCTTTTTTTTTTTTTTTTTGAGATGGAGTCTTGCTCTGTTGCCCAGGCTGGAGTGCAGTGGCCAGATCTCAGCTCACTGCAAGCTCTGCCTCCCGGGTTTACGCCATTCTCCTGCCTCAGCCTCCCGAGTAGCTGGGACTACAGGCGCCCGCCACCTCGCCCGGCTAGTTTTTTGTATTTTTAGTAGAGACGGGGTTTCACCATGTTAGCCAGGATGGTCTCGATCTCCTGACCTCGTGATCGGCCCGTCTCGGCCTTCCAAAGTGCTGGGATTACAGGCTTGAGCCACCGCACCCGACCCTTTCCTTCTTAAATGAACCAGCTTGTGTGAGAGAGGATGATAGCTTATTTAATTTCCTAGCACTTACCACCAACAGCCAAGTAATTTATTTTCTACCTTCTTCCACTAGAAAAGAATTTCCAAGATTTATGTATGCTTTGTTCACTGTTGTATCTCCAGCACCTAGAACAAAGTCTGAGATTTGTTAAGTGAACTTATAGGAAGCCATTGGTTTGGGCTGAGCTCCTGCAACAGACCCAACAGAGCAAACCAAAAATGGAGTTCCTCCTGCCAAACATGCATGAGCCCAACTGAAACTAAGTTGTTTATTTGACCTTCCAAGAGATCAGGAGACAGAGAGAGAGAATAGCCAAATCCCCAAACAGGCCGGTTTTAACAAGCAGGAAGGAGCCCCCTCTTCTTTAACCTTTTAGAGAAAAGTTACTTTCTAATAACCAACCCTCTTCTGCTTCCTGTTTCTGTTTTCCTCAGCCTTTTTCTGTTGATAAAGTCAACCCCCTCTGCTGGCCTTATCAAAACACTCTTTCTATTTTATGGAATGGAATGTTGCTCAATTCTAGAATCACAAAAGCCAATTTAGATTTTTCAACTACATTTGTTGTAATTTTTGTCTTTTGACAAATGTAATAAGCACTCAGTAAACATGTGAAAAGAGAGGGAGAGCAAGAGATAAAGACAGACGGAGAGGAAGAGCGAGAGGTCTCATGGAGGAAGGAGGGAGACTTCTCTGCACCTTCAGAGGCAGGCAGCCCCCACAGTGCTGGTGCAAGGACTGAGCAGATTTTGTGGGGTATGTGTTGGTGTAATGAGAAAGACTAGGCCTGTATCCAAAGAGCTGGGTTTGAGAATTGAGCTTTGCCACTTACTAGAATGAGACATTTGTCAAGTTACTGAACGTCGGAACTTCCAACGCCTCAAATGTAAAACAGGTGTGACAACACCCACCTCACCGGGTTATTGCAGAGGCGGAATGTGTAGCTGTGATTAAGAAGCACTGTGTACACTGCAGAGAACTATGCAAATATTGGTAGTCTCTACTTTGTGGTCCCTCCCAGGAGTCAGAAGAAGACAGGACCAGGTGGCTTTTGGGGCATCCATTGCAACATCAGGGAGAGGAGTGGAGCCACAGGGATGACATGGTCTATGGCAGGTCCTTCTGCTGCTGCTGCTGCTGCCGCCGCCCATGACACACTCCTGGAGCCCAGGCAGAGTCTGTGTTTGTCATCTTAATTTCCCAGCTAGTTTAGAGTTTATGACATCAGAGAAGACAACAAAATCCCCAAAAAAAACTTGGGTCAAGTGCACTGCAGACAAATGGATTTCAAATTTGGTTTCTCCTTGCCCTTGGAACACATTTATAAAAAATAAATAAACAAGAGGAGAAACACACAGGAGAGAAACCTTTCTTCCACAGCGCCCTTACACATTTGATCTGATTTGCACAGTGCGCGGTGGGGACAGGAAACTGACACCCTAGAAGGTTAATGGTTTCCAGGAAGTCAATGACAGATTCTGAATTTAAACCTGGGTCTAGTAACGATTGTTCTCCAATCACTCAGCTGCCACTTGTGAGTTTCCACTATGGAAACCAGTGATTTTTCACAGAAAATTAGTGAAGCAAATGGAATGATTTTTAAAAGCATAGGGTTTGAAGTCGGAAGGCTGGAGTCCAGAGTCATGGTTCTGACACCTACTGGCCTGTCATTTTCACCTGCTAACGTCTAAGGAGCCCGGGTTCTCCTTAGTAAAGTGGGGATGCTAATTCCTAGGGCACTGGGCTGTGGAAGGTTGAACTGGGATAATGGCAACTCACAAGCCATAAACCGCCCAACCAGTGATGAGTACTCGCTACACTTCGGCTGCAGCTGGTTTTGATTTTAAATTAGTAACCTGCAAGTCTGTATCCATCGCTAGGCGCTCCGGGGAGAAGGGGTGGGTACAAAGGAGGGACGAACCCCCAGCTCTGGCTGCAATGGAGCCAGCATCCCGTCAGAAAACGGGAACCCTGACCCTCCTCTCCCTCCCCTGGGACTGTTCTCAGGCAACGTGGGCTCCAGCCTGCAGGCGCCGAGCTCCACCGCCAGATGGCGCCGCGGCGCGGGACGCCGCGCAGGGCGCTGGGCTCCCTCCCGGAAGAGGGGAGGAGGCCGTTTGCAAAGGTTTCAGAGGCAGAGTTGTAGGTGACAGGCTTGGCGCGGGAGCCGGGCGCGGAGCCGGGAGAAACAAGAGCACTCTGTGTCTGGTTCTCTAAAGAGCGGATGGTTCCAAGAAAGACACCGACTCAGGCATCCAACAACTGGGGAGCAGAAGGGCGCTAGCCGAAGCAAGTTCCAGTCGGCCCGAGCCCGGGAGGCCCCACCCTTGCCGGTGGAGCTGGACCGGCTTCAAGAATGTGAGGTCCAGAAGTCAGGCCGATCACGGTGGTGCAGACACCCCGCTAGGGCAGGATCGAGTCCCTGTTGGGGGAGCAAAGGGACATGAGAGAGAAGCTTGGACCAGGGAGTAGGGGCCACATTGCACTTGGCATTAAGCAAAAGGCAAAAGAGGGTGTCCGTGGTGCAGCCAGGAGTCCCCGGGAGTTCCCAGCAAGGCGGGGACTGATGAAAACTGCGTTTGAGGAAAACAGCCCTAAGCCTGAACCAGTATCCTTTAGGCTGCCAGCCTGGCTTAGGGGAGAGAAACAAAACAGGTGTCCTTTCAGCAAAGTGCACGTCCTCACTGGCTACACTGTTAGCTCTCTGGGAGCTGATGCCATGCCCATAGTCGGTGTGTGGCAGAGACAGCTAGGCACAGCCACCGAAGAGCCTGCTCCCCTGTAGAATGCGGGGCTATTTGAGGAAAGCATCTGCCCGGGGGCTCTGCTTCCCCATTTCCTCCTACACTGAGCTAGCCAGAACCATGGGAGTGAGCTTGCACCTGCAACAGCGGGCACCGGGATTGCCCCGTGGCTCTCTCCTAAACGATGGCTCCCACTCTCTCTCCCTCCTCCTTCCACAGGCTGGGTGTTGACACACAGGGTGAGGCCACATGGCAGAGCCTCCCCTGGGCCCTATTCCGGAACAGCTGCGAGGAAACCCCTTCTCTTCCACTCTACTGCGCTTCCACCGGATCTCACACGAGAAAGCAGCTTCCGTTGTGTTGAGCCCCTCAAATTTAGGACATTAGCAAATACAGTAACCAGTTTTACGCGCCATAATGCAAGGTTTTGCTATACATCTGTTGAATTGATGTGAACTTAACTGAACCTCTTAGGCCTGGGAGTTTAATACGGTCTTAGGTCCAGCTGGAGGAAGAGGCTGGAGCGCCAGTCCTGAGTATCAGGTCGCTGAGCCCAAACTAAGCCATTATATCCCCTGTGACCTGCACGTATACATCCAGATGGCCTGAAGCAAATAAAGATCCACAAAAGAAGCGAAAATAGCCTTAACTGATGACATTCCACCATTGTGATTTGTTCCTGCCCCACCCTAACTGATCGATGTCCTTTGTAATCTCCCCCACCCTTAAGAAGGTTCTTTGTAATTCTCCCCACCCTTGAGAATGTACTTTGTGAGATCTACCCCCTGCCTGCAAAACATGGCTCCTAAAGCCACTGCGTATCCCCAAACCTGTAAGAACTAACGATAATCCACCACCCTTGGCTGACTCTCTTTTCGGACTCAGCCCGCCTGCACTCACGTGAAATACACAGCCTTGTTGCTCACACAAAGCCTGTTTGGTGGTCTCTTCACACAGACACGTGGGACACTAAGCGCTCTTCAGTCTCTGCATTTCCATAAAGTATGAACTTGGAAGGTTCCAGCGTCTCCACTGCCGCCATGGGGATTACCAAGACTGGGTGGTTTGGGCGTCTTCAAACAGTTTCTTGTAATTTTTTCTTTTCTTTTCTTTTTTTGAGACTGAGTTTAGCTCTTGTTGCCCAGGCTGGAGTGCAATGGCACGATCTCTGCTCACTGCAACCTCTGCCCCCTGGGTTCAAACGATTCTCCTGCCTCGGCCTCCCAAGTAGGTGGGATTACAGGTGCCTGCCACCACACCTGGCTAATTTTTTCTGTTTTTAGTAGAGACAGGGTTTCACCATGTTGACTAGTCTGGTCTCAAAACTCCTGACCTTAGGTGATCTACCCACTTAGGCCTCTCAAAGTGCTGGAATTACAGGAGTGAGCCACTGTGCCCGGCCCCATAATTTTCTTAAAGTCTAGTATCTAAGACTTTAAAACAAGATTTAAGTCAGTAAAATCAAGTAGGCAAGGTTTTGAATTGCCAGTGGTGCGTTAAAGCATTTACAGGCCAAGGGCAAATTATTCTTGGATCCTTCAGGACCTGACATTCTTCTAGAGACAATGAGTCATCCACAGAGCTCCAACCCTGAATTAAGCATTAGAAGTGATTGTTGAGCAGGACACTCCTGCACAGCCAAAAGGTTCCTGTAAAGTCACAGAAAGTAGCAGGAAAGATCTTTTTATCCCTGTCCAGAAAAAACAGCTAAGGTTTCACAGCCCTGGAGGTCCCCAAAATGGTCCAAATTAATGAACAGTCAGAAAACCATGAGAGAAAAGCATCCAAGGTCATTGTTTTTAAGCTGAACTTCCTCTACCCTGCCTTCCTCTCTGCAGCTCCTTAACAGAAACTCAGCACAGTAGGGCATTCCTGTGGGGGCCACTGAAAGTAAGTCATTCTTGCTTGAGTTCTCTGGGGGAAAGAAAAGCCTTCTACACATAAGGAGTGGACAGACAGTAATCCTAGAATGAGGAAGCGTTTATAAATAACAAGAATTCAAAGGAAGTTAGTATCAGGCCTAATGAAGATCAGGAACGCTGATGAACAGCGCCCAGCTGGGGCACATTCGATTTTAATAACTATGGGGTCCCTATGTCACCTTTCCATCTGAGACTTTCAGGAGGGGTGTGTGAGGTGATGAGACATGGACGTTGGCCAGCAGATTCTGTGTACCCTTAAGTCCCGGAGCATCGTAGAGGCTTGGGTCTCAGAGCAAATCTGATTAACGTTCCCCAGCTTAATAGAGGAAGAAGCCAAGCGCTGAGGCAGGAATTGACTTCCTGGGCCTCTACAGTTTGTCAGGGAGAGACGGAAGAGAGCCTGGAGTACAGATCTCCTGAGTGGACTCTGCCTGAGCACACGTGGTGAATAGGAAGCCACACATGAGCTGATGGACAGAGCTTCACACCCACCACCCCCATGTGTTGATGTCTCCTGCTCCTCCTCCTTGGGCAAACCCCTTAGTTTCTCTGACCTCAGCTTTCCATTTCCATAAAAATGGACACAGTAGTACCTGTGGTGCAGGGAAGCTGGGGGTGAGGGGGGGTCTCAGCACAGCGCAAGTGCAGGGCTCTTAGAGGAAGAGAGGAAATGCTGAACGGGTGACAGATGGACAAAGCGAGAGAAACTGACCGACCAAAAGACCTTGCCCACTGTTTATACACCTTCCATCAATGTCCAAGTGAGTTTGTCCTGGCTTTATGTGAACAATTTCGTCCACTGTCCAAGTGAAACTCGAGCCACTTGAGAAGGAAGAATTGCTTTACCTCTGCTTTACCTCTCATCATACTGTATTTTCCCCTCCTATTGAAATGGAAATATCAAGTTCAGAAATTCTTATGCAAAGTAAGAAGAGAATCAAGTCAGTTCTTTCAAGAGCTCCACGCCCTTCACCAGGAACACAGCCCAGGAGTCTTTCCCCTGTCACTCCAGCAGTGACTCAGCTTGCCTCATGAACCTTTCCACCCACCTCTAGGCGGTCCTCGAGTCAGGAATTCAGCATCAATGACAGGTCCTTTGTCCAGGGCCTGCTTTGCACACTTTGGAAATATAAAGAAGTTGAAGACAATGTCCGTATTCTGAAACACACAAACACACAGCAAAACCATGACTACTAAAACGTAAACACTCAAGTTCTCACTTCCTGTGGCCACTCTGTCAGAGGCGTGTGAACCAGAGCAACTCCATCTTGAATCGGAGCTGGGTAAAATGAGGCCGAGACCTACTGGGCTGCATTCCCAGATGGTTAAAGCATTCTAAGTCACGGAATGAGATAGGAGTTCAGCACAAGATACAGGCCATAAAAACCTTGTTGATAAAACAAGCTGCAGTAAAGAATCCAGCCCAAACCCACCAAAACCAAGATGGCCACAAGAGTGACCTCTGAGGCCGGGCGCGGTGGCTCAAGCCTGTAATCCCAGCACTTTGGGAGGCCGAGACGGGCGGATCACGAGGTCAAGAGATC
>NW_012112364.1:3654602-3664243 GCF_000951035.1 Colobus angolensis palliatus | reverse complement strand
GCCTGGGCGACAGAGCAAGACTCCGTCTCAAAAAAAAAAAAAAAGAGTGACCTCTGGTCGTCCTCACTGCTACACTCCCACCAGTGCCGTAAGAGTTTACAAATGCCATGGCAACGTCAGGAAGTTACCCTATATGGTCTAAAAAGGGGAAGAGGCTGGGGGCAATGGCTCACACCTGTAATCCCAGCACTTTGGAAGGCTGAGACAGGCGGATCACGAGGTTAGGAGTCTGAGACCAGCCTGACCAACATGATGAAACTCCATCTCTACTAAAAATACAAAAATTAGCCAGGTGTGGTGACACGTGCCTGTAATCCCAAATATTTGGGAGGCTGAGGCAGGAGAATAACTTGAACCCGGGAAGCAGAGGTTGCAATGAGCCAAGATGGCGCCACTGCACTGCAGCCTGGGCAACAGAGCAAGACTCCGTCTCAGAAAAAAAAAGGTGGTGAGGGGGCATCCCCTTGTTTAGCATATCATCAAGAAGTAACCATAAAAATGGGCACCAGCAGCCCTCAGGGCTGCTCTGTCTAAGGAGTAGCCATTCTGTATTCCTTTGCTTTCCTAATAAACTCGCTTTCACTTTACTCTATGGACGCAGTCTGAATTCTTTCTTGCACAAAATCCAAGGACCCTATCTTCGGGTCTGGATCGGGGCCTCTTTCCTCTAACAACATGGAGTCATGTCCTTCAGGCTGGGCCACTGTTTCCTACCCTATTATATTCGAGTCTCATCCCTCCTTCATCTACTTCTGGGCTTTCGTCCCAGCTCTGTAACTAATCTAGTGGTGAGATCATGGGCCAATTATTCTATGTACTTCAGTCCTCCCAGATACAAAGTTGGGACAGTAATATCTGCTTTGCCTGATCAGAGTAAGGATTAAATGAGATATTTCATATAAAGTGTTTAGTGTATGTACAGTCCCTGGCACAGAGTAACAGCTGCCAATAAACAGTCACTGTTCCACGGGCATTTCATTTGTTCCACAAGCCCTGGCCGAGCAGGCACTGCAAGTGCCTGAAGGATGCATAGGTCCTGCTTGCAGAAGGGTCGCTGTCCTTCTGTGCTTTGATTCAGACTTCCTGAAAATAAGTGGTTGCTGTGTGCCATGCTTTCATTTACCCTTCACAATTGCCCCATGTGTAAGGGGTAGCCCATCTCACAGCAGAGGAAAATGAGTCTCAGAGAGGCTGTCACATACCCACAGCCAGCAGGACAGAGCTGATCTGGACCCAGGGCTCTGTACCAAAAACCTGGGCCACCTCATCCTCCCACATGACTCACCCTGGATGGCTCAGATCACAGGGAGCAAGAGGAGAGCCAGGAAGTTGAGTTCTGGAACCAAGGAGTTGGGTTGCTGAGCTTAGAAATGCTTCCTCACTCTTCTTAGTCTCAAGGGAGGTGATGGAATAATGACAGGAACACTTGCCATTTATTGGAAGCTGTTACTCAGTGCCAGGCACTGTATATACACTGAGCACTTTATATGCAGTATCTCATTTAATTCTTACTCTAATCAATCAAGGCAGGTATTACTGTCTTAACTTTATATCTGGGAATACCAAAGTTCATAAAATAACTGGCCCATGATCTCACTACTCGTCAGTGACAGAACTGGGACAGAAGCCCAGATGTAGATGAGGCCAAAGCTCGGGCTCTGAATGGCTAGAATATACTGCTCCCTTCTGTGGGAACAGCAGAGGCTGAGGGGTGGTCACCCTCACACTTCCAAAGAGCTTGCTATGGATTGGCATCTAGACCTGACTACACGGTGCACATATACAGTCTATGTAGCATAGAGTGCTGCAAAACGTGTTGTTAAAAAACACCAGCAGCCTCTGCTTGTTAGTCAGTCAACACTGATAAGCAGAAACAACCAAAGGACCATAGTTCATTTATCCTCTTTTATTAGTGATGATTTCTGTTTCTGGCAATATGGCTGATTAACATGGCCTGAAGTTAAAATAGAACATCGTTTTTATGCAAGGCTGATATTTAAACAGAAGGGAGGACGGCAGCAGTAATTCTCAGGTGTCAAAAACTAGGAGAGAGGTGAAAATGGTGCCATATGTGTGTGAGCTGATACTGTGGCTGCCCTTGTCCCCTGGGAGCTTGAAAAGAAGATAAGATGAAGCTTCATGGGGAGGACGATTGGAACTGAAAACACACTTAGTTCCAAAACCCCTCCTCATGTGAGAGAATGTACTAGGAAGAAATTCCCCACTGGAACAAGCTGCTGAAAGGAAGTTTATCTGCTCTAGGCACTGCGTGAAAATTTAGAACCCCAGGCCTGCTCTTCAAACAGGGATGGAGCTTGAATTTCCATTACCTTATTATCCCCAAGCCAAAAACAATTTTTGTTTTTGTAGAGACAGGGTCTTGCTATGTTTCCCAGCTTGGTCTCCATCTTCGAAACTCAAGCAATCCTCCCACTTCAGCCTCCCAGAATGCTGGGATTATAGACGTGAGCCACCATGTCCAACCCCCAAGCCAAAATATTATAAAATTGGCTGCAAAACTGGTGTGAAAGGACTTTCACAAGGAAGCCACAAGAGATCCTTGAGGAGGAAGCAAGCCCAACTAAACATGAGCTCATAATTGAAAATGACAAAACTTAAAGGAGACTGTCAACAATGAGTGGAAGTCAGCAAACACAGTCAACAGCAAAATTACAGCCTCAAGCATTTGCGATAATAGAGGCATACTAAATCAGTCAAACTATGCAAGAGAGGTTAGATACACAAACTAGAACAAGAAAGTCTCTCACACTAAGAGATGTTTCAGAAAGAGATGGCTGAGGGGTAATAGTCAAAGAGTTACTGGCTAAGAATTTTCAAAAATCTTCAGATTCAAGATGTAAGTCCCAAATAGTATATGCAAATAGAAATCTAAGTTTTTTTTTTTTTTTTTTTGAGACAGAGTCTCACTCTGTCACCCAGGCTGGAGTGCAGTGGCGTGATCTCGGCTCACTGCAAGCTCCACCTCCTGGGTTCACGCCCTTCTCCTGCCTCAGTCTTCTGAGTAGATGTACATATTTTCCTCAATGCCTCTCCTGCAGCATTTATTAAGGTATGTTCACAATAGAGCCATCTATTCCATAAACGACATAAGAATAGCTACATTGCCTGAGTGTTCAGCATCTTCCAGCTCTGGTATTGAGAGCTTCCGTCCATGTGAATCTGTTTTCCCCCATCCTCCAGGTGAGGAAATTAAGGCTGTGAAAGGGCTGGGAACCCTCATTCCATCCTGCCTCTTCATGGAGCTCAGTCAATAGCGATCCAGTTTCTGCATCTGAATCATTTGGGGCCAGAAATAATTTTTACGGGATAAAATACACAGAATCCAGAAGAGTACTGAAGACTCTTCCCCACCTCACCGCAGCTGGAGGATTTGATTGAGATGAGCGTCACATGCATTCGGTGAGTCTAGGTTTGGAGAGCTGAGCTGAAGGGGCACCCTGGAGCCTGGCAGGGCACCTGCACGGCAGCCGAGGGAAGAGGATGCTGAATGGGAGGTCGATGTTGCTCCAGCAAAGCGCAAGACAAATGAGGAGGAAGTCACTGAGGCATCGTGGGAAAGCCCACCCTGGGGTCTTTTCACCCACGGAAACTCGTTACCCAGTCGCCAACCCACTTGAAGGCCCAGTAGCCCAGGTCAGGGTTTCCACACCTCCCCTCCCCTCCCCTGCAGGGCCATTGCATGACAATCAGGGCCAACTCCGATATCCTCAGGCCATTCAGCTTCTATGCACTGACCTTTCCTAGGGTCGAAGTTATTTTTGTAAAAACTGAGAGTACAGCCATGCACAAGAGTATTTAATTCTATGAACTTAGCGGGTGAGAACTGGGGAGGAAAACCGGTGTCGATAAATAGTCCTTCTTGACCACTATGCAAATATTTCATCTCCCAAGCCCGGAAGTGGGGTAGAACCGAAAGCACCATGTGTCATCTGGGATGAGGGCTGAGAGACGAGGGGGAACCCACAAAGGCCCCCTGCAGCTTAGGTTCGGTGCGCGAGCCTGGGGCGGGCAGCTGTGCCAGACACTGGCTCTGGAGGCGCAGCTCCACGGTGTCTGTGGAGTGGGCTCTCTCCAAACCAGTGAGTTCCTGCAAAAGTGGCTTTTATTAACTTAACAGGAAGATCCAGCAGGCTCCAGTCCTCTTTGCAATCCTGGGCCTCTGGCCCCCAGCAGGAGGGAAGAGGAAGGTGAAAGGCGAAGCCCCCAGCTGTCCCAGGGGAGTGCTGCTGGCAGAGTGCACTGGCCCCTGCCCTAGTGCATACTTTCCATATAGACCTTGGATAGAACCCACCGTCCAGAGAGGGGAGGGTGGCCCCCGACGCCACCCCCAACTGACAGGAGACCCGGCTCCGTGAGCGCTGTCCCCAGCCCGCCAGGCTCGCCTTTCTGTCCGCACAGTGCAGCCCTGACCACTTGGCGTGCGCCTCCTTCCCGAGCGCCATCTGCCTGCGCCCCCAGAAAGCCATCGGGCCTGCGACAGCCAGGGAGCCCCTCAGCTCGCTAATATCCTTCGGGGGACGCGGGGGACACCCAGAACGGACTTCCCTCAGCCACACGCCCAGGGCTGCACGTATCCGGGACAGGTGCAGACACCTCCCCACCGCCCCCGCTGCCGCCGCCCTCCCCAGACCATCAGCGAGCACAAGGCACCTGCTTTTCAAAAACTCCCATGTGTCCTTCCGTGTCCCCCAACTCTGCGGAGGGGACAGGGGCGGATTCGGACGCAACTTCCCGAAACAATTGTCAATGAAAAGAGACAAACCGTAAAACACTTGAAGAGATGTACTCTGAGCCAAATGTGAGTGACTACGGCCGGTGACACAGCCCTCAGGAGATTCTGAGACATGTGCCTGAGGTGGTCCGGGTGTAGCTTGGTTTTATACATTTTAGGGAGGCATGAGCCATCAATCAAATACAGTTGAGAAATACATTGGTTTGGTCCAGAAATGAGGAATTTGGGCATGATAAAAAGAAAAAAATCAGAGCTTAGTCCTCATTCCCCTCTCTTGGCCAAAAGCATTCCATAGAATGTATGTGCAGCAGCAGGTCCCACGGGGTGAAAAAGGCTCATTCCTAGAATTGTCTGACTTGATGGTAATAGTTTTAAATATTAGCGATTTGGATTACTGCGGGAGGACATGGTCTAACCTGATATAACAGCCACGATTTTAAGAAGTGAGATGGAGTCAGGCCTGGAGTTTAGTCTAAAAAACATCCCAGATCAGATCTATTCTGAGAGCTATTAAGGTCCAGGTCTTCGATTATGCCTTTTTCCTTTGCTGTGTCTGGCATAACATTTACAAGTGATGTAGTAAAAAATATCAAAAAGACAGTGAAGACTGAGCATCCAAGAAGGTTACAGGTAGAATCAGAGGGCAGTAAACCCAACCAACAAAAAAGAAAAAAAAAAAAAAACCCTGCATGCATCATCATACTTTTTTAGTAGACTTACAGTGCATTTACCCTGTATCAAGCGCTATTTTAACTTTATGATAAATCTTATTTGAGGATTGTAAAACCGACATCAAATCAGAATCTCATAAATTTAATCTCTCTTCTGGCCAATTTATCTCCATAATGTTTTAGGACTTTCTTCTTAGGGTTCTTGTCACACAACCAGGAAAGATTAGGCTTGCAGACACATAGAAGGATGAGAAAAATGGAATTGATTGGGTAAAAAGGAAAAAAAAAAAGGGAAACAGGGACTCTCAGCAAAGGGAGAGTCCTGCTAGCAGGGTTCCCACCTCGCAGACTGAATCCCAGGACACCACCCGGAACAGAAGAGGCCAGGGTCCTCCCCAACGCAACTTGCAAACTTCCCGAGGCTCCAGCCCAGTGCTCCCTCCTCCCAGTAAGCAAGCCATTTAGAGGTGCTCCAGGGAGCCCTTTTTACTTGGCTGTCTCAATAGGTATGACATCCTGAGGAGGGTACAGATCAAATGCAAGAAACGCCTGGTCCTCTCTGTCTAAATTGTCATAGAACATAGGACCTGTTAACAGTAGACAAATCCATTTTTCCCACCACTTTTGTATTGCACCATCTACTGATGGTACTTGGGTGAGAAAAGGAAATTTTGTCACAGAAGTCATATCATTCTATAGTGTCATTGTCTTGTCCCTCAGCAGGACTCCCTATGGCTGAGGGCCTAAGAGTCGAAAGACGTACAGTCAATTAATTGTTTTAGGCCAGATAGGAATGGATGTGGACAGGCCTTCATTACTTCTAAAAATTATTATTTTAAATTAAAAAAAACCAGACAAAACCAAAAGGCAAAGTTAAAAGACTGACTTATTTTTAACTTCTATGTGTTGTGTTACCGTAAGCTTGGGCTTTGTTACAGACTTATAGTAATCAGCTATACAAAACCTAAGCCTTGTTCTGAAAAATAATTGAAAATATGTATATAGAGATAGATATAGATATATTTATCTTCACAACTCATAATTGGAAGTATTATACCCAGTAGGCTTTGTTACGAGGTATTTTTATCTTGTTAGTAAATATTTTCTTTAATTCTGTCATAAGCAGAAAATGTTTATGGTGGGGTGGATGCAAAAGTAGCACATTATAGTTTGGAAGGCAACTAAACTTGTTTTACCAGCTGTTTAGGCATTTTTGTACCCCTTGTTGGAGGGTTTGACCTTGACTTAATTTTATCCCTCAAAACCACCCCTTACAGTCTCATGCACCCATCTCCTCCATGATAGTACCTGAACCTAAAGGGAGGCTGCTTGGATAGTCTTGGCAGCAGAGCGTTAGCAGTGACACCGATCCCAGCCCAGTGGGATGCCACCTGAGGGACATTCCTATCTCTGGTCTTCAGAATACCATGATTTTGGTTTCTGCAGAAGTAAAACAAGGAGAGATAAATAACATTCATAGTTTGACAACAATAAGAGTAATTTGTGGTCGGATGCAGTGGCTCATGCCTGTAATCCCAACACTTTGGGAGGCTGAGGCGGGTGGATCACCTGAGGTCAGGAGTTCAAGACCAGCCTGGCCAACATGGTGAAACTCCGTCTCTACAAAAATACAAAAATTAGGTGAGCGTGATGGTGAGTGCCTATAGTCCCAGTTACTCAGGGGGCTGAGGTAAAAAATACAAAAATTAGGTGAGCGTGATGGCGAGTGCCTATAGTCCCAGTTATTCAGGGGGCTGAGGTAAAAAATACAAAAATTAGGTGAGTGTGATGGCGAGTGCCTGTAGTCCCAGTTACTCAGGGGGCTGAGGTAGGAGACTCGCTTGAACCCAGGAGGCAAATGTTGCAGTGAGCTGAGATCACGCCTTTGCACTTCAGCCTGGGTGACAGAGCGACACTCTGTCTTAAAAAAAAAAAAAAAAGTATTTGTATGTCAGAACAGAAAAAGGAACCTATTCTGTTAGGGCACCAACTAAAAATATGAAGAAAAATTATAATCTGGTACTCTCTAGAGGATTATTGTAGCCAAGAAATAATGATTTAACCTACATTCAAAAAAAGTTAGTGCTGAAATCTAGTATTAAGTGTTATGCTTTTCCCTTGAAACAACTTCTCTAGCTGCTTTTTTTTTTTTTTTTTAATTAAAGAGAAATTATAGCAAGACCAATTTGTATGCCAGGCAAATTTTAGGTTTATTATGCTTACCTGGTTATTTGCATAAAATGCAGCAAGAATTCATTTACCATATAGACTCCTTTTAAGTTGGCTTTGCTGAAACTATACCTAACAATAGGCTATTTTAGTGTAAGTCTTAGAAAAATAACTAGTGTCTCCAATTTGTTTTTTGTTTTTTTGTTGTTTTTTTTTAACTCTTATTGAACTTATGCAGACAACTATATTGTCACAAAATTATGATCTGAATTTTGGCAAACTGAAAAAGTAAATTTGCTTACAAAAACACACTTTACTCTTCCCTCAAAAAAGACAAAAATAAAAAATAAACATACTTTACCCAAATAGCTTAAAAGAAAAAGATTTTCTTAACCCTTCTTTAACCAGAGCAGCAGCTTTAAAACCAGATGCTTGTTTACCTTGGAAATGCCAATTATAAACCAAACAGCTCATGAGAGCTGTCTGTCAGGCACCGTAGCATTTAGCAGCTCCTCACAATTAGTCCCAGGAAAGAGGCTCTCTTCTTACTAGGTAGCAAGATTTTATTTTTATTTTATCACAGAACTCTTTTGGGAAACATTATTTCTATTAGCATAGGGGTCGCTTCAGTTAATATTTCATAGCAAGGCAATAAATGCTCCACCAAGTGGAAATTCTCTAATTCAGTCATTGTCATTGAAAAGTACTCACAATTTTTGTCATCAGCCTTCATAAATGTTCCACACAAAGGGCTACGCAGCGGAGGATTTGTCCCGGTTACCACTCCAGCTCCTACCCTATACTTTGGGGGCTTAGGCGATTTTACTAGTTCCTATTTAGCGTGTTCAAATAACATTTCCTAAAAGAAGAGATTTACATGCTCTCGGTTTTATAGTACTAGAAAAAGGAAAACGTCCCCCAGTTAGAAGGAGTACCAATTTTCATAAGACATTTAGGTAAAAGGGGTTACAACTACTTTACATAAAGCTTGTTTAAACATCATAAATTGTATAATTCTGTTAAACTCTATGTTTTTATGTTCGGGGCCCAGGAACCCTTTTTCACCCCAGTGTATTTTACCTTTTCTGGTGAAAAGGGTTTGGGTTCCCAGCAGGGAGTTGCATCTGTAAGACCTATTAGGGACAGCAAATTTGATAAGGCTTCTTAAACACTCCTCTGATTCTGTGCAAGGGGCACTCATGTAAAAGGGGGCTCCTTAACCCCCAAATTTACCATGACCTTGAGTAGTAGGCATATTTGGTGGGAAGATACCTCAGTTATCATAAAGCCAGTCCAACATGGCTTGCATATGAAGCATGTTAATGCTTCATCAGGGATGCTTCATTTGGTATTTTATAGAGAGAGTTGGGCAGTCCCCTTCTCAGGGCAAACAGACCTTATGGTGGCATTTATCCAGTCCGCTAGGCTGATTCTTTTCTCAGGAATAACCTTCTGTTCATTTGGATCACATATACTCATCAGTGATTGTTCAGTAGTGAGCTGTGGGTCCTGCATTAATCCAAACAAGCTCTTAAATTCTGTAGCATTTAAAATGAAGAATTTTGTCCTTAAAGTGGTGGTTTTTACAATCCACTGAAGATTTTTTAAAGAAGCCAAATGATACCAATCTACAAAATGGAACAATTTACGTTATATCCTCTGGTTTTTAATGATTATTTGGTTTTACCACAGGGTTCAGAGTTAACTTTTGTTGCCCTGGCTTGCTTTCTTTTTTAATCGTCTTAATTTTATCTGTAAAATTTTCTTTCATTATAAAGCCACTCTTAGTTTCTTAACAAAAAAACTTACATTTTTTGAAAATTGACATCCTTGTGTTTTATAAAATTTTGCCAAAAGCATATTTTATGCTCCAACTATTTTAAGTTTTAGTAACCCAAATTTCCAGTGGGGGGGGGGGCGGAAACCAGGTTTTTAACATGACTTTAAAATTTTAAGTTACTGGGGAGGATTTTAAGATTAAATTTACCGGGCCGGGCGCCGTGGCTCAAGCCTGTAATCCCAGCACTTTGGGAGGCCGAGACGGGCGG
>NW_012112364.1:3653901-3654502 GCF_000951035.1 Colobus angolensis palliatus | reverse complement strand
CTCACTCCAGCCCGGGCGACAGAGTGAGACTCCGTCTCAAAAAAAAAAAAAAAAGATTAAATTTACCAGGTTTATTTTACTGAAGATTACCAAGGTTGCGTGAATTAAAAGGCATCTGAGCTAGCTTCTATCAACCTGATAAGCACTTAACATTTTGAAAGTTACTTGATTAGAACTCTTTCATGTAGTTTGGTAATAAAACATCACTTCCACAAGACACAATAAAGATAGAGATATAAAAAGCATGCAGAATAAAAGGTCAGTTTCAAAAGATATTTTATTTGCCTGTTTTCAAAAAAATTATCTCACTTACTTTAGACAATAAAAGTAACAGGAGCCAACAAAAGGTAAAGAAGAAAGCTACCATTCAAGGTGTTGCCTTTTCACAAGAGAAAGAGTTGAACTTCTGAGCTATCAATCTGAAGAATGTTAAAGAGACAGATGATAGGATTTTAAAGTTTAAAAACTTGGCCGGGTGCAGTGGCTCACGCCTGTAATCTCAGCATTTTGGGAGGCCGAGACAGGCGGATCACAAGGTCAGGAAATCGAGACCATCCTAGCTAACACGGTGAAACCCTGTCTCTACCAAAAATACCAAAAA
>NW_012112364.1:3633469-3653326 GCF_000951035.1 Colobus angolensis palliatus | reverse complement strand
TGGCGGGAACCCGGGAGGCGGAGCTTGCGGTGAGCTGAGATCCGGCCACTGCACTCCAGCCTGGGCGACAGAGCGAGACTCTGCCTCAAAAATAAATAAATAAATAAATAATAAAAATAAAGTTTTAAAACTTCATGCATTAAAAGTAAGTCAAATATTTGTAATAAAATATTGATTTAACTAACTGTTTAGTTTTGTATTAGTGTACTTTTAAGTATCAAAGACCCATCTCTAGAAAGACTATTATAATTTCATCTTCATTACAACCAGCTGAATTACACAACTGTCAGAGGCGTGTGAAGCAGAGCAACTCCATCTTGAATAAGAGCTGGGCAAAATGAGGCCAAGACCTACTTGGCTGGGTTCCCAGACAGTTGAGGCATTCTAAGTCACAGAATGAAACAGGAGGTCGGTAGGAGATACAGGTCATAAAGACCCTGCTGATAAAACAGGTTGCAGTACAGAAGCCAGGTAAAACCCACCAAAACCAAGATGGCCATGAGAGTGACCTCTGGTTGTCCTCACTACTGCACTCCCATTAGTGCCACGACAGTTTACAAACGCCATGGCAACGTCAGGAAGTTAACCCATATGGTCTAAAAGGGGGAGGCATGAATAATCCACCCCTTGTTTAGCATATAACCAAGAAATAACCATAATGGGCAACCAGCAGCCCTTGGGGCTGCTCTGCCTTATGGAGTAGCCCTTCTTTATTCCTTTACTTTCCCAATAAATTTACTTTCACTTCACTCTATGGACTTGCTCTGAATTCTTTCTTGCCTGAGATTCAAGAACCCTTTCTGGAGTATAGTGCCACAAACACAGCTCACTGTAGCCTCAACCTCCCAGGCTTAAGCAATCCTCCTGCCTCAGCCTCCCGAGTGGCTAGGACTACAGGTGCATGCCACCATGCCCAGCTAATTTTTCTTATTTTTTGTAGAGACAAGGTGTCACTATGTTGCCCAGGCTGGTCTCAAACTCCTGGGCTCCAACAGTCCTCCTGCCTTGGACTCCCAAATTGTTGAGATTTCATACATGAGCCACCACACTGAGCCAGGTGAGTTCTGACAAGCATATACACCCATATGGCCAGCACCTCACATGGTTCCCAACTCCACCTGAAACCCAAGTGTCACGGAGTCACTGATTCTGATTTTAATATGCTGTATTATTTGCTATAATCAAGCATATACATTTCATGTACATTTTTGTGACAAATGATATGTTTTTATTTTCATTTTTATTGGTACAAAATATTTTCTAATTTCCCTTCTGATGTCTTCTTTTATCCATGGTTATATAAGAAATGTGTTACTTAATTTCAAAATATTTGGGGATTTTCGAAATATCTTTTATTGTTGAATTTATAAAGGATCTATCCAACAAACTGTTGAGCTCACTTAATAGTAGTTACAGTTCATAATGAGTAGTAGTTACAGTTCACAAATCTCTTGGATTTTCCTTATAGATATTTCATCTGACAGTATAGATTTTACATCGGCCAGAATGTCCAGTGTAATATTAAACTGTGGAGGTGATAACAAGGATGTTTGTGTCTGATTTTAATGAGCCTCTTTTAAGATTTCACTCTTCAGAGTGAAGTTTGCTACAAGTTTTGAGGCAATACCTTTTAATAAATTAAAGAGTATTTATCATAAGTAGAGTTGGGATATTTTAGTGCATTTTCTAAATCTACTGATATATCAATATGATTTTTTTCTTTTAATTTGCCAGTGTGATGGCTTACATTGAAGATTTATGACATTGAGACATCCTTGCACTCCTCAGATAAACTCTATTGCTCTTTTTATTTTGAATAAGATTCTGGATTTTTTTTGCTTCCTATGTTGTATTTTGATAGTGATTTTAACATATCTGAAATATGTTTGGCAGAAATGAGGTGGGAATCAAAATATAGTTTATTCTATAGCTATTTTTTCTTGTACCATTTATTGAATAATTCATGTTTCTTATTAGAGTATGTTCTAAATAATTTTTTATCTTCCTTTTATTACTGTTATTTAATTTTTATTTTTTGAGACGAAGTCACATTCTGTCACCCAGACTGTAGTACAGTGGCATGATCTCGGCTCACTGCAACCTCTGCCCCCTGGGCTCAAGTGATCCTCCCACCTCAGCCTCCTGAGTAGCTGGGACTCAGGTTCAGCTCAGTAATTGGGACAGGTATGCACCACCATGCCCAGCTAATTTTTTTTTTTTTTTTTTTGTAGGGATGGGCTTTTGCCATGTTGCTCAGGCTGGTCTCAAACCCCTGGGCTCAAGCCATCCTCCCATCTCAGCCTTCCAAAGTGCTGGGATTACAGGCATGAGCCACCACGCCCAGCGTGATCTTTCTTTGTTTCTTTCTTTCTTTCTTTTTCCCAATATTTTCATTGTCCTGTTGTAGGGAGACCCCCTGAAATTATTGCTACGGAATAAAAGATGCAATGCTCCTGATTATTGTAAATGGAAAACTGCATGCAGGATTGTGTAAGGACAATGCCAGGTTGGGCTGCCAGGATGAGCCAACAGTGCGTGATGTGCTTCCTCCTGCAGGGAGCCTATGAATGGACGTGCAGTCAGGGAGGTTTCATGTCACCAAGACTCCTATCCCAGAAAGGCAGATGTTCATAGCTCTGGGAATGGAATGCGACCCTTGTGGAGAACCTATATGTGGATGTGTGGGGGGCACCTGTCCATATGGATAAGATAGGGCTATAAACGCCCTCATCTTGCCATGGCTCTTCTAGGCCTCTTTAGGGTTAAGGCCTCCTCCCTTCTGAGAATTTCTGGTCTAACCGGTTGTCTAGCTTCACGTCACGTCCTGTTTCTATGGATTGTTTGTAACCAGCTTTTGCTGCAACTGTTACTGCTGATTAATATCTTGCTAATCATAGGTTATGGAAAGACTGTGTTTCTGTTTTAAGGCTCTGTTAGAAATTACTAATGCACACACTATCTTGTAAATTCTTATCTCTGTATACTGTACTTCTGCATAACGATGTCATGTTAAAGATTACTTCATCCCCATGTGACCATCTCACCTCATAATCAAATGACCCTAAATCCCTCACTAACCTAGCCCCACCCTCGCTAAACTTAATAATAAATGCTGGTATATCCAGTGCATTGGCGGCACTGCGGGACCAGAAGGCGGTGATCCCCCTGGACCCAGCTTTCACTATCCTGTGTGTGTCTATTATTTTTCGACCTGCCAATCTGCCTGGGAACAAAGAAAGAGCCCTGTTGCATTGCAGGCTGCTGGCCAGATCCCACAATATCCAGTAGTTTTAATAAACGTGTTTTAATGTTACTGGCCACTTCAGATTTTTCTTGAAAGTATCTAGGGTATAAGTGATTTGATTGTTTAATCCAATGAAGCCTTTAAAGATTTTCTCATACAGGGAAATGTTAAAATATCACTCTCAAAATGATGTCTATGTCTTGGCCGGAAATATTACTCAGTGGGAAATAATTTTAGGCAATAGGGAGATCTCTTTATCTTTGCAAGGGCATTTACTGCCTTGAATGCATTTTAATTGATAGGGAAGAGAGAAAGTCCAATGTAGGTCCACGTGCATGATAACTAAGGCTGAAATCCAGTTCAAGCTGGGCCTAGGGACAGCAGCAGGTTCAGGTGACCAGGGAGGAACCTGGTTCAGCTTCATTCCCCTTCAGAATTCTCCAAGGACAAGGCTCCCACCCTTCCGAGCAGGCAGAACTGTGGTCAAGCCTATGCCTTTGGCCACACATTAACAACTGTCATGAGTTTATGTGTTTTCTTGTAGAAGGAGGATGCATTCAGAAACATCTGCGCGTGTTTCTACAGACGTACATTCAGGAATATGGAGCGCCGCAGCTGGAAGTGTGTGCCTGCTCCTCACAGCGATGTGACCTATCCTGCTGTGTTTTCCCCTGACAACGTCTTGGAGAGTTTTCCATGTGAGTGCACGAAGGTCCAACTTGGTCTTCATAACTGCTGTGTGGTGTGTCATGGTTTGCAAGCACCATGACATATTTAGCCAGTCCCTGACTGATGGGCGTCTAGGTTGTTGCCAATTATCCACTTATTCCACTGACATAGGAATCTTGCAAGATAAAGTCGAAAGATAATTCAGTTGCACTTGAGGCTCTCTGTAGCGTTCTGAAGTCTTACCTTCAGGTAACATGCCGTTCTCCAAATAGTACACTCCAGTCAAACTAGCCTGACACAGTTTTCTAGCTCAAAATCTGCACAGGTCAATCCTTCCACCCAGGAGGCCCACTTCTCTTCTTTTCCTCTTTCTAAATTTGGCCTATTTTAGAAGGCTGTCTCCTATTCCCACTCTTCTGTGAAGACTTTCCTCTTCCCTGGGCTCCCAGCCTATGGTAATCTCTCTTTCACCAAATATCTATTGTATTCTGTATGGCTCACTCAATATTTGTACGTGTTTTTGTATTATAATGTTTCATTATATTAACAATCCTCATGTCTTCAACTAGAAGCTAATTTATTGAAGTAAGATTAATTTTCTTGCCTTTTAGCTAAAGTCTCAGCTCTATTTTCTTTCCTCTCTCTAGGCATCCCTTGCCTCAAAGTCAAATAAGTCTGTCCACATTATTTCTCTGCTCACAAACCAATATGATGATGATGATGATGATGATGATGATGATGTTACCCTCAACAGCTCCCTCATGAGTGGCATCACCAGCCTTCCTCAGATCAAGTGTCACAACAAGAAGAGCATCTTCAAAGGTGACTCCTGCCTTAGGGCTACAAAAGCCCTCCCTTTTCCATTCTTCCACTCCAGGTAGGGCCCCTCCCCATTCCATGAGCCTGTTAGTTGGGAGAAACTAGACTACATGGTCACAGGCAAATCCTAAAGTCTTAAAAGTGCAACCCAGGCCAGGCACAGTGGCTCACACCTGTCATCCCAGCACTTTGGGAGGCCGAGGCAAGTGGATCATTTGAGGTCAGGAGTTTGAGACCAGCCCGGCCAACATGGTGAAACTCTATCTCTACTAAAAAAAAACACACAAAAATTAGCTGGGCATGGTGGTACATGCCTGTAAGCTCAGCTACTCAGGAGGCTGAGGCAGGAGAATTGCTTGAACCCAGGAGGCAGAGGTTGCAGTGAGCCGAGATCACGCCATTGCACTGCAACCCGGGTGACAGAGTGAGACTACATCTGGAAAAAAAAAAAGAAGTGCAACCCAGTGCGGGTCTTCCTCACTCACCTCACACCCAGCCGTGGGTCAGAACGGCCTCTTGGCAGCTCCTGCTCCTCCAGCAGCCCTGCTGTCCCCAGTCTTCACTTGCAGCCGCACAGCAGAAGGAAGCTTGTGTCCAGGACTCACACTTCCTCCTAACAGCCTTCAGCCAGGCGAGCACCATACTTCTGCTCACCGCCTACAGCCTCTACTTGTCCCACCGGCCCACATAACTGTCCCACCGGCCCACATAACTGGAAGAGAGACTGGGAAGCGCACAAGGAACACCTGAAGAGCGCTCCTGTCTGTGCCCTGGAGCTGCTGGGATCCACTGGGGGCTCTAATGGAGGCAGCAGGAAGCTAGGAAAGTCAGGGAGTGCCTGGAGATACTGATCCAGGGATGGGGCTGGAACCAAAAACATGTGCCCCAGTACCCTCTGAGAATGCCGACTCGGTAACCCTGCCTCCAGTGCTACCAGTGACAGAGGCGTTTGGCTTAAGGAGTTTTCTTTTTGACAATCACAGGTCTGCTGAGAAGTCCACGTGCCCTCCTCTCTCTTTCTCTCCGAATAATTCAAAGAGGATTTTCCCCGCAACCCCTAGGTAAGCTCAATGAAAGAAGAGGCACTTTGTTTGGAGAAATTAAAGAGGAGTCTTGGAGGATGGATAACTGTAGAAAGTGGACATGCCTGGGCAAGGTACAGCCACCATGAGGGCACTTCAGGTGACATAAAGTGGACAGCAGCAACTTGGGAGGAGCAGGAAGCGCCTCTGCACAGGGCACCCTCAGCCAGCCCTGGAGAGGAGTAAACCCTCCTCCCCGCCTCCCCCCTCCACCTCCTCCTCTCTTCCCCCTCCTCCCCTCCACCCTTCCTCCCCCTCCCCTCCTCCCTTCTCCCTCACCTCCTTGCCCCTGCCTCATCGCCCTGCTACTGGAGCACAGGTTTCAGGTTGGCTTCATATTTACCTGTAAATCTCGTGAGAAACATGGCAGAGTTAAAAATTAATTCGACTGACACATTTCAACTACTTTGTGGATTATATAGGCTTTTCGAACCCTGCCTGGGAATTCAAATAGCAACTTCAACTCTTTCTATGAAACAAAATAATAATATCCTAAGTTCCAAAGTTGAGGATTATGGTTTTTAAAATAAAGCCTATTTTCTTTTTCTGATTATAAAAATAATACATGCAATAATGGACTTTCAAAAATACGGGGAAATATACAGAAACCAATATAAATCATCCATAGTCTCACTTTAGAAACACAACTCATTCCTTAACTGGGACAGGGCACACTGCCAGCTACCAGGCAAAATCCATGTTTTCAGCTCCCTGGGTTCACAGTTGGACTTGATTTCCAGCGTTTATCGCCATCAGGTCCAGCTAAGGACCGCCTCTTAGCCAGTGAACTTGAATAGTGGTTGTACAGGCCCCTTCTAGGCCTGGCCTGAAGACAGCCTCCACGCCTGCCCTTCACAGGCCCTTCTTCTCTGGCCAGCTGGGTGGAAGGTGCTCTCTGAAGCAAACTTGGAAGCCACGTATTGAAGATGGAAGTGCCCTTCAGCCCGGGTCCTGTCACAGGTCTGTGGAGGAGGCCCCGTGCTGAGCAGCCCATCCACCCTTAGTGCAGAGTAAGAAAATGCTCTTCTGACTGGGCATGGTGGTCCCCGCGTGTAATCCCAGCACTTCAGGAGGCTTAGGCAGGTGGATCACTTGACACCAGGAGTTCAAGACCAGCCTGACCAACATGGTGAAAAACCCCGCCTCTACTAAAAAAATAAATAAATAAAATAACTGGCCGTGGTGGCGTGCGTCTGTAGTCCCAGCTACTCAGGAGGGTGAAGCAGGGGAATCACTTGAACCCAGGAGGCGGAGCTTGCAGTAACTGGAGAGCGTGCCACTGCACTCCAGCCTGGCGACGGAGCGAGGCTCCATCTCAAAACAAGAAAAGAAAAAGTGCTCTTCTCCTGCGTGACAGTTGTCCTGCGTTTGGGCTCTGCTCCTTTCTCCATTACCCTATCCTGCCAACATGACTAAGAACCGCCTCGATGTCTCTCCTAAACTGCACACTGTCTACTGCAGGCCTAGCACACACAGCAAGCCCTCAGCAAACTCCGTTTTTCACAGTGAAATGATTCCTGTAGGACCCTTTCCCTTCGACAGCTGTAGAAGCTTCCGTGTTAGAGCAGAGGCCTTGCTGTCCAAGAGCCTCACTGCCAGCTTCACTGGGAAGCCTTTGGTGGCCCCTGGAGTTTGCTCTTTCTCCTTTCCTCCGCTGAAGAGCAAGGCCATAAACCTTTCAAAAACACAGTGAGGTCTAACAGAAAAGGAGTTTAATACTTATTTCACAATTCCAGAGCCTCTGGGGAAATATCCCATCGGCATATCTAAATCCTAACCAGTATCTTCTAGCAGAAGTTTTGGTGCCACAAGCAGACATTGAGGGTTCATGAGACACAGCATCCCTGTCTGCAGCACACACTAGCTCCAAGCTTGCGGACAGGGGGCTTGAAACACACGCAAAAGCAAATGCTCCACGAGAAAAAGAACAACAGGAAAGTGAACCTAGAAGATTGAGAATGAAGACAATACAAGAAAGAAAATGTTTCCACCATTTGGGGAAAAAAAAGAAAACCCAGAAACATTGACTTCGATCTCCGTTGTTAAAAAGAAAAAGAAAAAATCAGAAAACAGATATATATTAAGGAAACAGTAAAAAGATGAGTGCAGGGTGCAGTGGTGTGATCTCAGCTCACTGCAGCCTCGACCTCCTGGGCTTAAGTGATTCTCTGGCTTCAGCCTACACAGCACGCACCATCTTACCCGGACAATTTTTGTATTTTTTGTAGAAGTGGGGTTTCACTCTGTTGCCCAGGCTGGTCTTGAACTCCTGGGCTCAAGCAATCCTTCTGCCTTGGCCTTCCAAAGTGCTGGGATTACGGGAATAAGCCACAGGCATTTCATGAGAAAATGTGTGTGATCTTAGAGATCTGAGCAGCTGCGATTGTCTAGACTGGGACCAGCGCTGGCCCTGCAACTGAGCAGAGCAGCCCTCCCGCACTTCGAGGACATCATGCAAACAACCTGCCACAGAGGGTAGAGAGCAATGGACAAAGCCCAGGATTCAGTGAACTGAACTGGGAAATCTTTCCTAGAGATGACAGGTGCCCAGACCCGAGATGGGGGTCTCTGGAATTGGAAACCGATGAAGTGAATGCTGGCCTTATTCTCCTGCTGATCTCATTCTCCTCTGCTAATTCGGAATCCTGATTCTAGCAGCCTCCAGACACCAGGAGAGGTGGAGTCTCTCTCCTTCCTCTCTTGGGATCCAGCCCTGGCCACACCCCACAGCTCACTCCACATCACCAGACACAAGAGTTTGCGGCCATTCCCTGCAGGTTCCTGCTGAACAGCTCAGTCTTCCAGGCACCACCCAGAGCCTGCAGGTGCCAAAACCTCAGCACTGACAGAGGTCTGTGACAGGCATGGGAGCTTTCCTGTCGCATCCCCGGGCCAGAGACATGTTCGTGAGTTGGGCTGTGAGACCATACGCATGACAACACACTCTCCTGTCCTCTCAGGGACTAAGGATTTGGCCTGGACCAACCTTTGTGTGCCTGGTACCTTCTCCTCTGTGAGGGGGCGCGTCCACCGGCTGCCTTCCTTTTGGTTCACTCTGGTAGTTAACCAGACATGCCTGGACAGCACTTAATCCTGGTGCTGGACACAGGCTCAAGCTAGAAACCCTGCAATGCTGATAACGTGTTCCTCTGCCCTCGTGTTAAACACACACATACTAGTCACATTTAAGAATGTAGAAATGGCCAGGCATGGTGGCTGACACCTGTAATCCAGCACTCTGGGAGGCAGAGGCGGGCAGATCATGAGATCAGGAGTTTGAGACCAGCCTGGCCAATATGGTGAAACCCTGTCTCTACTAAAAATACAAAAGTTAGCCAGGTGTGGTGGCGCAAGCCTGCAGTCCCAGCTACTAGGGAGGCTGAGGCAGAAGAATCGCTTGAATCCGGGAGGTGAAGGTTGCAGTGAGCCAAGATCGTGTCACTGCATTCCAGCCTGGGCGACAGAGCCAGATTCTGCCTCAGAAAAAAAAAAAAGAAAAAGAATGTAGAACTAATTGGAACTGTGATGACCGTGGGGTCATCCTAATTCGATATATTGCTTATAGAATGAAATCCACATGTTATTTATGAAAAGTTTTCTATGGATGCCAACAATACACATGAACCAGAAGCCCACGCTCGCCGGGACGCTTGAACTTGCCCTTGGTGAGCTGTGCACCTCATCTCGGGCTGCCCCTGCTGGTGTAACTGGCTGTGCTGGCTCACCCACACTCCCACACCCTCCTTTTTCTTTAACAAGTGAGATCCTTTCTCAGGGGGTGGGTATGAGATGTTTGCCCCTTAGTCCACAGGTAGGAACTATAAGAGCGCAGCACCGCATTTTAATTAAATGCAATAAAAGTACCACATAAGTACATAAAGGCAAGGCAAAGTGACAGCGTCTAGACCAGCAAGTGCTAGAGTCAACAGAGATCTTAAAGGGCCCTCGACCTTAGAACACACCCCCAGGGAGTGGCCTCAGCTCCTCACCACTGCACTTAGATTCTCGGGGCCGCCTCGGCGTCCGTACGGGCAGGCTGAGGACCAGTGACGTGATGTGGTCCGGGGGTTCTCAAGCCCACTGGTTCATAAGAAGCACCTGGGGAACTTTATAAAGATAAACCTCAAGGGCTTGTCTCAGAATTACTTGGACGTGCGGTCTGAAAATCTGTATTTTTAAAGCTCCCCGGGAGATTCTTTCGGGTTTGGGACCCATGGATCTCCTCAGCTCCAACACTGTCTGAGGCCCCAGAAAGGTGAAATGTTCATTCCGTCCCCAGCAAACTCAGTGAGCAAACAAAAAAGCAGGACTAGAATTCAGGTCTGCAGACTCGCAGTTCAGCATCATTTATGAAAAATTACTATCTCTCTCTCAAACTAGGAAGAAATATGTGTTAGTGGTCACAAAAAACTGAAACATGGTGTTTCGACTTCACCAAGGAACACCCCCCCATCTAGAAATCAACTCCAGCCCCAGAATGAGTGTTTCCAGTTGCTTATAGGGAAGACCTTCCTAATCGCAAAAGTCCATTACTGCAATCAAGGGTGACAAGGGAGGTCTCCTTGTAAAATGATATTTGTAAAACATTCTTCCACTTCTCCAAGGGAACTGAGATGTAGAGGCCACCTTGACACTCCTGTCACTGTGGCAGTGTCTTTGAAAGACCTGAGAGAAGTACAAGACGTGGCCTCCAGGAGCACACATCCTCTCCAGGAAGACAAGCAAATGAAATGGAGCCCTCAGAGGGTGGCAGGGCAAACACGATGATGCCTCAGCTCTTGGGAGAGTGGGGAGAGCATTGCTCAGACAACGCTCCTCTAGCAAAACAAGCCCGAAAGGGAGAATACGGGTCCAAGCCCCATCCAACCCTGGAAGAAGGGAAACAGTCACCGTTCGATTTTTCTTGTAGATTTTCTAGCTCCTGGTTCCTTTATGCTGTCGTTGTTGGAGTGTTTTGTTGTTTCTTTTGATTTTTGTTAGTTTGCTTGGGGTTGTCTTTCACCCAAGCAATTCTTTGCTCAGTCAGAAATGAAGTATTTGGCACGTGTTTGCGAAGCCTGGGGCTGTTGCATAAATTCCTGGTGCTTGAGTGAGTCCAGGTGTCCCGCATGAATGATGAGCTCATCCGTGTGTCCCGGGCCCCGAGCGTTGTAGAATGTGCTCCCTCTGCTGGTTCCCTCTCAAAACGAAAATTGGTTTTGAGACGGACTTGAATTCCCACAGTGCTCTCCTCAGATCCAAGAATCTGACCTCTGCAGAGTGATTAGAATTTTCTGGCTAAAGTGGTTTTTTGTTTAAAACGAACAACCTGACTCCTTCACTCATTCAGGTTGACCACCTTTGACAAATCCGGCTCACATGGGAAGAGAATGATATGGTGAAAAGAGCAAATCAGAATGTGTTTATTTTCACAGTTGGCCTAGCAACAAGCAGAGCAGTGCAGCTTGAGCAATGTCCCCAGATGTGTCCATGGACAAGCTGTAAAGGACTCACACGGAAGGTATCTAGGAGGAGGGCCGCCGGCGTCAGCGAATAACAACACCAGAGGGCCAGCTACATGTGCGTTTCAGTGTAGTCCTGGCTACTCACCAGGCTGAGGTGGGAGGATCGCTTGAGCCCAGGAATGTGATGATTGCACCACCACACTCCAGCCTGGGTTGCAGAAAAAGACCGTCTCAAAAAAAAAAAAAAGTGCGTTTCACTTAAACAGCAAACAGTGTGTAAAGTATAAGTATGTCCCATTGAATACTTGAGACATAGTAATAAATCTCACAGGGCTGCCTGTGTTTTATCAGGGCAACCCTGAAGGTGAGGAAAGAGGAACCAGGAGGAGGAGAAAGCTCAGTCTAGAGGCTTAGAAGGCCCTTGGATGCAAACTGCTGAAACGCACTGGTGCCTGGAAGCTGGTGACAGCTGAGCCACTAGGCCGGAGACGGTAGACTGCCCCACCGAGACCCCGGCACAAGTCTTCTGTGTGGGGTGCTATTGCAAGAGCTCAGACTTCGAAGAATCTGTTCTCTGCCATCTTTGCGGGGCTGGTTTAAATCTCATCATCTTGTCTTGTTTACACAAACTACTTACTATGAGACACTTTAAAGAACCTTAGTAAAATACTTTGGTCTTATCATCTTCAAAGCCTTGGTTTCAATTCCCGTAACAGGGAAGTGTTATGGAGCTCTTCCCTGCAGTCTTACCTCCTCCTGCGGCTGCAGGCAGCCAGGCCCTGCTCCATTTATCAACTGATTATCATTTATCAACTGATCAAATGCCACTGGTCCTGCTTGTCTGACTTTGCCTGTTACCCAGGCTATACTCATGCTGGTTGCATATTAACACATATTGTGCTTCAGCAGCCAGTGGCTTTATTTCCTAAGGGGACATTTCAGACACAAAAAGATCACCCATAAATTTACCTTTTTTCCCTCGCATGAACCAGGAGAGGGTGTCCTGAGGTTAAGCTGGGCCGTTCCCACTTCCATCTCCCTGCACCCACGTCTGCTTTAGGAGCTGGCCTGGCACCACCCAACCTGCGTGAGTGCTGGATGAGACCTCAGGGCCAGCCACCGCCACCTCTCAGGCAGACTTTCCAGGGGAACCTGCAGCCAAGCAGCTACTAGTTTTCTCCCGGTCATCCCACGACAGCACAGCTGTGTTTTCATTCTCTTTACTTATTTTTTTCATGCCTAAAGTCTCTAGGTGTTGCGGTTTTTTTTTTTTTTTTCTGAGACGGAGTTTCGCTCTTGTTGCCCAGGCTGGAGTGCAATGGTGCAATCTCGGCTCACCGCAACCTCCGCCTCCCGGGTTCAAGCAATTCTCCTGCCTCAGCCTCCCAAGTAACTGGAATAACAGGCATGCACCACCATGCCCGGCTAATTTTTTGTATTTTTAGTAGAGATGACGTTTCTCCATGTTGGTCAGACTGATCTTGAACTCCTGACCTCAGGTGATCCGCCTACCTCAGCCTCCCAAAGTGCTGGGATTACAGGCGTGAGCCACCACGCCCGGCCTCTAGGTATGTTTTTAAACCCTTCATTGGCAGTGGCCTGCCCACTCTGTGTGCCTTTCTGGGTTAGCAAGGACTAAGTCAGGACTTGGTGTGTGTGAGACTGGGATGCGGGCTGTGCTCCTTCTCTTTTTTTCCCCACTTGTTCCAAGAGTAAATGTCCTGTCTTTGTGAAGTGCTGAAGACAGATGTGTTCACAGAACGAGACCAGCTTGTTTCACGCTGACTTCGATGTTGGATTACCATAGACAATTATTTAAAGCACCTGAGAGAGAAAGAAAGGTGGCCAAGGTAACGAAGTAATCATTATCTGTGCCTGCCCTGGAGGGACACTGGCCACAAAAGGACAAGGTTGTTCTAATGCACCCCAAAACCCAGCCTGGCATCTCACAAGGGACAGATCTGGTATGAAAATCTGGGGGGATGAACACAGCTCTATTAACTAGAAAAAGAACCATGCCGGGCGTGGCGGCTCACATCTGTAATCCCAGCACTTTGGGAGGCTAAGGCGGGTGGATCACCTGAAGTCACAAGTTCAAGACCAGCCTGACCAACATGGGGTGAAACCCATCTCTACTAAATACAAAAAATTAGCCGGGTGTGGTGGCGGGTGCCTGTAATCCCAGCTACTTGGGAGGCTGAGGCAGGAGAATCGCTTGAACCTGGGAGGTGGAGGTTGCAGTGAGCCGAGATCATGCCGCTGCCCTCCAGCCTGGGCAATAAGAGTGAAAAAACCTCTGTCTCAAAACAAACAAACAAAAAGCCATGATCTCAAATGCTACTTTTTAAAAAATTAATTGAGGTCATCGTTTAAGAATGACAGCCCCAAGATTAGATTGAAGCTAATCTTTGTGATCGAGGCAGCCAGGTCCTTTGTGACATTCTCTGATTCCCGAGCTCCCGCCTCCCCACGCAACTCTTAGAGCAGTCCAGTTCACCCTGGAAACATGGATAATATCCACGTATTAGGGGCATGGAGAGGGGAGGAGTCATAGACATTTCTCTTAGATTGGGTGACAGTCATTTGCCCTTTTCGTGGTTTCATCTCAAACACTCTTGATAGGGCAAATAAATAGTGTCTGAAATAGTCTCAGGGAAATTGGCCGTGTAGGGGGCTCAACTGCATCTGGCAGAAGCCGGAGTCTCCTGGTACAGATCCGCTCCTGGCAGGAGCCAGCACAGGGGAACCCAGGCCGGAGTCTCAGGCTGGAACAGTTGCAGGCCAAGCAACTTCACAAAGTCAAGAGGGCTCTTGTTTTTTTGCGACAGATCCTCTCATCTTCTCCTAAAAGTTGTTTCCATCACGCTGCTCTCATTCTCAAGGGCCTCAAAGCACAAGGATAAAGCCCAGTGTCTGCAAAGCCCACCTGGCTGTCTGCAAAGCCCACCTGACAGCCAGCCTCCTGCTGTGCCCTGATGGGACTGTCTGCTGGGCTGTCGTGTTCCTTCCTACACCCACCCTGGACTCTGCAGGAGCCAGTCTCCTCCTGCCTCGTTTTCTCCCGCGTCGCACACCGCCCTCCTCCTCGGCTTGCCCAGCCTTCAGAATCCACTTGAACTTGAGCCCCTTCCAGAATTGCTCCTCTTTCCTTGCCTAGAGCCCATCCCTTCCTCACTGCTCTGAACAGCAGGTCTGACCTGTTGAGCCAGCACTGGCCTTCGGGCTGGCTTCAGACTCCTCTTACGTTAATATTCTCATCTAAGGGTAATGTCTTATCTCCCCAGACAGGCTGAAAGCTCTTTCAGGGGATGGTTCTGGTATGATGCTGCACACGTATCACAAGCCTCCAATCAATAGTTCGGGAATAAATAAATGTTACTGTGTCTGTGTTTGTCCCCCCAGCTCTGGAGAGCGTGGGAGCCAGTGACCAAGAAGGCCGCCTCCCACTTATCAAAGAGTCTCACATTCCTCCCGAGTTAACGAGCATATTTGTGTGAATAACGTCTTTTATGTTATATACAGTTTACATACATATATGTGTTGTGTATATGTTATATGTGTTATAACTCTCTTTTATTTATTTATTTATTTTTGAGATGGAGTTTCACTCTGTCGCCAGGCTGGAGTGCAGTGACACGATCTTGGCTCACTGCAACCTCCACCTCCTGGGTTCAAGTGCTTCTCCTGCCTCAGCCTCCTGAGTAGCTGGGACTACAGGTGTCCGCCACCACCCCTGGCTAATTTTTGTATTTTTATTGGAGTCGGGGTTTCACAGTGTTGGCCAGGATGGTCTCGATCTCCTGACCTTGTGATCTGCCTGCCTCGGCCTCCCAAAGTGCTGGGATGACAGGCGTGAGCCACCCCGCCTGGCCTTATATGTGTTACAACTTTGTATGATAAAAGTGGGGATGATTCGCATGGGGGAAACCTGTTTTCATTCTAAGATTGAAAAACAAAAATCAAGAAACTCAGAATGAAGTTTGTTTTTCAATCACCTATTAAATGGAAAATGGTAATTTTCTGAAAAAGCATCTCATTATGGGAGACTTGGGGGAATGGAGAGAGGCAGGGCAAAGGACCCAAAGCTGCAGATATGTGGAGTGAGAAAGTCTAGAGATCTGAGGCCCCGCGTGAGCCCTATAGTGGCAACATTGTATTAGATCCAGGAAATGTGCTCATAGAGTAGATTGTCGATGCTCCTATCACACGGACACACACACACACACACAAAGGATAACTGTAGGAGGGGATGGATCTGTGAATTTGCTTGATAATCATAACTATCTCACTGTGCAGAAGTATGTCAGAACATCATGGTGTATACTGTAAATACGATACAAAGCATCTTATTCGCCAACAGAAGTCACAGAGAATGAACACTGCGGTAACCTCAAGTACCCCAGCCATCGTGACATTTCGGGGCAGCTGTACCCACGGGCGGAGAAGGGGTGCCTGTCTGAGCCCCTCACAGGCCCGCACCTGCTTCTGGAAATGCCACTGCTGACTCCCATCAGTCATGGTGTTTACAGCTCCAGGCAGGATCATCGCTGGAGCTGACTTACTCATTTCTGAAAAGTCAGTTTCTTTTCTGGAGGACGTTCACATGCCAGTGTCCGGATTTCCTGTGCATGAAGAAATGAGGACGCAGTGGGGAAGCATGCTTGCCTGAAGCTTCGTTTTGTTTCTTCATCCTGGCTCCAACCCCAGGCGGCCCTCATCTCGCTGGGAGGGGAACGCTGGCCGAGTCACAGCCAGGCATGCTGAGTGGAGACAGGTGCGTAGGGAGGGCTCCAGGTGGGGACTGTCCCATGTGTAGGAGAGGAATCCAGGGACAGGGAGAGGCCGGGTGGGCCGCAGAGGCACAGACCAGTCGGATGCAAAGCAGGAAGTGGAACTTCCTCTTCCCAATGTCATCTGGATCCTCCTCCTCCGTGTGGGGATCGTCACAGTCACACCTCGCTGAGCCAGGTGGTGGCTGGCCCCGAGCACAGGAGGGACCTCCTGGGGCCCCCAAGGGAAGCCACACACACAAGGCCCCAACTCAGTTGCTCTCCCAGACTCTCTCCCCGCTTTCTTGGAGGGTGCAACGGGATGGAAGAAAATCTGAATAACTAATCCTAAGTAGTACACGTTATGCCATTTCTCCCACAGAAACCTCTTTCCTCTAAACTCTGAAGGCACTTAGAGCCCATACCAGTTAGTGCGAATTTATTTTCCCTCTTGGCCCGTTCACTATTGGTTCTTCACTAATTTGGTCTCTTCAACTCAAGTCCAACTTCCTAGAGGGCAGAGGATGGCATGATTTTAGTACCATATCTCCCCACCACCCCCTATATCTAGTACGGCTTAAATACATGAAGTATATAATTTAATTAAAATGAGCCGAAAATACATATATCATGACATCCTATCCCAAATATATAATGTTTATCAATATGAGCAGGTACAATAGAGAACGTTGGCGTGGATAGGCTTGTTTTGAAAAGCAGGAAAATCTCAAGCAGAAGCTGCTACTAGCACATGTGGGCCGAGGAAGTCTCCCGGCCGCAGCCTGGCCTCTAGGGCCAACCCTCAAGGAGCCATTTGCACTGGGTGGGATCAGGGTACATTGCCCAGAACATTGCAGGTGACGGCCCTGGGACAAAACATGTCTCAGGAGAAATCCCATTCCTGGTTCTACAGGCGAGTGCCTCCAGGTGCCTGCATCGCAGTTACCCAGGGCCTACTCACCTCAAGGCAGAGTTGGGTATCCAGATGACTAGAGGCAGCAAAGGACACGATTCTGGAGTTAGGGTTGGGGATGGCCCCATTTTCCCTCTTTGATAGAAGTCAACACTCCAGGACATTTGAACGGTACCAGAGGCTGCCACAAAGACCACAGCTGCGACAGCTGAGACTGGCCCCTGGCAGGAGCCAATAACTCTGCAGGATCAGAGAGGTGCCAGAGAACCTGACCATGGAAACGTTTTTGTCCAGGCTGGCAGTAACAAACACTCTTCCACCCTTGATACCAACAGAAATAAGCAGCAATCTTGGGCTCATTGGCTCACACCTGTAATCCCAGCATTTTGGGGGCAGAGGTGAGCAGATCGCTTGAGCCCAGGAGTTGGAGGCCAGCCTGGGAAACATGGTGAAACCCCTTCTCTACCAAAAAAAAAAACCCCCACAAAACTTAGCCATGCCTATAGTCCTAGCTACTCAGGAGGCTGAGGTGGGAGAATGACTTGAGCCCAGAAGGCGGAAGTTGCAGTGAGCTGTAATCACACTGCACTCCATTCTGGGCAACAGAGCAAGACATTCTTTTTTTTTTTTTTTTTTTTGAGACGGAGTCTTGCTCTGTCGCCCGGGCTGGAGTGCAGTGGCCGGATCTCAGCTCACTGCAAGCTCCGCCTCCCGGGTTTATGCCATTCTCCTGCCTCAGCCTCCTGAGTGGCTGGGACTACAGGTGCTCGCCACCTCACCCGGCTAGTTTTTTGTATTTTTTAGTAGAGACGGGGTTTCACCGTGTTAGCCAGGATGGTCTCGATCTCCTGACCTCGTGATCCGCCCGTCTCGGCTTCCCAAAGTGCTGGGATTACAGGCTTGAGCCACCGAGCCCGGCCGACATTCTTAAGAACAAGAAAAAAGCAGCAATCTTCTCCAAGGATCAAGGGAGGGTGCCATCAGTTAGTACTTTCTAAAGCTGTGTCATTATCTCTTTTTAGCCCACTTCCCCTCCCTCCCCATCCCTCAGTCAAGTCCCTAGGATCTGAGTTTGCTTTTGAAGCTTGAAGTGGCCTTCAGCTCAGAGACATCTCTCTGGGGACCCTGCTTCTCTTTTCTACATCTGTCCCAATAGTTGAGCAGGGACTGGAACAGCTTAAGATGAGCAGCAGCCACCTGTTCCCAAAAAGCCCTTAGCTTGGATTCTCAGCAGACAGTGGAACATCAGTTTCATACACATTTTGTATTTCTCACCCCATCTGCAAACCTTTTCTTTGAAGAGTATTCCAAGAATGGAACGCAGAGCTCCCCAGAAGCACACTGTTGCTTGAGTTTGGACTAGAATTTAATGTTCCCTCCACCTCAAGAGAATCCAAGATGTATATCTCTACATCAGATGCCACTAGGAGTCTTCCTGTCCCTTATCATTTTAGTGAAGAAGTGACTCGCTGGTGTCATCCTTGCTTCACAGAGGGAGGAGCCAGGCATCAGATTCCGCCCTTTCGGAAAGGAAGAAGGAGGGAGAACGGGGACAGACCTGTGTGTGCAGCGCTATGGAGACAGTTCACTATGTCGAGTACAACACATTCCCTTAGTCTCATTCGAAAGCCATGATGGACAGAGAGGTGTGGAAAATCTAAGATCACAAATACGCCATGAGAAAGCATCTTTGTTTCTACTGCTACTTTACAAAACCACATCTCTAACTACTAACACTTCAAATTCCCTCCAAATAAGCGTCTTTTCCCAATTGTCCCTCACTACTAACTATAGTCAAGATCTGGAATTACTACGGAAATTTAGCATCTGAAAGAAACAGGAGGTTATGATTAATCCCTAATTACAATTGGGCACAAACTTACTGCTTTTCTTCTACCTTTTCTAATTAAATTAAGTACCCAATGCTCTTCTTGTTTTCCGCCAGGTGTTCTAGTCACTGCATGATGGGATTGTTACTTTTGCCACTTCTCTGGACTCCTCACTCTTAATCATTTTAAACGTGGTTAAAATGACAATCTTTACCATATTTGATATATAACTTTTGAAAAGAATAAAACTTAGCACCCTCCTGTTAGTCCTTATCTAAATGGAAACTTATTAGCCGAGCATCAAGGGCCCAGTGAAGTGCCCCCTCATTGGAAATTCATCTTTGCTTTTTTTTTTTTATATATATTTCAATCATGTCAATTTCTTATTGTTCTTCTAAATAGGTGCTGATTACTAAACTCTATTCATGGGTTTTATTTTTTATGTTCCTCTCCATTAATTACTATTCTTCACTGACTTTAAGACTTCATGATTCATTCTTTTAAAAGAAGGTGTTTGATTTCCTCCACTGTTAACTATTAAGTAACTCTCTGATAACATGGTTTTCAGGCTATCTTTCTCATCTGGAGTAATTATGTTTCAAGTGTCAGGGGGAAATACATTTTCTATCCTGTGCAAAAACTCATGCTGGGCACTAAGAGCATGGAGCATGTCCCAGTTATCTATTGCTGCATAACAAACCAACCCAAACTTAGCAGTATAAAATAATCACTACTTTAGTATGCACATCAATTTTCAGAGTCAGAAATTCTTTTCTGCTTTATGTATGGAGTCTCAGCTGGGAGGGACATAAATGGCTGGAGACAGACATCTCCAGCCCAGTCCAGCCAACAGCCTCCGCTCCTGCGCACCCGCAGCCTGGGGCCCCAGGTTCCTGTGGTCTTATCGACCCTAATCCTCCCATCTCTCCTTCCCACTCCCTCTCCAAATTATTTCAGAATTCCAAATTCTTATCTGGATCCTGCAAAGTAATTCAGCTACTCTTCAGAGCCTCTCAGTTATTACCAAATTCGCCCGGAAGCTTGAATTTACCTATCTAAATCCATTCTCAGAAACACACTGGCCTTTT
>NW_012112364.1:3631372-3632784 GCF_000951035.1 Colobus angolensis palliatus | reverse complement strand
CGCCGAGGACTCGAGACGCGGGGCCGAGGCCCCCGGGGGGCCGGAGCAGGCTGGCGGGAAGCGAGGAAAAGGCGAAAGGAAGAAACGCCCCGTCCGGGGGAAAGGGGAGGCCGCCTTGCCTTTGCGCGCCCCCCGGCCTGGGCACCGCTTCTCTGACTCCCCGCCACAGGTCCCTGCGGCCGCTGGGGCTGGCCGGGGAAAGAAGCCGGTCCAGAGGTGCGAGGAGGGGCCCAGGGGTCCTGGGCCAGCCCCGTAGCACCTGCGGGCTCCGACTCGGCAGCATGGGGTGGCGGGGATGCGCTGCGGCCTGAAGAGCCCTCCGGTTAGGGCCCCTGATCAGGACTGAGGGCCGTAAGCTCAGTGGGTGCCCCCTCCCCAGGAAGCAGGACGCACAGCCGGTGTGTCCTCTGGGAAGGGCACCTCAGAGGAAACCGCGCAGCTCCTTGGAGGCATCAGTCAGGAGTTGGGGGTAACTTCCCACCTGTTCCACCCAGACAAGGGTCACCCTGAGGAGCTGCTGGCTGGCCCGTGCCCACCCCGCCTCCCCTCTTCACGGGCGGAGGGGAAGCCA
The DNA here is from genome assembly GCF_000951035.1 of Colobus angolensis palliatus. Taxonomy (NCBI): domain Eukaryota; kingdom Metazoa; phylum Chordata; class Mammalia; order Primates; family Cercopithecidae; genus Colobus; species Colobus angolensis. Next base: position 3,632,213 of record NW_012112364.1, on the reverse strand, counting down.
AGGTCAGCGGGAGGTGGGGGAGAGACTCCACTGTCCGACTCCGACTCCCTCCGGCCTCCCCGGAGGAGGGAAGCAAAGGGAGGAGGGGCTCCTGACTCCTGCAGGTCCCGACCCCGCAGAGGGGCGCTCAGCGCCTCTTCGGAAACCCCATTTGGGGCCAATATTGATATTGCACCTGCGCTTCTCTTTCAGCAAACCCCAGAAATTTACTCCGTGGAGCTCAGCGGAACTAAGGACATCGTGAAAACAGACAAGGGGGATGGGAAGGAGAAGTACAGGGGTCTGAAGAACAACTGCCTGGAACTCAAAAAGAAAAATCACAAAGAGGAGTTTCAGAAAGAACTCCATCTGGTCAGTAGCCTTAAGCCACAGGGGTCCTGCCGGCCATGGCCTTTCCCAGCAAAAGCTTGGCCCTAGAACCCACCTCTTACCACATTCAGTCTGAGGGATTTGAAATCCCCTTGAGATTGGTTTCCTGGTGTGTGGTGTGTGTGTATGTGTGTGGTGTGTGTATGGTGTGTGTATGGTGTGTGTGTGTATGTGTGTGGTGTGTGTGTATGTGTGTGGCGTGTGCTGTATGTGTGTACTGTGTGTGGTGTGTCTGTGTTTGGTGTGTATATGTGTGTGGTATATGCGGGGTGTGTGTGTGGTGTGTGTATGTGTGTGGTATGTATATGTGTGGTGTATGTGCGTGGTATGTGTAGTGTGTGGTGTATATGTGTGGTGTATATGTGTGGTGTATGTGCGTGGTATGTGTGGTGTGTGTAGTGTGTGGTGTATATGTGTGGTGTGTGTGTGGTGTGTGTATGTTTGTGGTGTGTGTGGTGTGTCTGTGTGTGTG
>NW_012112364.1:3589283-3631175 GCF_000951035.1 Colobus angolensis palliatus | reverse complement strand
CGTGGTATATGTGGTGTGTGTGTAGTGTGTGGTGTGTACGTGTGTGTGGTGTGTGTGTGTATGTGCGTGGTATGTGTGGTGTGTGTGTACGTGTGGTGTGTACGTGTGGTGTGTGTATGTGTGTGGGGTGTGTGTGGTGTGTGTGGTGTATGTGTGTTGTGTGTGTGTGTTTTGAATGGTGTGATAGTATCTGCCCAGAGGTCAGGACCTCTGCAGGATTCCTGCGTTCTGGTTGGAGGCAGTCCCTGTAGAATTCAGAAGGAAGAGCCTCTGATTCCAGGCCCCACAGGCAAGGCCAGACCCCTCTCCCCCGAGCTGCTGCAGTGAGAAGTAAGTAACCACTTACCAGTTTTCAACTGATTAGTAAAACTATTTGAGCTGGAACTTCTGAGGAGGAAAACCGAAGCCCCTAGGCCATGCAGATTGCAGGTATGAAACCGCAGGGAAAAGCAGTTTCAGTGGTAAAAATGTGGAGCTTGGATTGGGAGCACCTCAGGCCCCATCAGAGTCCCGCGTCTCCACTGAGCTGAAACTGGCAACAAATGACTGACCCTCACTGAAGGTCCATTTTCTCTGTGTAAAATGGGAAATAAATAATTTGCTGGGGTCTAGGAGGGGAATAAATGAGATGAGGACATTGCAATTCAGGTGCTTTAGGGGTGTGCAATATTATTATTATTCTTAAGGAAGAGCTCTGGAGTTATTAAAACTGGCTTTTTTTTTGGCGGGGGGACAGAATTTTGCTCTTGTTGCCCAGGCTGGAGTGCAATGGCGCTATCTCTGCTGCACACTCCGCCTCCTGGGTTCAAGCGATTCTCCTGCTTCAGCCTCCTGAGTCACTGGGATTACAGGCGCCATCACACCCAGCTAATTTTTGTTATTTTTGGTAGAGACATAGTTTCGCCATGTTGGCCAGGCTGGTCTCGAACTCCTGACCTCAGATGATCCACCTGCCTGGGCCTCCCAAAGTGCTGGGATTACAGACGTGAGCCACTGTGTCCGGCCCAAACTGGCCACTTTAATAATCAAACTGCCTTGGGTCTGAAATGTGACAGATTTTATCTTGGTAACACCAAAGGGGAAACTTCTACACTGAGCTTGAGATGTGCTGGATTGTCCCCACCGTCCTTGGCAGATCTTAAAGCTCTGTGACTCCTGAAGGGGCCTCCTCTTTTGTGCTGGAGAGCCATTTGTTAAGTATTCAGAAATTCGGCAGGCTGACTGACATCCTGTTAGCAGCTTGAAATTTGGTTCTAGTGAGAAATCAGCAAACTCGACAAATCTGAGCTTTGTAGTTACCTTTCCTGGAGAGTTTGTTAAACATTCTACAGCACACCACTGGGCATTTGTCCGTATCTATCATGATAGACATTGAAGAACAGATCCCTGAAACTGGACTGACCTCAATTCAAATCCCAGTGTAACTGATGTTCAGTTTTCTATTTTGAAAAATACAAGAATTTTTTTTCTACCTCTTAGGGTTACTAGGAGGATTAAATGAGATAAAACGGGGAAAAGACAGCACAGCCCCAGACGATAGATAGTTCTTATTATTTCCCATTATCTCTAGCGTTTAAGATTGAAGACATACCTATTTTTCCCTTGACATTACAAGGGTCCTGTAATTTCAGCAGCATATTGAATGCTTTTGCCTCCCAACCTTTCTTGGCAAATTAGTGCCTAATGACACCTGAGGTATCCTGGCCTTTGAATAAAGGGCCAGGTGATGACCCTAGGGGTGGGTGGGGTGCTGCCCTGTGCTAGTACAGTGCTGGCCAGTAGAGGGCACCCCAGACACACACCACCACCTTACCCCACCCCTCCCCCATGCTCTCATCCCCATGCCCAGGGTGAAGGGACAGGAAAGGTCCTCTGCTATCTGCAGGGACCTTAAAGTCTGAGGTCCATGCATGGAGACAATGGCTTGGATCATCCACTACTTGTATCTGCCCAAAACTTAGCGTGTTGTGCTGTGCTCTGTGCAGAACATAGCCTCAATCTTCTGAATCCCCCGCAATATCACACTCAGTCGATATTAGTAGAAGGGATGAAGGAACAAAGCAGAATCTGGCTGAGAAGAGGGCTAGAAGCATGATAATAGTGATAATAATGAATTCTGTTTTATTGGAAGGCCTAGTCTCTTACTGCAACGTGGAACTATTTTTTGCATATGCGTAAGAAAAGAGACGACGTGAGTACCAGTCAACAGTATCAATCTTTGTTTCACACAATCGGGGTTTAAAGAATCCTGAGTGCTGGGCTTTCTAGGGGGAGCCAGGAAGACTTACCCTAGGTTTTCTGCTACAGGAAAGGCTTCTTGTCCTTTAGCCCAGTGGTTCTCAAAGGGAGAGGAGAAGAGGATTCCCCCACCCCTCTCCCAGGGGAAAAATGGAAACATTTTTGGTTACAACTGAGGGGAGGATGTTAGTGGGTGGAGCCCACAACAAAGAATTATTCGCCCAGAATGGCAGCAGGGTCACGGGTGAGAAACCCCACTGTGGTCTAATGATTCTGTAGCAGAATTCACAAGTGGCAGCCACAATGGTGTGGGTTTATTCAGCAGAACCTTTACCTGCAGGGTTGCTGTGCCCAGTGAGCTCCCTGAGTGTCACAGCTTGAGTGAGGGAAGCTGCTTTTCCCTGCCAGAGCCCACACAGCAAAGGAGGAGGAGTTGTGCTAGCCCATGAAGCGCGGGTCTAGCGTGGTTTTGCCAGCAGCCCCAGCCAATCCCAGGGTTCAGGTCTGAGGGAAGCCTCCAGCTCACTGGCACCTGGAAGATGAGGGTGCGAGGACGTGTATGCGCTGGAGTTCAGACTGAAGCGAGGTGCATGGCTTTGTTCAGACAAGCTGCAGGCAGCTTCTGGGTAGTAACAGCAAGTGCAGGATTGTGCCGACTCAGGGACAGTCACTCCTGAGGCAGTGCCATCCTTCGCTGGACAGCTGCCTAGCACAGGAGTTCTTTCTCTCCGTCCGTCACACTCCTTGGTCCCCTCCCATCCTCAGAGCTGCTATTCCCAGCTTCTATGGCTGGTCTTGGGGCTTGAGTCTTTTGGAATTATCTTATTCACTCTGTTCTTCCTTTCATGGACTTTAGGATGACCACAAACTCAGCAATAGGGAATTGGAAAAGAAATATGGCACAGACATCATTACGGTGAGTCGTGGGAACCAGGGATTCAGAATAGAAGCCCCCCGACTCTACAGAGGGAAGGCTGTGTGTGGTGGGGAGTGTGTGGAAGAGTAACGGCAACTTTAGGAGGAGGCGCCCCTGCAGCACCTTTGAGACTGCAGTTATTTGCATCTGGACACTGTTCAAGTCAACAGAAATACCTACTGTGGGGTCACACTGGCCTGGCAGTGAGAGGGACCAAGAGGGACAGATGACTCCTGGCCTCAAGGAGAAAGTGGCCAGGTGGGGGAGGCAAATGTGTATGGAAGTGCCCTGAGACTCACTCTGTCCCGCTGGGATGGCTGCAAGAAGTAGAAACGCTATGCTGGGAGAAAGGTGGATTCTGACTGAAGGGGCCAGAGCTGGCTCTTGGGCTGCTGCCATGTTTGTGCTGGAACTCAAGACTATTTGGATTTAAGCTGGTGGAGGACCCCAGGGCCAGTAAGCACAGAGCCGGATTGGAGACAGTCTGGGCTTGCTGGAAGCTAGTATGTGTGGAGAGGGGACAAGTGCAGCAGGAATGAAGCCAGGAAGGTCATCTGGGTGAAGCTGTCAAAGTATTCACATTAAACTAACAAGCAGGGGCTGTCGTAGAGGTAGAAGGGACATGGTTTCTACACAAGGAGGTGATTTCATTGGTTTTCAAAAGGCAGTTCTCGTAGAAGATCATTTTTTTTTTTTTTTTTTGAGGCGGAGTCTCGCTCTGTCGCCCAGACTGGAGTGCAGTGGCCGGATCTCAGCTCACTGCAAGCTCCGTCTCCCAGGTTTATGCCATTCTCCTGCCTCAGCCTCCGAGTAGCTGGGACGACAGGCGCCCGCCACCTCGCCCGGCTAGTTTTTGTATTTTTTTAGTAGAGACGGGGTTTCACCATGATAGCCAGGATGGTCTCGATCTCCTGACCTCGTGATCCGCCCGTCTCGGCCTCCCAAAGTGCTGGGATTACAGGCTTGAGCCACCGCGCCCGGCCAGAAGATCATTTTTTTAAAGTGAGACATGGAAAGGTCTAGAAGAATGGAACAATAGCCCAGGACTGTGAAATGAGGATCTGAAACAATGCTGAAAGATATTGCAGGGGCTGGGCGCGGTGGCTCATGCCTGTAATCCCAGCACTTTGGGAGACTGAGGTGGGCAGATCACCTGAGGTCAGGAGTTTTGAGACCAGCCTAACCAACATAGTGAAATCCCGTTTCTACTAAAAATACAAAAAATTAGCAGGGCATGGTGGCACATGCCTGTAATCTCAGCTACTCGGGAGGGTGAGGCAGGAGAATCACTTGAACCCAGGAGACGGAGGTTGTGGTGAGTGGAGATCACGCCACTGCACCCCAGCCTGGGCAACAAGAGTGAAACTCCATCTCAAAAAAAAAAAAAAAGAAAGATATTGCAGACAAACACAACCAGCAGGACTTGCGGGGATTTTTATTGAGCCCCTCATCTCGCTAGCCACGTCACAGCAGCAGGAGGAGGAGAGCTGGTCAGGTGATGGGCTGGGGTGGGGGCCAGGAGGTGAGAGCAGGGAAGGCAGGAGGGAGGAGCCAATGATGAGCTTATTGTGAGTTATACCATAAGAAGTCTTTCCGGAACACCCCTGAGGAAATGTTCTGCAGTTATTCAGAAAGATGAGTCTGGGGTTCCAGAAAAGGAATTGCTAGGGAAGGGAGATGGGAATCAAGTCATTCAACAGATATTTGAATCACTACCACAGAAAAAGCATGAGACGCAAGAGAGAACACAGAAATGACCAAGACCGGCCCGGTCATGGTGGCTCAGGCCTGTAATCATAGCACTTTGGGAGGCCAAAGTGGGCAGATCACTTGAGGTCAGGAGTTTGAAACCAGCCTGGCCAACATGGTGAAACACTGTCTCTACTAAAAGTATTTTTAAAGTTATCCAAGTGTGGTGGCGGGCGCCTGCCATCCCAGCGAGGTGGGAGGCTGAGGCAGGAGAATCGCTTGAACCCAGGGGGAGGGGGTTGCAGTGAGCCGAGATCGCACCACTGCTCTCCAGCCTGGGCCACAGAGTGAGACTCTGTCTCAAAAAAAAAAAGGACTAAGACAGAGTCCTGGCCTTTAAGTAGCTTACGACATAATTAGGGAGAAGAGGTATCTATAGACTTGTCCACAAAGATGGTTTGTGGGGGAAATTCTTGTGCACACGCAGGGTTTCAAAGGTGAGGGCGCCTCATGGATGGCAGGCCCCCCAGGGCAGGCGCTGCTCGCATGGGCTCAGGGCTTGGGTGGGATTTATGCCTGTCAAGATGAATGAGAACTTAGGCTGGATGTGTAGAAAGGTAGAAAAGGAGGAGGCGTAAGGATGGAAACTAAAGCCACATGCTGTCTATGCAGGGTTCCAGAAGTTCCCCTCTTTCCTGGGGAGTTACTGCGTTGCTCTTAGCCCTGGTGACCAGCTTCTTCATTCCAAGTCCTCCTTCATCAAATTACTCCTCTGGCTGGATAAACCTCTAAGAAACTAAAACCCCTTAGCAGAGCAGAGTGCAGTAGCTCTGGACCCAGTCACCACGTTGAAACCGGTCGCTGCCATGGACAGGCCAGGTTCCTCGGGCAGGTTGCATCATTTTTCTGTGCCTCCAATTCCACCTCTGTGAATGAGGAGACCGAGGAATAATAGCTCCTGCCTCAAGGGTCATTTTAAAGACTAAACGAGTGAATATACAGAACACAGCACCTGGCTATTAAGCATTACAGTCTTTCAAAAAAAGCTGGGCAGCTGGAGAGGTGAGGCACGGTCCGCTTTTCTCAAGACCTTCTTTGGGCATAGTGCCTCGCCCCAAGCTGCACAACTATGCAGCCCAACCCCGGAGGGCGGAGGAATGTCTAATTCGTATTTGTTTTGGTTGTGCATGTGCTTTGTTTGGCTTCCCCAGGGTCTCTCCAGCACCAGAGCTGCCGAGCTCCTGGCCCGGGATGGGCCCAACTCCCTCACCCCTCCCAAGCAGACGCCTGAGATCGTCAAGTTCCTCAAGCAGATGGTGGGGGGGTTCTCTGTCCTCCTGTGGGTGGGCGCCTTTCTCTGTTGGATCGCATTTGGGATTGAGTACTCCAGCAACAAGTCTGCATCCCTGAACAATGTAAGGCTCTGGGGTGTCCCCTCCGGGTTTTGCTGGCAGAGCCATCCAGTGCGGCCTCGGAGGCACAGCTGAGGGCTGGATGGCACTGCTTAGGTGTGGGAAAGTCAGGCATTTTCCCAGCTGGAAAACAGAAATTCGATCTGGCTTTCTGATGTTCCAGAGGCAGTGTGGGAATGAAGAGGGATACACAAAACACTTTGCTTTTTTTTTTTTTTTTTGAGACGGAGTCTTGCTCTGTCGCCCAGGCTGGAGTGCAGTGGCCGGATCTCAGCTCACTGCAAGCTCCGCCTCCCGGGTTCACACCATTCCCCTGCCTCAGCCTCCCGAGTAGCTGGGACTACAGGCGCCCGCCACCTCGCCCGGCTAGTTTTCTGTATTTTTTAGCAGAGACGGGGTTTCACCGTGTTAGCCAGGATGGTCTCGATCTCCTGACCTCGTGATCCGCCCGTCTCGGCCTCCCAAAGTGCTGGGATTACAGGCTTGAGCCACCGCGCCCGGCCAACACTTTGCATTTTTAAGGGGAAGAAAATCTGCATCCATGTGAAGTAGTTTGGGGCTCTGTCTCCCCCAAGCTAACCTCTCCCTTTAACACGGAGAGCGACTGTGCCTGCCAAGACATGGGTACCAAATCCACAAAACTGAATCGGCCAACGTGATGCCAAGAGACAGAAGTCAGAGGCAACAGGCCACATGTCATGGGGTTGGATTGACATGTAATGTGCAGAACAGGCACATCCTTGGAAGCAGGAACCAGATCGGTGATGCCAGGGCATGGGACAGGAGCAGGGAGTGACAGCAGAGGGGCCGGGGGGATCTCCAGGCAGGGTGGAGATGCTCTGAGGCTGCGGTGGAGGGTGGCTGCATGGCTCTGTAAACTTAAAAAATCAGTAAGTTGTGCCCTTAACATGGGCGAATTCTGTGGCCTGTAAACTATACCAGGGCATAACCGCCAGCGTTGCATCCTCCCATGGAGAGCTCTAGCCCCAGGGCCTGTCTCCTTCCCGCTGCTGCTTTCTTTGACTGACGCCCTCCTCCTCACCCAGGTGTACCTGGGCTCTGTGCTTGTCCTGGTGGTCATTTTCACGGGGATCTTTGCTTATTACCAAGAGGCAAAAAGCACCAACATCATGTCCAGCTTCAAAAAGATGATCCCTCAGGTGAGTGGCAGCCACCCGTCCTCTGGCCTCTGGTGACTCCCGGGTGAGGAAGCCTCAGCTGAGAGGGGCACAGGGCCCCGAGGGCCAAGTGTTCCCACTTCCGTCCCTGTCGGAGCCATCGTGGGTGAATTAACCCATCTGTCGGAACCCCAGTTCCTCACAGGGTTTTGATGGTCGAATGAGGTACCAGCCAGGGCAGTGCTGGTCAGCGCGTGGCATCTTCTGTTCCTGCTCCTCAGCGTTTGTGGACAGTGGTTCTGGGTTCCGGAAGGGACCTGTGGAAGGTCAGGGAGTGTTCTTTCACGGGCAGCCAAGGAGACCAGCCTGCAGTTGTTTATCTGTGACCATGTTTGGGTCACATGTTTGCTACTGAGCCCCAGAATGCAATCGGTGGGAAGCCCAGTGCTCCCCTCTTCCCCAAAGACCCCTGTCAGGTGTCCGCACTATCTCTGGCTCAGAGAACTGCAGGCTGGAGGAGAGATTCTGGGTGGAAAAGATGCCTCTTGCCAAGCTTGAAGCAGGAGATCACCTCGTTAAAGTTTCCCTGACCCTCGCAAGATTATCGGCCTCCCCAGCCCCACCTTCAGTGTTCTGCCCCGACGCCCAGCCAGGATTGCTCACCCTTAACGGTCTCCTTTTCTAGGAGGCCCAGGAGTCTGGCTTGGCCAGATCTGGCCAACAGTGACTCTTCTGTTCCAAGAAAAGCTCCATGAGCTCAAGAAAAAGTAGTTCTTAGAGTCTTCAGGCCTCGGGTGAAGCAGTCTTCTGTTTCAGTCTTGCTATTCTGACAGCCCAGGCTCCAGCAGAATGCTGTGCCCACAGGGCCAGGTGCAGGCTGCCTAGCAGCATGGAATCAACAGTGACAGTGACCAGGACGTTCCAAGGCCCCTGTCCTGGGGTTTGGTGTGGCACAGATTGGGGAGGAGGGCCGGTGTCCCTCCAGGGTCTGAGGCATCTGTCATGGTTTTCTTCTGCAGCAAGCTCTGGTCATCCGAGATTCTGAGAAGAAGACCATCCCTTCAGAGCAGCTGGTGGTAGGGGACATTGTGGAGGTCAAAGGAGGAGACCAGATCCCCGCAGACATCAGGGTGCTGTCTTCTCAGGGGTGCCGGGTAAGCAGCAGGGGGCACCCACCCCAAGGACCATGTTCCCAACCCGCTGGCTCTGTGGTCTTTCCCAGCATCAGTATAAGAGGCGGGGAATGAGGTACCCAGCTGTGAACCATTCTCAACATTTCTTCTAGGTGGATAACTCCTCTCTCACGGGGGAATCTGAGCCCCAGCCCCGCTCCTCTGAGTTTACCCATGAAAACCCCCTGGAAACGAAGAACATCTGCTTCTATTCCACAACGTGTCTGGAAGGTAAAAGGCCTCTGGCTCTCAGCCCACATGTCCACCTGTGTCCCTTCTCCCTCCTGGGCTCCCAGATCTGTCCTTTGCCACACCCTGTTACAAAGCTCATCCCAGAGGAAGCATGGAACTGAAGGGCCTAGAGGATGATGCGTGGCCACTGGAATGTGGTGTGTCTATTGACTGTGCCAGCCGCCAGAGAGGGCTGCGAGCTGGCTGCACACCCCTCCTAGCTGGGGACCCCTGGAATAAAACGTCTACTTCCCCTGTAGGCACCGTCACCGGCATGGTCATCAACACAGGTGACCGCACCATCATTGGCCATATTGCCTCCTTGGCCTCAGGAGTTGGAAATGAGAAGACGCCCATTGCCATTGAGATCGAGCACTTCGTTCATATTGTGGCAGGAGTGGCTGTCTCCATCGGCATCCTTTTCTTCATCATCGCAGTGTCCATGAATTATCGAGTCCTGGATTCCATCATCTTCCTCATTGGCATCATTGTGGCCAATGTGCCCGAGGGCCTCCTGGCCACTGTCACCGTGAGTCCATGCTGTTAGACGGCCTGCACCCGGCCCTGTGGGCACAGCGTTGGTACTGGGGAGGCGCCCACACAAACTGCAATCTCCCCCAGGTCCAGAGCACCATGCCTTCCCCGCCAGGGACAACCATGGAACATTCTGAATAGATTGTTTCTTACGGAGAAAGAAACGGTTTTGCAAAAAAAAATTGCTGTTTTTTGAGACGGAGTCTCGCTCTGTCGCCCGGGCTGGAGTGCAGTGGCCTGACCTCAGCTCACTGCAAGTTCCGCCTCCCAGGTTCACGCCATTCTCCTGCCTCAGCCTCCCGAGTAGCTGGGACTACGGGCGCCCGCCACCTCGCCCGGCTAGTTTTTTGTGTTTTTTAGTAGAGATGGGGTTTCACCATGTTAGCCAGAATGGTCTCGATCTCCTGACCTCGTGATCCGCCCGTCTCGGCCTCCCAAAGTGCTGGGATTACAGGCTTGAGCCACCGTGCCCGGCCTACGTTATGCTTTCAATCTGCAGTTCACGTAGCTTACTCTGCCCCTTGAGATCTGGATAAGACAGGCTCCACCATTTGCAGATTTTCTAGAAGCCTGATGCCTTCCCCACATTTCTTTGGCAGTTTCTACAACCTAGGCATTTAGGCACATTGCCATACTCCACTTACCTCTCTTAGGAAAAAAAAATTCCTCCCATTTTTCCTGCCGAGGACTCCAGCCCTTTCCTGGCCAACCCCAGACCCAGCTCTGGCTCTGCGTGTATGAGCCTGTGTCATTCAGTCCCTAGACAAGAGCCCCTCCTCCCCAGTCTCTGCCTGGCCAACCCCAGACCCAGCTCTGGCTCTGTGTGTATGAGCCTGTGTCATTCAGTCCCTAGACAAGAGCTCCTCCTCCTCAGTCTCTGCCATGGGGGTCCCACGGGGTAGGAGAGGAGGGATTTATGTTTCCGGTTTGGTGACTACATGATCATTGGCCTGCTATTGTCCTGGCCAAAGAAAAGAGAAGTTTTTGAAGTCCGGGTGTCTTCTGACTCCAGGAGATAGTAATTTGGGGAAATGGGAGCCAAAAGAACCCTTTGAGATCTGGGGGTGTAAAAGGATCTTTAAAATATGGAGCTTTTAAAACTGAAAAGCTCATTTTTTGTGTTGTTTCAACACAAAAGCTGATGAATTCCCCAAAGCAATAAGTGTGTCCTTTGGGACAACCTCTGGCATGCAGCAGCCAGTCTCTGGAGCACACTCTTGCTTAGGGACCACAGGAGGTGTCGTGGCTGTACGTGGGCACCAGCCACAGCAGTGTTGTCTGTGTTTGCTGCCCGTAGGTCCCTTGTTCTCTTCAAGTCATGAAGGAACAAGAAAAGTGTCTCGTATTTAATCTTTAAAAAAGGATTGTGGCATAGAGGGCTCTTGGTGGCGTATAAGCCACCAGGTCACTTTAGCTGTGCCAGCAACCACACCTCTCCCCTAAAACTAGTCCAGCTGTTTCCTAAAATTCAATCATAGCTAACATTGGCTATTTCTGTATTATTGGACCTGAGTTCAAATGAGGATTTTTCCCAAAGCGTCCTTCCTTCTCCTGCTAGGTGACCCTGTCGCTGACGGCAAAACGGATGGCCAAGAAGAACTGCCTGGTGAAGAACCTGGAGGCTGTGGAGACCCTTGGCTCCACCTCCATCATCTGCTCAGACAAGACCGGGACACTGACCCAGAACAGGATGACAGTGGCCCATCTGTGGTTCGACAATCAGATCTTTGTGGCTGACACCAGTGAAAACCATTCAAGTAAGTCTTATGGAGAGCTTGGTCTGGTCAGAGCTGCGGACTCCGTCCTGGCGCTGAGCTGAGCACGCAGCAGGGTCTGCAGCTGGAGGATTACTGGACAGTGACTCATGGACGGCCGGCCCAACCCACAGCAGCCACTGTTCTTTCTCTGTCTTCCAGACCAGGTCTTTGACCAAAGCTCTAGCACTTGGGCCTCCTTATCCAAGATAATAACATTGTGTAACCGAGCCGAGTTCAAGCCAGGACAGGAAAATGTCCCCATCATGAAGGTAATGCTTCTGCAGCACTCGGTCTTAAATCACAACCAGTTTATAGTCACTTGCTGGGGTCTGATTGTGTGCTTGATTTCATCTCTCCAGTTGCATAAATTTTCTCCAGTGCTTGCAAGAGCAAGCCAGACTTACAAGACATACAGAGAGTTTTCTCTATGCACACTAGCTTTGAGAATACAAAGATGCTTAAAAGGGTTCAGAATATTGCTTTAGGGTCTTTAGAAAATTCTGGAAATGAATGCACCTCTAAGTTACTTTCTTGACTTTTCTGCCAGCTAAGTGGATGTAATCAAAGTTCCTTTTAATATACATGGAATTTTAAATGGAAATTTATGGAATTTAAATTTCCATGGCATTCATGGAAATTTAAAATGTGATTGTATAAAAATAGAAGGACTCCCGTTAACTAGAATATGGCTGCAGACGAAGCTCTAAGGGGTCTTGGAATATCAGAACATACAAAAAACTCTCCCCCTCCTGCCCTCTCCTCCTTCCCTTTCTCCCTTTTCCTCTCCATCTCGATGAGTCACTGAATCTCTGTTCTCCTGGCTTTTCTATTTGCCATCTGTTTCCTTCCCTGACTCTTTTTCTTTCTTATTTTTTTGTTTGTTTGTTTGCTTTTCTCTCCGTCAGGCAGTTCATTAATGCTCTTTTTGGCCAATTGCGTCTTTGTCAATATCTTCCAAATCTTTATGTCCAGTTCTAATTTCTTACCTGAGCTCCAACCTGGATCTCCGGCTGGCTGTATGCGTACACTAGGAAGCTGCACAAATCATGCTCGTTAACTTCCACCCGTACCCAGCCTAGCTGCACATCAGTGCCTTGCCCCAATTTTCTACTTTTCTATGCTACAACCATGCTATTTGTCATTGGGCCAGAACATTTGGAAGTCATCTTTGACTTTATCCTTTCCTTATATCCAATGAGTCACCAAGTTCTATCATTCTTGCTTCAAAATATACGTAACTTTACTTTTTATCAGCAGTACCTTGCATCTAAATAGCTGTATCAACCTCTTAATTGATTGAAATTGAGCCTCTTTGATTCCAGTTTATCCCTCCTGGAGTCTTTCTCAAATGCCCCTAATTTTCCTTAAATGGTGCTTTTTATATTCACTTAACTTTGTTCAAAATCTTCCTGTACTTCCCTGTGTTCTGCTTCTCAAGTCTAGACCTCAGGCTACCTTTCAGAGCCCACCAGGTCTTTCCCTGCCCTCCACATCCAATGGTACCTTGAACGCTCACAGACGAGCCTGCACCTCACGTCCCTGCACCTGCATCCTGGTTTCTGGAAGGCTTTCTTCTCTGTGTATTGGTAACCCACCTATCTATCAAGATCTAGTTCGTAGCTGCTTGTTTCCACGAAATCTTCAGTCCTCACAGAGATCCAGCTTCTCCAAACATCCCTAATGCCAGTAGGTGGCACCATTGTTTACACGCGTACCACTGTCTGGTGGCCCTCCCTGGTCACGTGATAATGTCTCTCCAACTAGATGGTAATGGGATCAGGAGGTGTGTTGTGGGTCCTGCGCTGAGGACATGTTGGTTCGTTAAATATGTGCTGCAAATATTTCTCTTCTTTGATTTGCAGAAAGCTGTGATTGGAGATGCCTCAGAAACTGCTCTTTTAAAATTCTCAGAGGTCATTTTGGGTGATGTGATGGAAATTAGAAAAAGAAACCGCAAAGTAGCGGAAATCCCTTTTAACTCTACTAATAAATTTCAGGTGAGTTTTTCCTCACACCTGGTAATCTCTGTTACCGGCAACATGACCTTTCTACTTGCATGTATCCTTTGCTTACCTCATATTTTGAAGGATACCTGACTTCAAAGACAGCCGTCAGGGATACAGCACCTGGACTTCTGGTCTCCTGGGTCAAGCTACTTGCTGGCCTCCTTCCTAGCCCTGAAGCAGGGCAGAGAAAGAAAGAAAGGCAAGGACGTCATCAGGACTTGGCTGCTTCTATGAATGAGCCATCTCTGTCACAGGCAGTCACAGGCACACACACCCTCACACACACACACACGCACACTCACACCACCACTACCAGGTACCTTCTGCCGCGAGGAGCAGCAGCCACACTCCAAAGCATGGATGCCAGGTGGGCAGCGGGGAGGCGGAACACCCGCTCCTCACACCTCTAGTGCAACAGGCCCTTGACCTACGTGGCCTCGTTCCACGTTCGCATCCGGCCTGTGAGGTAGGACTGACGAATCCTGACTCATAGAGGAGGAAGCAGGCCCTTAAAAAGTGTTGAGAGGCCAGAATTGCACAGCACCCGGTGTTCCCAAGGCTGACACCAAGTCCACGATTCTCCCCCCGTCACACAGAGGGAGTGTGGCACAGTTCAGGCCATGGGAGCAAGCCCTGCCCTTTGGGGAGACCGCGGAACGGCCCCTCGGGTGACAGCCCCGTCGCTTTCCGGGGCCATCCCCTGTGCTGTGGGTGGGGGTCTCCTTTCTGTCCCCTGCTCAGGTAGAAGATGACCATCCTTGCCTGGTGATCTCAGCATGCGGGGCTGGCCAACAGTCAGCCGTCACAGCCTCCCCATGTTAAGACAAATGACAGTTGGGAGCCCCAGGTCCCCATGCAGATGGGATTTCCACAGAGCCCACGCTGAAAAGCAGGATCTGGACTCGAGCTTTGCACAATAGTAAAGTATAGAAATAGAATAACCACAACTGTATGTGTGGAGATTTCTGGTGATTATCCATCCATCTTGGTTCGGATGGAATTTAGGGTTAGAGAAGAACTCTTTTTTTTTTTTTTTTTGAGAAGGAGTTTCACCCTTGTCACCCAGGCTGGAGTGCAGTGGCACGATCTCGGCTCACTGCAACCTCCACCTCCCACGTATAAGCAATTCTCCTGCCTCGGCCTCCTGAGTAGATGGGATTACAGGCATGCACCCCTATGCCTAGCTAATTTTTTGCATTTTTAGGAGAGACAGAGTTTCACCATGCTGGCCGGGCTGGTCTCTGACACCCTGACCTCAGGTGATCCATCCACCTTGGCCTGACGAATCCTGACTCATAGAGGAGGTGCACGTGGTACACACCAGAAAAGTGAGCCACCTAGCCCAGCCTAGAGAAGAACTCTTGTGTTGTGAACGTCTTCTTTGTGGATAGTGGGCCAACAAAGAATCACAGTTAGCTAAATAGACAACTAACCAGAAACGTATAACGTAAAACACTCGAGCCAAGAAATCACATCTCTTATGTAAAACATAAGTAAAAGTAGAATGGGTAACGGTCCTAAAAGACTGTTTTAGGACGACTGTTATTATACTAACAACGCTAGTAATAATAGGAGCTGTTCTGTGCTAATTTCCACACATATTAAATCATTCATTCTCACGACAACGCTGTGGGGTGGGTAGAGGATGAGGAGGTTGAGGTGCCACGCATCAGTGCATAGCGTGAAGATGGGGTTAGATGATGCCTCCATCAGCAGCAGGACTCGGAACCCTGCTGAAGCTCCGTCAGGGAGAAAAAGCAGGTTCCATGAGGCCTCGTGTACAAGTTGGAGGAGAAAGTGGCTACATAGAGTGGGACGAGAAAGGGGAGAGGGGCCTGCGTGAGTCCCTGCTGAAGAGGTCGAAGGTGCTGTCCGGATGCTGCTAGGGTCATTTTATGTCTACACATGAGCAGTGCTCAGCCTCACCTGGACTTCACATGTTATGGCCTTGGAAGGAGACGTCTCTGCTGGAAGGAAAGAAAATGGAAAGCCTATGTCTTATTGATTAGAATAGTGATCAATAGTGTGATACTCCAAACACACTGGTCCGTTAAGACATTTAAAACGTTTATGGCAAATTGGAAAATGTTTTAAAAAGTTTTATATAAGGCCGGGCGTGGTGGCTCAAGCCTGTAATCCTAGCACTTTGGGAGGCCGAGACGGGCGGATCACGAGGTCAGGAGATCAAGAGCATCCTGGCTAACACGGTGAAACCCCGTCTCTACTAAAAAAAAATATAAAAAACTAGCCGGGCGAGGTGGCGGGCGCCTGTAGTCCCAGCTACTCGGGAGGCTGAGGCAGGAGAATGGCGTAAACCCGGGAGGTGGAGCTTGCAATGAGCTGAGATCCGGCCACTGCACTCCAGTCTGGGTGACAGAGCGAGACTCCGTCTCAAAAAAAAAAAAGTTTTATATAAAGATGAATGTATTTAATTTAAAAGATTATCCTTTGTAGCCTCCATGATTAAGGGCGGGGACTCTGAAGCCTGCTAGCCTGGGCTCAAATCCCAGCTCAGCCACCAGATAGCCACCTATTGCTCAGTGACCTTGAGTGAAGCATTGAACCTCTGTGCCTCAGTTTCCTCCTTTGTAAAAGGGAATAATAATAGTACCCATGGCCTTAAAGGTGTTTTGAGGACAAACGAGTCGATGTGGACAGCACTTAGAACGGTGCCTGGCACGTGGTACACACCAGAAAAGTGTTTTATATTGTCCCTATGTTTT
Source organism: Colobus angolensis palliatus (assembly GCF_000951035.1). Lineage (NCBI taxonomy): Eukaryota > Metazoa > Chordata > Mammalia > Primates > Cercopithecidae > Colobus > Colobus angolensis. Next base: position 3,615,379 of record NW_012112364.1, on the reverse strand, counting down.
ACATGTAAAAAGCCTTATCTTGGCCGGGTACAGTGGCTCACACCTGTAATCACAGCACTTTGGGAGACCGAGGAAGGCAGATTGCTTGAGCGCAGGAGTTTAAGAGCAGCCTGGGCAAAATACCAAGACCTTACCTCTACAAAAAAACAAAAAACGAAATTAACTGGGCATGGTGGCACATGCCTGGAGTCCCAGCTACTTGGGAGGCTGGGGTGGGAGGATTGCTTGAACCTGGGAGGTCGAGGTTGCAGTGAGTTGTGATCTCGCCACTGCACTCCAGCCTGGGTGACAGAGCCCCATCTCAAAAAACGAAAAACAAACAAACAAAAAAAAATTAAGAGAGAAAGAAAAAGAAAAGGCCTATGTTTTAGAAAGCGATAGTGATAATAGACGGGAGGATTTTTGTTTGGTTTGGTTTTTGTTGGTTGGTTGGTTTTCTCAATGCCTTTACTTGATCATTAAGAAAAGCAGCAGCAGCAGCTGGTAACCGTAGTTGCCCTGTGCTTCTTTTTGTACTCATCTTTGCACTTATCTTTGAACCCAAAAGTCTATGAAATACTGATTTGTAAAGAACTGTTAGACCCAAAATTGGAACACTTTTCTTTGCGATGTATTTTCTCCCAGACACTCCAGCTTCCTGAGATTCCTCTTGAGTGCTTAGAAGAGTAAGGGCTAGATAAGAGTTAGTCCTTTTATTCTTGTGTATCGATTTTTTTTGCATATCTTATTAGGATGGATCTAGAAGTAGAATTGCTGGGTCAAGAGCATTCCTATTAAAATGGAGTCTTCTGTGACTCGGCTGTCTTCCTTAAACACTCTACGTGGAAGTGGCCACTTCCTCACATCGCCATCATCTATGACATCCGAGCAGGAAAACTGGGTGGACAATGAGGTGAAGAGGTGCAGAAATCCTGCCGCCTCCTGCCCTCCTGAGCTCAGAGTAGTTTGGGTCTGAAAGATGGCTGCTCCCACAGGGAGGTGGAGGAGGTGAGATGCAGAGACTCGCAGCCTCTGCCTAAAGCAGCCAGTTTTGCTTGAAAGATGAGCTTCACTTATTGCAGATTCCAACCCAGGGCGCCCCACTCTGGGCTGGGGCCAAGGCTAGAGCTCTTCATCTTACTTGGCTACAGAAAGAAAAAGGGTGGAACATGCAGAGGATGCCATTGTTCCTCCTCCTCCTTTACGTTTAATGGACCAGTAGAGAAGAAGGAATGCGTTTCACCTGTCTGTAAGTAACACGCTCTGTTCCTTCCTTCCCAGCTCTCCATCCACGAGACGGATGACCCCCACGACAAGCGCTTCCTCATGGTGATGAAGGGGGCCCCTGAGCGCATCCTAGAGAAATGCAGCACCATCATGATCAATGGCGAGGAGCACCCACTGGACGAGAGCACTGCCAAGGCCTTCCACACGGCCTACATTGAGCTGGGCGGGCTGGGCGAGCGAGTGCTGGGTGAGTGCGGCGGCAGGGTCCTGCCCATCACCTGGTGGGCACAGAGATGAGGCAGGCACCTTGGGGACCTGTGACCTCACCGAGTGGCCATGGCATCCACGTGAAGCATGTAAAGGAGAACGTGATAAGCAGGATGGGAAAAAGGAGAGGATGCTGTGTGACAGCACCAAGCAGGGTGAGGTGGCCTCCAGAGAGGTAAGCTCAGGGAAGACTTTACGGAAGGAGTTAAATTTCAAACGGGGCCTAAGTGACTGCATTTGAGAGGAGATGGGGAAGGTTTCCAGGGCCCAGGGAACAGCATGGGCCAAGCACAGAGGCAGAACGGCGTGGGGCACAGGGGGTGCTGCCAGCAGGTGAGATGGCACCGTCACGGAAACAGGGCTCAAGGACTAGATGGGAGATGATGAGGTGGAGGTCTTGAACATGTGGGGTGAGGAGCCAGGTTTCATCCTGCAGTCAGTGGAGAGCACCGAGGGCTGTGCCACCAGAGTGAGCTGGGCAGTCATGGGGCTGGGGAAGACTTTATGAGAGTTAAATTTCTTTTACGAGGCAGTTGCCCTTGTTCAGGCAAAAGGGATGGGAATTTGATCAGGGTGATGGGAATGGGAAGGAGAGATCAGGGGCAAGAGACTTCGTAGAGGTAGAATTGGTAAGACAGAACCAATGAGAGGAGGAGAGTGAGTTTAAAAATGATTAAGCTTCCCATTTAGCAGCTAGGAAGAGAGGGATGCCAGTGATGCAGACAAAGTGTCAGGAGGGAAGGAACCTTAGAAATGCAGCCACGGGGGGAGGACCCGATGGGGGTGCCTGCAGTGTTGTCAAAGGGGACAGTGTGTCCTGTTGTCAGCACCAGGGCTGGCGGAATGGTGCCCCGTCAGGACCACAGAGTGACAATTCAAGGAAACAGAAGTGTATGGTTGATGATCCGGCTCATTAAACACCATGGAAGTCCTCAGCAATATAGATGCAATCTGTGGAATGTGTGTTTCTAAAGGCTACTGGAGTTGGCCAAGCAGATAAAGCATGTAAATGAGACGGTAATGCTCTAGGCATCCAGTAACCCACAGCACCGGGTACTCTCCACGGGACTGATGCCCACTCGTGTCTGACCTTTCAAAGCCTGCTCCACTGACGTTTGCAAAGCAGTGGGCCAGGCTGAAATAATTGGATGTGAAAGCTGATCACACGATCTTGGAGGTCCCACCAGACACAAGAGTCACTTCCACCTCAGCCCATGAGAGGCTGATGCCTTCTGAGAAAAGGGTGGCTCAGCCCCATTCCTGCTGGCCTTTCTTTTGGGCTTATCTTGATCTAACACTGAACTTTGTGCCCCTCCCCTGAAGCCCCTCGTTTCTTCACATGCTGTTTTCTCTGCTGAAAATGGCCTTCCCACCTCCACCCTCCCTTTTTACCCTAGAAATCCTCTGTGCCCTTCTCAAGGTTCAGCTTGCATGTGACCTCCTTGGGGAAGTGTGTCTCTGCCCTGAGACGTGCCCTGTGCTTGATCCCTTTAACTCTGTGCCCTGCTAAGCTTCAGAAGTGGAGACTGTGTATGCCCTAGAACTTGGCAATATAGCAAGATATATTTCTAGAACACAGAGTCTAATGAGCACACAGTGAATTATATTTGGATAAAATAATGTCTTTCCTAAAGAAATGCATTATGGAGTTGAAGAAATTAAACAATTCTGGCTTATTCTAATGTATTCGTAAAACAGTAGAGGACCGAGGTGTATCAGCACGTTCCCCTCTTATTTTTTTTTTGGTTTCCTATTCCAGTTTCACTGACTCCCTAATTCATCCGTATTACAGGTTTCTGTCATCTCTACCTGCCAGCACACGAGTTTCCAGAAAGCTACAAATTTGACACAGACGCTATGAACTTTCCGACCTCCAACCTCTGCTTCGTGGGACTCTTGTCAATGATTGATCCCCCTCGGTCCACTGTGCCAGATGCAGTCACCAAATGCCGGAGTGCAGGGATCAAGGTGGGAGTTATTTTTCTGACTCAAGAAGCTCTCTCTTTATGTCGTATTCCTTTCTAATAATGGTTTTCATAGGAGATGGTCAGTATTTAGGTGTCTTCAATTAAATGTTAAATTCTTGTTTTTATTTCTAGTTTCACTGTGCTAAAGTTACTGAAACTGTCCCACAAAAACAACATAATTGTGTCTATGTGGAATGAACCACATAAACAGTAAGTGCAATGAGAAGAATCTCCTAGTGCCTTGAAGTGACCGTATCTCGCCCTTGTCCATGGTAGATACTGAAAGGCTTTATTGGCTGGGCGCAGTGGCTCACACCTGTAATCCCAGCACTTTAGGAGACCGAGGCAGGCAGATCACCTGAGGGCAGGAGTTCAAGACCAGCCATGGCTAACATGGTGAAACCCCGTTTCTACTAAAAATACAAAAAATTAGCCAGACGTGGTGGCACACACCTGTAATCACAGCTACTGGGGAGGTGGAGGCAGGAGAATCGCTTGAACCGAGGAGGCGGAGGTTGCAGTGAGCCGAGATCATGCCATTGCACTCCAGCTTGGGCAACAAGAGTGAAACTCTTGTCTCAAAAAAAAAAAAAAGAAAGAAAGAAAGAAAGAAAGAAAGAAAAAAGGCTTTATTACCCAATCTTGAGGCTTAGTCCCCATAATCCATGTTCATCATTATTATGTTAATATTAAGACTGTTGGAGCAACATGGGGCTGCCCCCAAGTAGACACTCACCAGCCCTTTCACAAATAAAGTGGCATCAAAGGGGAAGGGCTTCCTTTCGTGTCAGAGGAGGAAGTGTATGAAGCTTAGGAGCAAGGGTAGACCCAAAGGGATTAGTGTTTCCTCCAAAGACAGTTGTCTCGTAGATCCAGAGCTGCCGCTGTAATCACCAGCCACATTCTCCCAGGGCACTATGGAGTAGGCAATACTGAGCCATCCCCACTTCGACCAGCCGAGTTCTTCATTATCCATGGGCCTTCTCATTGGCGTGCTCTAGGTTATCATGGTTACTGGCGATCATCCCATCACAGCCAAAGCGATCGCCAAGAGTGTGGGGATCATTTCAGCCAACAGTGAAACAGTGGAAGACATCGCACGTCGCCTCAGCATTGCTGTGGAGCAAGTGAACAAATGGTAAGCACAGGGGCCGCATAGCAAGAATTCCAGCTCCTACCCATGGGGCCCCATTGGCTCTAAAGAGCTGCACTACTTGGAACAAATCAGCTTTTTGCTCTGAGAGGTAGGCTGGTTTGAGCTATAATTTGCATATCCATGTATTCACTCTAATTTCACTGAGCAGCTAATATGTGCCAGGCACAGTATTGATACTATGAAATGACCCTTTGTGTGTTCCTTGTTTGACATTTCAAAATCCAGTGTGCTCTGGGCACAAAACCTACTGTGCCCAATTTAGAATGAGAAAAACTGAAACAAAGGGTTTATGTGAAATTGCTTGCCATAGATGCAGTTGCGTAATTTGGAGTCGTAAGAACCCTGTGGGCTGTTCCATGCACCCCACCTTGGTAAGCATCTTGGGTATTTATCCACCCAGTTTCATAACGTGTAAACACAGCCTTCTTTTTTACTTGGTAATAAATAGAATGGAAGCTTCCTAAGGCAAGTTTTATTTCCTTGTTTCTCCTAATTCTTTTAATCATGTTTATCCTTAGGTCTTTTAATCATGTTCATCCAACTGTTCATTCACTCATTTATTTATTCTTTCAATAATTATTTATTGCCTGCCAACTACATACCAGACAAGACCTGAGCTACCGTAGCAAACTGAACAATACTGTCCACACCCTTGGAGATCTTTCCGTCGAGCCAAGGAGACAGAACAAAGCTAATAATGATGTGGTCAGTGTAATGAAGGAGGCACACGGGGCTAGGGAGCTGGGCATGTGGGAGACTGGCCTGGACTGTGCCTGGTCTCCATGACATGAGTCAAAGACTCCAAATTCTCAGGTTGAGAAGAAATGTTCATTAGCTGGTTTATACTTTAACGCATGCGGGAGACGAAGGAAAGACCAATGCACCTCTTCGGTTTCCCCAAGCACTAAGGTCTTTTAGGGACACACAGCTGTCAGGTCATAACAAATTACCAAGTCAAACGACCAACCAGGGTTCCCGCCTCTGGGCACAGCAACAGCACCTGAAGTCTAAGAGTCTTGCAGTGCCCTTTAGTCTATATAACATCCCTCTATGGAAACAAGTTTGGGGCTTGTTTATTTGTTTGGCTTTGTAAGATAATCGGATTATATATTTTTTGGCTTTAGAATTTTAAACAATTTTTTTTTTTTTTTTTTAGACAGAGTCTCTCTCCATCACCCAGGCTGGAGTGCAGTGGTGCGATCTCAGCTCACTGCAATCTCCACCTCCTGGGTTCAAGCGATTCTCCTGCCTCAGCCTCCTGAGCAGCTGGGATTACAGGCGCCCACCACCATGCCTAGCTAATTTTGTATTTTTAGTAGAGACAGGGCTTTGCCATGTTGGCCAGGCTGTTCTTGAACTCCTGACCTTAAGTGATCCACCCACCTTAGCCTCCCAAAGTGCTGGGATTACAGCGTGAGCCACCACGCCCGGCCTAAAAGAATTTTTTTTAAGAGTGGTCAAGCACAGTAGTGAGAAGAGGGGAAAGAGTAGAAGAGTTTGATCTGTAACTGACTGTGAATAATCAGTTGAGATAATTCACTACTACCTTCAGACCAGCTGAGTCTTTTTTTAGATACAAGGTCTCCTTCTGTCAGATCACCCAGGCTAGAGTGCAATGGTGTGATCATAGCTCACTGCAGCTTCGACCTCCTGGGTTCAAGGGATCCTCCCCTCTCAGCCTCCCAAGTGGCTGGGACTACAGGCTTGTGCTACTGCACCCAGCTTCATTTTAGCAGATTTTTTTTTTTGAGATGGAATCTTGCTCTGTCACCCAGGCTGGAGTGTGGAGGTCAGTGGTGAAATCTCTGCTCACTGCAGCCTCCGCCTCCTGGGTTCAAGCAATTCTCCTGCCTCAGCCTCCTGAGTAGCTGGGATTACAGGCATGTGCCACCACACCCGGCTAATTTTTGTGCTTTTAGTAGAGACAGGGTTTCACCATGTTGGCCAGGCTGGTCTTTAACTCCTGACTGTAAGTGATCTGCCCACCTTGGCCTCCCAGAGTGCAGGGATTTCAGGCGTGAGCCACTGCGCCTGGCCCATTTTAGCAATTTTTAATGAAAGTTGTATATAAGATACTACCTTATTCCTGCATCTTCTCAATTGCTTCCTTTTTATATTTGCTGTCCAGTTTTAGCCTGGTGACGGCCACGTGCTGGGTGATGTGCACACAACGGTCATGCCGTTAGCCTCCTCCTGTGCTCCTCTTGTGCATAAATGGCACATTTCTTCCTATAAACCTGGACTGCTTTCCCAATTTGCTGACCCGTATAGTGTCCTTGTGCAACCTCAACTTCCTCATCCTTTCGGATGTGCATGGATGGAACTGTGCTTGGAGCAGACCCCAGAATGTGCTTCTGTCTCAGCTCTTTGGAACGAGAGAAAGATATAATCTTCCTACAAATGTGGGAAGGTGCATTGACATGCCTTTTATGATTCTTGCCTCAGTCAAAAGTCACAAAGGGACTGAACTTCCTCTTGGCCACTGCCACTCTGCCGATGGCCAGAAAAGGGAGAGTGGACTACACATTTGTGTACAAATCACCACACTGAGTGAAGTGGATGCTTTTGTGAATGTTGTCAGTTACTCACTTCATCAGCTCTAGTTTCATGACCATATAAAAATTGCATCTTAGCAGGTGTAAGGGGAAAGGAAACATCCCTTCTTTCTTCTCTTACTTTGATTATTTTTTACCAGCAATTAAGAAGACCTGTAGTTTGAGTCAAGGGCTAGAATTCCAATACTTAGCACCAAGAGGAAAAACAGACCTAAGATGCTCAAAACCTGCCAATTGTAAAGAAAAGGACCTGCAGTGGTTTGTACCTGCAGTGTTTAAGCTGAGATGTGAAGGCTGAAATGTAGTGTTAGCCACGAGAAGCTGAGGTGAGAGATGCCCATTCCTGGTCAGCGAGCCAGACCCGTGAAGGCCTTAGGGTATGGGGGATGGAGGATATCAGAACTGAGAGCGTCCAAGGGGCAGGAGGGAGAGCCCAAGGTGAGGTGAAGCTTGACAGGCAGGCCCCACCTAGGCTTGCTGGCTAAAGTTAGGGATTCTGGGGTCTGCTCCAAGCACAGTGGAAAGCCCCCGAAGAGTTTTAGCAGGGGAGTGGCGCAGGCAGCTCTGCATAATCAGTAGGCCCTAGAGCCTTACTTTTATAGTCAGGAGGGAATAGTGCTGCTCGAAGACTTCAGTAAACTGCTGCCTACCTAGCACATTGCACAAAGATGACACTCTGTAAATCTGAAATAAACAACAGCAAATAATTATTACCCCTTGTTTGGGCATAAAAGAATTCTAGGACCCAAAACATATGAACAGGCAGTTTGGGGGTTTTATTTGAGACAGGGCCTCACTGTGTTACCCAGGCTTGAGTGTAGTGTCATGATCATGGCTTACTGCAGCCTCAACCCCCCAGGCTCAAGCAATCCTCCTGTCTTAGCCTCATGAGTAGCTGGGACCACAGGCACATGCCACCATACCTGGCTAATTTTAAAAAATTGTTTGTAGAGACAGGGGGTCTCACTATGTTGCCCAGGCTGGTCTTGAACTCTTGGCCTTAAGTGAGCCTCCTACTCAGCCTCCCAAAGTGCTGGGATTCCAGGCATGGGCCACTGCATTTGGCCATGAATGGGCAGTTTTTTTAACTTCCTTTTACTTCTGAAGTAAAGCGTTGCTCTAGGAAGTACCGATAAGGCTACGTGGTTTTTTTTTTTTTTTTTTTTTTTTTTTGAGACGGAGTTTCGCTCTGTCGCCCGGGCTGGAGTGCAGTGGCCAGATCTCAGCTCACTGCAAGCTCCGCCTCCCAGGTTCCCGCCATTCTCCTGCCTCAGCCTCCCGAGTAGCTGGGACTACAGGCGCCGCCACCTCACCCGGCTAGTTTTTTGTATTTTTTAGTAGAGACGGGGTTTCACCGTGTTAGCCAGGATGCTCTTGATCTCCTGACCTCATGATCTGCCCGTCTCGGCCTCCCAAAGTGCTGGGATTACAGGCTTGAGCCACCGCGCCCGGCCGGCTACGTGGTTTTTTTATTCCTATTGTTATATGATACCAAGAAATGGTATTACATTTTAGCCTCAGTTTGCCCTCTTGAAACGGAGACTAACGTGTTCCCAGGACTCCTGTTACCTCACTAGAGCATTAGGTATAAAGGACACTGGGTTCCAGGTCAAGTCAGAGAGGCTTCAGCCAGCATCCTGCCTGGAGCAGTGTTTTAACCTAAGATGTGCCCTCGGGCCTCACCCAGTTTCTTCTGGACCTTCTAGGGATGCCAAGGCTGCTGTGGTGACTGGCATGGAGCTGAAGAACATGAGCTCGGAACAGGTGGATGAGATCTTAGCCAACTACCAGGAGATTGTCTTTGCCCGGACATCCCCCCAGCAGAAGCTGATCATTGTGGAGGGCTGTCAGAGGCAGGTGGGTGGACAGCAGCATCCAGAGGACTGACAGGCCCATTGCTGTCCGTGGGCAAGTGCAGAGGTCTGGATCTCACATTAGGCTGTGGTGCCTTTGAAACCTCAAGAGAGAGTGCTTGGCTCATCCTCAGCACCTGACCTTTCCACCCTCTCAGGTGGGCCAGCCCCTGTCCTCCTTTGAGACCCGCACCACATGTTCCCCGAAAGGCTCACCCCAGCTCTCTGCATTTTATCATGAGAGCCTGGGGCTTCTGAGGTGAAGCATTTGCCACTGTGGTAAGTGTGAGTGAAGAAAGATTTAAAATGCAAAGATATGAAACAAAAAATGTGAAGACAAAAGATATAAAACACCTGCGCTTTCAGTTTTCCTCATGTACACACATCTTGTTCAGCGATCCTTGTTCCTGCTTCTAAGATTTCTCATCTTTATCTTTTCCCCTAAATGGGCCCTTCAGTTCAGCCGTAATCGTCCTTGCAACCTCAAGAGAAAGGGAGGCCGCGTTGCTCTTCCAGGCCTGCAACCCACTGGGCCTGCCCACTCCCACTTTCTCCCTGGTCCTCTGCTGCAGGATGCCGTTGTTGCTGTGACGGGGGATGGAGTTAATGACTCTCCGGCTCTAAAGAAGGCAGACATTGGGGTTGCCATGGGGATAGCAGGTTCTGACGCAGCCAAAAATGCAGCCGACATGGTCTTGCTGGATGACAACTTTGCATCCATTGTCACTGGGGTGGAGGAAGGTGAGTGAGTCTCAGGGCGTCTTCCCAAGGTCCAGGGTGGTCTGGGGGACTAGAAGCAAGTTCTGAAGGAGAAACCTCTCTGCCTAGGTCGCCTGATCTTTGACAACCTCAAGAAGACGATTGCTTACACCCTGACCAAGAACATTGCTGAGCTGTGCCCCTTTCTGATCTACATCATCGTCGGGCTCCCCCTGCCCATTGGCACCATCACCATTCTGTTCATTGACTTGGGGACAGATATTGTAAGTGACACTGAAGGGAACAGGGTGTGATGCCTGCCCCCGGGGCAGTCGAGTTCAGGGTCGCTACCTTCAAGAGCAGGGGATGGACTAACTCAATGCTTCTCAGCTTCCATGCGATGGGGCCTGTAGCTCTGCATTTCTCACAGGTTCTCAGGTGGTGCCCATTCTACCGGTCCACATGCCACACCTCAAAGCAAGGGTCCAGAGGCATCTGCCAAGTGTTTGGAAATTAAAACCACTCTACAGTGACTTTTTTTTTTTTCTCTTGAGACAGAGTTTCACTGTCATCGCCCAGGCTAGAGTACAGTGGTGCTATCTCGGCTCACTGCAACCTCCGCCTTCTGGGCTCAAGCAATTCTCCCACCTCAGCCTCCCAAGCAGTTGGGACTACAGGCTTGTGCCACCACACCTGGGTAATTTTTGTATTTTTAGTAGAGATGGGGTTTCCTGGCCTCAAGTGATCCACCTGTCTTGACCTCCCAAAGTGCTGGGATTACAGGCGTGAGTCACTGCACCTGGCCTATAGCAAGCTTTTCAAGACATGAGTCTTCATCCTCAAAAAAAAAAAAAAAAAGAAAGAAAGAAATGCCATTGGTCAGTTTCAGCCTGTGTGCCTCCCTTTTCTTTTGGGAAGATGAAGCTGTCACTCAAATTAATCACCCAAATAACCACTGGAGGCCCAGCGACTAAAGTGATAATCTCACAGCCACCCCTTGTTAAGTAAGAGACTTTGACATGGAAGCCCTTTATCTAAACACAGTAAGAAGTAGTGGTTATGAAGACTTTATAAAGCCTTGCCCTACAGTAATGTCACCTAAACCTTCCCCTTTTCCAGTATCCATTTAAAGAAAGCCCCGTGAAAGCTGCCCATGTCTGTGGTTTACATGGGCAAGCAGGGAAAGCAACAGACAGCAAGCTGAATTCTTAGCAGGAAACTGGCCCTTTACATTGCCCCCTTCCCCTTTCTTGTTTTCTATAACACCCAGGTAATCCCTAATTCCTAGAGAGACTGGAGATGTCTCTCCCTCTGAGGGATATTGAGGTCCCCAAAGTTGATGGATCATTTTCCAAGCCCTTCACATTTGCCTGCCTGGCTCTGCTGCAGCACTTCTCCAAGCCCGGTGCGGGCATCTCCTGGGAGCTTGCTAGACATGCACACCCTGAGTACTGGTGGACACCTGTAGCCCCAGCTCCTCAGGAGGCCAATGTGGGAGGACTGCTTCAGCTCAGGAGTTAGAGTCCAGCCTGGTCAACACAGACAGACCTAGTCTCTTGAAAACTAAAAATTAAGAACAAATAAAATAAAAATGTTATTGCAGATAACTGGGCTAGGAATGGAAATAGGTTGTACACCCATTGTCTAAAAGGAAAGAAAGAAATGCACATTCTCTGGCCCCGGTCCAGTCCTCCTGAATCGGGAAGTCTGGAGGTGGGGTGCAATGATCTGTCTTTTAGCAGGTCCTCCCACCCGGAGGGAGAGGATGGCATAAGAAATCCTCCCTGTAGGGGAAGAGTGTTTTATAACCAGCAGTCTTCAGAACTGCCAGCACAGGGTGATAAAAAGCAGCTGATTTCTAAAGGCACTATTCTTAAATTCCCATACAGATAACATGCCCTCTACTGCCTATAGCCTGAGGGCCAGCTCCATGCCCCCACCTCATCCAGCCAGTGCCCCACCTACCCCAGCCCCCTCCCCTACTGTGAGTAGAGCAGAGCATCCTGGGGTTAGACCTCACCAGCGTCTTCCCCTCTAGATCCCCTCCATCGCCTTGGCATATGAGAAAGCTGAAAGTGACATCATGAACAGGAAACCTCGCCACAAGAAGAAGGACAGACTGGTGAACCAGCCGCTTGCCGTGTACTCATACCTGCACATTGGTACGATGAGGGCACGTCTTCCCCGTCACACCAGGGCCTGCCCCGAGAATTGAATTCACTGGAGTCGGGGGCGCAGCCAGAAAGTGTGGTTTTCCTACAGGGCCTGGGTTGGGGAGCGAGGGGGAACCAAGAGCCGACAGGGACAGGATGAGGCAGTGCCCTGAGGCCATCATAGAACCTGTGTCTTATCTCTCTTGTTCTTTCAGGCCTCATGCAAGCCCTGGGAGCTTTCCTTGTGTATTTCACTGTCTATGCACAGGAGGGTTTTCTGCCCCGCACTCTCATGAACCTGCGGGTAGAATGGGAGAAGGACTACGTGAATGACTTGGAAGACAGCTATGGGCAGGAATGGGTGAGTGGCGGGAGCCCTGCCGCAGAGTCCACCTGGTTCTCTCCATGCTGATTGCCCTGCCCACACTTACACAGAACCTCCATGTCCCTAAACAGCCTGGGAAAGCTTTAACTAATAGGGCTCAGGGCCCCCTTGCTGACACGTGTTTGGCCTTTGCTGGGTCTCAAGACGCAGCCTCCTCTCTCGGACTAGACGCCAAGAGGTCCCTTTGTTAACTTTAGCTTTGCCATTGGTATAAAAGAGTGACCAGCCCAGCCACACCCACAGTGGATCCAAATAAATTTACATCTTTCAGGCCGGGTGTGGTGGCTCACGCCTGTAATCCCAGCGCTTTAGGAAGCTGAGGAGGGAGAAGCACTTGAGCCCAGGAGTTTGAGACCAACCTGGCCAAAGAGACCCCGCCTGTATTACAAATAATAGTAATGATAATTTTTTAAAAATTAACATTTTCCCCTACTCAGCTGGTTCAAGAAGGAAAAATGTTTCTTTCCAAACACTAGGAGGTGGTCCACCCTCAGTCTGGGTGAGGTGTGGAGACACCATGAAGCTGTGGAGAACTGCACTGCAATTTCCTAGAAGTTTTCCTTTGGGCCTCATGGTCTCTTCCTTCTCTGCCCATCCGCAGACAAGGTACCAGAGGGCATACCTGGAATGGACGGGCTACACGGCTTTCTTTGTTGGCATCCTAGTCCAGCAAATAGCAGATCTGATCATCAGGAAAACGCGGAGGAATTCCATCTTCCAACAGGGTGCCTTCAGGTACTGCCTGGGCCCGGCCTCCTGGGGCAGCCCTGGGCCTGCCATGCAAGGATGACGATGATTTGTTTTTCACAAGACTGAGTTCTGGCCACACCTGTAACCCCAGAGGCATTGACTCTTCTGGCGGCGTGGTCTGCTGGGTGTACGATCATGAAGCCACAAGAATCCCAAGTCTGTCTGCTTTTGCGTGTCTTGCAGAAATAAAGTCATCTGGGTGGGGATCGCCTCACAGATCCTCATTGGGCTGGTCCTCTCCTATGGCCTTGGAAGTGTCACAGCCTTGAGTTTCACCATGCTTAGGTGAGTGTACCCTCAGCAGCATGGAGGAAAGAGCCAGTCTCTGCTTTGAGCTGTCACAACCTAAATAAACCTGAGGATTCCCAGGTTTCCAGGTTCTTCCCCCAAGTCTTTTCAAAAGACGTCAAACTGATCCCATGCTCTATGAGGCCAAAGCTTTGATCTGCATTTTCCAGAAGTGGAAATGGGTTTTCTAGACCTCACCAACCCGCCTTCATCCTCATCCAACAGGTTGCTTCAAAGGCAGACATTGCTTCTGGCAGTCACAGTGCAGGTTAAACCAGGAGCTTTCCAGCTTTATGTTGTGGGACCTTGTGAATTTGTTGTTCTTTGCAGTAAAGCAGGACAAATGAACAAGAAGCCCCATTCCCATTGCGCAGGGTTGGGCTATTCCTGCGGATGAGTCAGGGCTCACCCTCCACCCCTCTGCTTCCAGGGCTCAGTACTGGTTTGTGGCTGTGCCGCACGCCATCCTGATCTGGGTGTATGACGAGGTGCGGAAGCTCTTCATCAGGCTCTACCCTGGAAGTGAGTAGCCTGTGATTGTAGAGGCTCTGTTTACCCACTTCAGCAGACTCTCCATTTCTGATGTGCTTTCTTCTACCTCTACAGGCTGGTGGGATAAGAACATGTATTATTAAGACCACCTCACTTCCTATGTCTCTCAGTGGCACCTTGGGGCGCACTTGTTCATCTTCTGACCATTTGCTGGGAGGTTCCTCTGAAGGGCAGACGTTGCCAAAATTCAGCAAGAGGAAATTTTCATGCGGAAAGCTGTATGCAGGATACTCACTGATGTTTTGCATTTTAAAACTGAAATTGAACTCTTCATATAGGATCTTCTCTTCTATCTCCATCTCCTTGTTAAAAAAACACGTACATTTCGAGGTAACGGTACAGGGAAGAATGTGTTTGTATGTATATGAAGCTCCTTGAGGTTAATAGTCTTGTGTAACCCAGGCATCTACTGGGGCCTGCCTTGAGCTCTAGCTCGGATTGCTCAGAACTCCTTTCCACAGCCTATTAAAGGCCCCATGACAACCCTAAGATTTCTACGAATCCCCCTGAAGAGGTATGTTTTCATGGTCTGCTTGCTCAAAAAAGGCCAACTCACCCAACGGTCTGCAGGAGATGGAAGTGGCGGCAGGTTTACATCACAGCCGCAAGCATGACCTCAGCTTTGACTCCTTTGACTCTGAGATGTCCTTCTTGAAGGCCCTTACCACCTGGCTGTGACAGTTTCCCTGGCCATGTCACCCCGTCCCACCTCTGGTCACCTCCCCCGCCTTTGGACCCATGTCGCCCTCCACTGCTACGTCAGCTCCTCCAAAACAGCTCCCAGTTCATTTTGCATATCCTAACTCAAAATGCTCAGCTAATCCAAGGGGGCTTTCTTCACCAGGATTCAACCCTGGTAGAGAGCTGTCGTGGTTTCAGTAGTAATATTTCTTGTAAAACGGTTGCCAGGTGCTCTCCAGCAATCACGTTTTGTCAGTCATGTTTCATGTTTTAACTTAGGTATAGTCATGTATGACACACCCATGTTGACAGGCCTGGAAAGGTCTCATTTTTAACTAAAAGATGTTTTATAAACCCAGGTTTAATTGTGGTGTTCTAATTGATTCACATTTTTCTAGAATGAAGCGCATAGGACAAAAAAGAAGAAGGTATGACTTCTTATTTTCTTTTCCTGGCTCCTTCTGGTCATTTTACTTATCTGTGGAAGATCTGGAAATGTGGGATTTTTCTTTGGAACTCTTCCTCATGGACCCAGGGCTCCAGCCGGGGCCTCTGACGTGCCCACAATTCTTGGTCGGAGGCCTGTGGGAGGCCTGTCTTTCTGCAGCACCACTCGAGAGAAGGGCTCCACTGCCTTTCCATCAACTGCACGCCTCGCACTAACTGATTTGACAGAACCTGAGAATTATGTCTGGTTAAACTTTCCTCATTCCAGTGGCCTGCCCCGTCACCTATCTCCATTATAGTCTTTCACTCGGGGGCATCTGGAGCTGATGGCTCTCGGGTGGCATCTCTGGGACAGGAAAAGGCAGCCTTAGAGTCACCATGCTCTTGGGGTCACATGTAGGAGCAGGAAAGAGGGAAGGAGACTATCCTTGTAACTTTCTGTAGGTAGATTCCAATGTGTATTGTGTGCAGCCAGGTAAGCTAAAATAATGTTGCTGTCCTCTGGAGATCTGTCATCTATGTTCAGCCACAATTATCATGGGACTAATCTATCAGTAGTTCCAACGAACTGGAAACACTTCCCAGAGTGGTTTGGGCAGTGTGGTCATGGCTTTCTCATTCCAGTCTCAACAAGGCAGCTAATGCTTTCTAGACTTCAGCTAAGAATAACTTGACCTTACTTACTCTTTCCTGACAGGCTACCCGAGTGCTCATGGCTGCAATGCTTGGCAGCTCTTGGTCCTGCCAATGCCAGCAGGACAAAGCCATCGATTTAGCACAAAGCTGCAAGGTTTAACTTGGGGTTGGATTGGGGTCGCAAGGAGTTAACTTGGAATTAGAAGCCTCTTCACAGCAGGAACTGTGTATGAAATAACGTTCAGATTTGTGCTTATTTACTCTTGCAAAAGGTGACACTCAAATAAAATAATTAACTTAAGAAATCCCAGAAAAGACACTACTATATTGAGTAACTTTCTTAAGATGGAGACAGAAAAAGGCAATAAAATCACAATTCAGAGGGTGTTTTTGGAGGGACTATTTAACTGACCAACTGAAGCCTAGATAGCTTTTATTATAGGAAAAAAGTGATGTCAATTGAAATCTAATTGATGTGGTAGAGTGTCTCAGAGACATAAACATGAGGCTGAATTCCTAGAGTCTTTGTTTTTTAAAACAATCTATTTTATTCTGATTATAAAATTGCAGCTCTAAATGAGCTATTTTCTTAAATAAAAAATTTAGAATAAAATGCGATTAAAAAGTAAATTAAAATCACCCTGAATCTCACTATGTAGTCATATACCTAAATGAAAGAGTAATTATTTCTTTGGAGTTTTTCCATGCATATATTTAGTTTTAGGTAAAATTAAATAAAGTTTTCAATTCTGCCTTTTTTATTTAACATCAAAAACATGGGGTTAATGACTGCACAGCATTCCAGATTGAGAGTGCTTTCGCTGACTATACCTGCACTGTGAGATAGCTCATTAATTTCCTGCTAGGCATCCTTCTCAAAAAGGCTGCATCTTATTCTCAATATTGTACCACACATCTCCGTTTTATACAAGATTCCTCCAATTGGAATTAAGGCATTTAGAGCATTGTGAAGGCTCTGGCTACACACTGCCTAATTTATCTTTAGATAAGCTGTATCAGTTTACACCCCCCCCCCAGCAATAGAAAAAGAATATTTATCTGGCCTATCATTAAGCTGTGAACTCTCAGTCAACCATAGAGCTTTTTATAATTCAACAAAGATGTAGAAAGTGCTCCTGTATGGCTCCAGAGCACAGCCCAGAACAAGACAGATCATGGAGCCAGGACACCGGTAGAGGGGTGAAAGGAAAATACAAATTGTGGTAAGGTCTTGAAAAGGCATAATGGGGCTTAGAAAATCAGGTGATAGGATTGAGGGTGGTCAGCTAAATCCTTTTAAATAGGGTAATAGCAAAGTCCTTTTTGTTGTTGTTGAGACAGAGTCTCGCACTGTCGCCCGGGCTGGAGTGCAGTGGCACAATCGTGGCTCACTGCAACCTCTGCCTCCTGGATTCAAGTGATTCTCCAGCCTTGGCCTCCCCAGTAGCTGGGACTACAGGCACCCACCACCACACCTGGCTAATTTTTGTATTTTTAGTAGAGACAGGGTTTCACCATGTTAGCCAGGCTGGTCTTGAACTCCTGACCTCAGGTGACCTGTCCACCTCGGCCCTCCAAAGTGCTGAGATTACAGGCGTGAGCCACCATGCCCGGCCCAGCGAAGTCCTTTTTGAGGAGATGAATGCAAAGAAGCAGAGAGAATGACAGGAAAAGGGAACGGCATGAGCAAAAGCTCTGAGAGGTCAGAGGGACCCAGAAGGAACACACAGCCAAGGAAGACTGTGGAACGGGGACCTGGAGGGAGAGGCAAGAATCTCACCCGAGAGGGGCTCAGAGACCAAATGAAGGAGGTTGGATTTAATTTCAAAACAAGCTATTAGGCCTGGTGCAGTGACTCACACCTTTAATCTCAGCACTTTGGGAGGCTGAGGCAGGAGGATCACTTGAGACCAGGAGTCTGAGACCAGCCTGGGCAACATAGGGAGACCCCATCTCTACAAAAACAAACAAGTAAGCTATTGAAGACAATAAAAGTGGTGTCCTGATCCAGTTGACATGTTCCAAAGTGATCCAGATCATTTTGGCTTCTGTGTAGAGGATGGGAGGCAGACCAGGCTGTGGTAACTGGTGTGAGTGTACCTTCAACTAAATACACACACTCAATGGAGGAGTTTCTTAAGGGGGGTTGCCTCTAGGTGACTCGAGACATACATGTTCAACTCAGGCTCCTAGAAAGGCTCACAACCACCCTGACTGCCCACATCACAATCAAGACAGAGACAATGGAGATGCTCAGGCAGGTGTCATCTCACCAGGAGCCTAGAACAAGACATATGTCTCAATGCACGCGGGCTGCACTCCTTAAGAGCCTGGACAGGTGCTTCTGACTCTACAAAGATCATGAGTTCTCCACATTTGTTCATTCTGCTATCATCATTCCACTAGTGGCATCTAATGTCTCTTAAAAAGACAGTGGCAATCACTGATATTTATTAACTGTCTATTATGTTCTGGGTTCCTAACAGCATGATCTTATTAACGCTCACAACAGCCCCGTCAGCTGTGGCATCAGCCATGGTTTACACTCAGGAAGCTAAACCTAGAGGCCCAGTGACTTCCTGGCCCTGTGACCTCTCCTGCCCACTAAGAGGCTCCACTGTAGAATCTGGAAAGTGGTTTAGGGAGAGTTTGCCCTTCAGTGGAAAATAGATGCCTCTAGAGCATAGCCTGGTGGTGCTGAGTTCTATCTTACAGCGCTGCAGATTATGGATAACTGAGAGCAAGGCAAAGTATTTCTATAGATATGCAAATGAATCCTATCCAGTGGCGTGAAGAGCTTTCCTCCCCAGAAGAGCCAGTTTTGCTTCCTTTGCACAATCAACCAACATTCCTGATTCCAGATAAACGTGTGCCTCTTTGCTCCTTTTAGTAGATTTTAACAACTGCCTAGTTTCCTATTTAAGTGGTGAGCTTTTTAAAAAATCTTTAATACGTGTTCACTTTTATATCTGTATGAAAAAATTATCCTTACACAATGAACAGAGGAAGAAAAGCACAATTCCCTCCTCGTTTAGGGTCCTTCTCAGCCCCTCCGTGAAGTCAGGCACCCAACCAGCCCGAGCTCCTGAACCCCCGCCTGCTCCAGGGCCATTCTGCTATTGTGCAGGGATGCCGTTTTTCTCGGCTTCAGACCAGTTCTCTTAGCAAGCTCTTTCTTCCCCAGCCCCATTCCTACTTTCCCACCCTCCCCTCTGACATACCAGAACCCAGCTTGGGGGATTTTATCTTCTTGGTCCAGAGGTTCTAAGATAAAGTTAACTGGAAATTTAAGGTAAAAGCCTGAAAGGAATAGAAGCTGCCCTCCTCAGACTTGCTGTGCAGGTAAATTGAGATTCGGTGGAGTGAAGCATTTCAATGCAAGAGTTTATTTGCAGTTTGGGGGATTTATTTTTTTCTAATTATTTTTTTACATTTTCTGTTTACATAAAGGGATTTCTTCCACTCCACCTGCCCCCACTGCCTCTGCTTTCAATCTTTTTTTCTTTTCTTTTTCCTTTTTTTTTTTTTTTGAGACAGAGTCTCACTCACTTACCCAGACTGGAGTGATAGAGTGAGTGCAATGGTGCAATGTCAGCTGCAACTTCCGCCTCCCAGGTTCAAGCAATTCTCCTGCCTCAGCCTTCTGAGTAGCTGGGACTACAAGTGCACTCCATCACGCCCTGCTAATTTTTGTACAAATGGAGTTTGGCCATATTGCCCAGGCTGGTCTTGAACTCCTGGGCTCAAGTGATCCACCCACCTTGGCCTCCCAAAGTGCTGGGACTACAGGTGTGAGCCACCACCCCCAACCACTTTCACTGTTTCAAGTTAAGCACCTGCTGCGAACACAGCACAGTGCAGATCAATGCTGTGCTGGTCTGAGAGGACAAAATGACGCAATAGGGAAGACCAGGCATGTTTGCAAATGAACTGTCAACCAGGGGCAGGATTTGGCCCAGGCCTTGAGAGGTATACAGTGCTGTGGGTGTCCAGGGAGACCATCTTCGGGTGGCAACAGTGGAGGATGCCAGGAGGCAAGGCACCCAACTCAGCCTTAAGAAGTAGGGTTCCAATTGCAGAGGTGAAGCAGAGGAAGGGGCAGGGGCCAGAGATGTGCACAGGTGAGTCACAGCCATGTCCCTGTGAGCCGGCTCCCTCCAGGACAAAGTCAATGTGGGGCAGAGACCCCATGGCCTGGGTCTAGCAGTCCCCCTGGTATTCCTAGGGGGGCTGCAGTATCCATTGACCAAACCCCTACAGACAGAAATAAGATTGCCTGTGGGAGCAGAACTCTCATCAGCCCATCAAGAGCTACGGTAGAGATCTGCAGAAAGCCACCTTACACAAGAGCCAGGATGCTAAAGGCTGTCCATAAGGAAGGGACTTATGTAGCCATAGAAAAGGATGTCCTTCCCAGCAGCACGGATGCAGCCGAAACCACTACCTTAAGCAAATTAATGCAAAAACGGAAAATCAAATACCTCATGCTCTCACTTCCAAGTAGGAGCTAAACACTGGGTACCCTTGAACACAAAGATGAGAGCAACAGACACTGGAGACTCCAAAAGCGGGGTGGAGGGAGGGAGGAAGAGAGGCAGGTGTAGAACAGCTACCTACTGAGCACTGTTTACCCCTTAGGGGACAGGATCATTAGAAACCCAAACTTCAGCACCGTGAAATAGATCCATGTAACAAACCTGCATATCTGAACCTAAAATAAAAATAAAAAATAAATTTAAAAAAAGAAGAAAAAGGCCCATCTGTAGCAGAGACCAAGAAAAGGGCCAGACCCTGAGGCCCCGGTGTGCCCCCGAACCCTTGGCATGGGAGGGGCCTGGTCCTGCTGAGGCATGAGGATGGCATCCCAGGCAGATCTGGGCTTCATTTGGGAACCGGGTGTCAGGACGCAAAGCCACATCCGCTGACTCTAACTCCGCACTGACCTGCCAACCTTCTGACTTGTGACGCAACCGGGCAGGGGCGGGGAAGAGGCCAGCTGGGGATGTGAGGACCTGGGCAATGTCGCCGAGACTGTATGAATGCACCTAGTCACGGTGGAATCAGCCTCTGTGAGCCATCAACGGCCCGGAGGCCACGGCCCGGCAGACCCCGGCGTGGAAAGGCAGGGCTGGTGCTGGCCTGCTGCGCGGCCGTGGGGGTACGGGGACGCAGCGGGTGAGAGTACACCACGAAAGCCATGGGGTTCTGGGTAAGATGCAGTTGTGAGGGATGTATGATAGAATTCGGCTTGTGCTGGGAGATCCTGAGGAGGGTCTCAGGAAGCAAGAGCCAGGGATGGATTGGGTGCCATCGGGAAGTGAGGGCAAACGGGGTGTCAGGTGAAGGAGGACAGAGCTGTCACGTTTTCTCAGGGGAAACTTGCCTTCTCTAACCACCACCCATTGAACCTGCTTCTACCAGGGCAAGTCTAGCAAATTGCTTTAATCTTCAGACACTAAAACCCAGTGCTTGGACTGTCTCAAGGATGGCTGCATCCCAGTATATGTCCTGTTTGTCTCTAAAAGGCTGTATTTTACCAACAAAAATGGAAGACTTAGGGCAACAGGACAAATTTGTGTCATCTTTCCCTTGCCATTAGACTGGAGTCTCCAGAAGCTAGCAGCCATTCCATTTATGTTACACATTAATTCATGTAGCTCCTTCATAAGCAGTAATAAGCCTTTTCACATATTGCATTATCAGAGAGAAGCCATTGTAGCCACCCTGTGAATACAGAATAGACTCTACCCAAAATTTGGTTCAGATGTCAAGACTATTGATGCCACACACACACACACACCAAGGAGATATTAAAAGGTTTATTACTCACATAATGAAATTTCTCCCAAGGTGGTTCCCAAGCAGCTCCAAAAATGGCTTGAGAGAGCAGGGAGAGAAGACTGGCGTGGGGTTTTTAAAGAGGGGTCCAAAAGAGAGAACATCCAGGCATTCTTATCACCTTGCTCAGATGTGGGGCAATTCACAGGTGAGGAGAATGAATCTCAGAAAGCGAAAGGAAGGGTTGATGCTTAAAAGCTGTTGGCAGCAGACATCAAAAAAATGGAGTGAAGCTGGCCATGGTGGCTCATGCCTATAATCCTAGCACTTTGGGAGGCTGAGGCAGGCAGGTCACTCACTGGAGGCCAGGAGTTTGAGACCAGCCTGGACAACATAGCGAAACCCCATCTCTAATCAAAATACCAAAACATTAGCCAGACGTCGTGGCACGCGTGTGTAATCCCAGCTACTCAGGAGGCTAAGGCACGAGCATTGCTTGAACTTGAGAGGCGGAAGTTGCAGTGAACTGAGATCGCGCCACTGTACTCCAGCCTAGGCAATGGAGTCAGACTCTATCTAGAAAAAGAAAAACAAAAATAGTCAGACTCTAGTACACAGGGCATGTCTGAGTTCAGTATGCTCAGTGAGAGAAGAGGACAAGTGTACAGAAATTACAGTACAGGTTGCAGAGCCCCTGTGACGTGCCCAGAATCATGCTAGGCACTCACTGTAGGGCCTTCCATGGTGCTTATTATTTGCCAGACACTCTTCAAAGGACTTTGATACATATTAACTCATTTAATTCTCACAACAATCTTAAGAGGTGGGTACTATACAGTCGGCCCTCCGAATCCATGGATTACACCAACTGGGGATTGAAAGTATTTGGAAAAAAATATGGATGGCAGGGTGCAGTGGCTCACGCCTGTAATCCCAGCACTTTGAGAGGCCCAGACGGGCAGATCACTTGAGGTCAGGAGTTTGAGACCAGCCTGGCCAACATGGCGAAACCCTGTCTCTACTAAAACACAAAAATTAGCTGGGCGTGCTGGTAGGCACCTATAATCCCAGCTATTTGGGAGGCTGAGGCAAGAGAATCACCTGGAGCCAGGAGGCAGAGGCTGCAATGAGCCAAGATTGTGCCACTGCACTCCAGCCTGGACAACTGAGTGAGACTCCATCTCAGGGGAAAAAAAAAAAGAAAAGAGAAAAAAAAGGATGGTTTACATCTGTACTGAATCTATAGACTATTTTTCCTTGTCATTACTCCTTAAACAATACAGTACAACTATTTACATAGCTTTTATATTGCATGAGTTATTATGAGTAATCTAGAGGTTATTTAATGTATATGGGATGATGTGTGTAGGTTATACGCAAATACACCATTTTACATCAGGGACTTAAGCATCAGTGGATTTTGGTATCCAAGGGGAGTCCTAGAACCAATTCCCCACCAATACTGAGGGACAACTATATGATCAACGCATCTTGCAGATTAGAAAACTGGGATGTAGAGAGGCTAAGTTGCCCAGGCACGCAAAATTAGCTTTAAGCAGCGAAGTCAGGAATCAAGCCTGATCAGCCTGACTCCGAAGTCTGTAATCTTAGTTATTGTGTGATACCATCTCTGATAAACAGGAGCTTAGTTAATGCCTAGGAAATCCAAAAATATTTAGCCTTTTTAACGCGGTGAAACCCCATCTCCACTAAAACAAAAAAAAAATACAAAAATATTAGCCGGGGGTGGTGGTGGGCGCCTGTAGTCCCAGCTACTCAGGAGGCTGAGGCAGTAGAATTGTTTGAACCTGGGAGGCGGAGCTTGCAGTGAGCTGAGATCACACCACTGCACTCCAGCCTGGGCGACAGAGCGAGACTCCATCTCAAAAAAAAAAAAAAGAACAACATGAATACCTCACAACATGAATACCTCACAGTTTTTCACAGCAGACGTTTGCAAAGCCTTTTCAAGTTGATCCTCATAACCAACCTGAAAAATGATCCGGGCAGTTCACAGAGGAAGAGAATGAGTTCCTGAGAGAACATTTTGCCTAAAGTCACTCAGACAGTCAGTGACTGACTCACAACTACCTGCCTCCCTTCATGACTCCAGTGCACGCCTCACTCAAAGTCTTTAAAGCTGGAGAGACTAAACCAGAGACTGAGCAAGATGGGAGTCAGGAGCTCCCGTTCTTGTTCCTGTGTTCACCGGATCCCTCTGTGGGGCAGGTGCTGGTGGGCAGCATTATTATCCCCATCCTGGGCAGGTTGTCCAGGTGGGCACCATTGTCATCCCCATTTTGCAGATGAGGAAGCAGAGGCTCAGAGAGGACACAACTTGCCCCAAGGTCACATAGCTCACAGGTGTCCATAGAGCTGAGTTTGCTGGACCTGAGCCTTCCTGTAGTAGGCTCCAGGAAGTAGTGTTACTACTCCAGTGTAGTAACACTGCCCTGCCCTGTGGTGGAGGCCCATCTCCCTTCTCCTCCTCCTCCTGAACAAGATCCTGGGTAGGAGAGTCTCCCAGCTATAATAGCTCCTTGTCAAAAAACAGAATTACAATGAATTTGAAGATCTTAATCGGCTTTGTGATTCTAGAATCAGGCAACACTCCCTTCCGTAAAACAGAATAAGTGTTCCAATAAACTGAGCAGAAAGAGTTGGTTTTATAGACAAAAAAGGGTAGAAGAAAGCAGAAACAAACAAGAAAAAGAGTACTAATCATTTCAAAGTTACTTTCCTTGTAAGGTGGAAACAGGAAAACAGAACAATAGAAAGGTAACTGATTGGTTAACGTCAAGTTATTTCAGGTTACTTTTTGTTTTGTTTTGTTTTTTATTGAGACAGAGTCTCGCTTGTTGCCCAGGCTGGAGTGCAGTGACACAATCTCGGCTTCACAGCAGCCTCCGCCTCCTGGGTTCAAGCAATTCTCCTGCCTCAGCCTCCCAAGTGGCTGGGACTACAGATGCCCGCCACCATATCGGCTAAGTTTTGTATTTTTAGTAGAGACAGGGTTTCACTATGTTGGCCAGGCTGGTCTTGAACTCCTGACCTCAGGTGATCCGCCCACCTCAGCCTCCCAAAGGGCTGGGATTACAGGCGTGAGCCACTATGCCTGGCCTATTTCAGGTTACTTTTTGCTGTGCAGATTAAAGGCAGAGGGAACTTTACTATCATGTTGACTGAAACTGGCCTGTTTGGGGATTTGGCTATTATCTCCATCTCCTGGTTTCTCTAAGGATCAGATGATTTGGTTTGGTGACACGGAACTTTAGTATGAGTGACTCCATCTTGGCTTCTGGTGGGGTGAGCTGGAGCCCAGTGCAGGAGCTTAGTCCAAAATAATGACCTCATAATTTTTATAACATCCTTATACTGGAGCTAAAAAACAAAACTGCAGCTCTTATATTCATTGCTACCAACTGCTTCTTAGAGCATAAAAGAGAGAAAAAGCAGTTGGATTACATCATTCCCCTGCGTGATGAAGGCCAATGTTTCATCGCACCTGCCACGCTCTGCCAGGCCTGCCTTTGCCCACCTCCCCAGGGTATCACTCTCTTCCTCATCCACCAGCTGCCAGTGGGAAGAGGGTCAACATCACATTGGAGGAGAGCATATAGGATGCCATCGGATGGTGGCCATCTTTAGGAACATGCAATTAGCCTCAAAAACAAGACTAACCCAGGTGAAACAGTTAAAGACCAGTAAAAGAGCGTGTATAATTGTGCGCCGCGATGGAGGCTGCTGGTAAGGGATTTGAAGAGCGTGTGGTGCTGGTGACGGGGGAAGTCTGCAGGAGGCACTGGGGATTTGGAAGCGGCTTAAGGTGTCAGTACAGTGGTGAACTTCGACATTTAAGATACTGCTTTCACTAAAACAGATAGACTCATGTATGTGAAATAAGTATTTTCAGAAACACTTGTCAATTCAGACGGGAGTTTTACTTGCCTGTATGATGAAAGAAGAGTGAGTGGGGGGAAATAAAAAGAGAAGCTCTGAGAGGGAAAAGAAGGCTCAGAATTGCATTCTTCTTGTGAGCTTGCTGTGACTCAGGGTGCCCCACTCCACTGGGTTGCCATTCTTTTTTTCTTTTTTTTCTTTTTTGTTTTCTTTTTGAGATGGAGTCTCTGTCGCCAGGCTGAGGTACAATGGCACCATCTCGTCTCACTGCAACCTCCGCCCACCGGGTTGAAGCAATTGTCCTGCCTCACCCTCCCCAGTAGCTGGGATTACAGGAGCCTGCCACCACACTCGGCTAATTTAAAAAATATTTTTGGTACAGACAGGGTTTCACCATGTTGGCCAGGATGGTCTCGATCTCTCGACCTCACGATCCGGCTGCCATTCTTCCACAATCTCAAATTCCCCTTACCCCGTTAGGCTTCAACAGGCCCTCATTTGTTTCTTCATCTTCTCTCTGAAGTCATTGTTGAAATGGATCTATCTCCATTGGAAGCATAACCAGGGTTGGCAAACTGCATGGAATGCACATGCAACTAGAGAATGAGAGGGCAGGAGGGTGTACAGGACAGACAGTGGCAGCCGAAAACTGCCGTGATGAGACCATGAGAGCTGAGATGGGACTTTGCTTCGGGATCTGTATAACTTCTTATTCTATTTTGACGCTGGAAGGAGGGATGGAGAGTCTTCGCACCACAGAGGAGGCCAGATCAGAGTTTGACCATGCAGGAGGAGCAGCTGCAGGTGTGCGGACACCGCCCCC